>NC_083575.1:84472523-84786023 GCF_027579695.1 Neoarius graeffei
ATGTGAATACGTAGGTGTGTGTATGGTGTACTATGATGGACTGGCATCCCATCCAAAGTGTATCTTCCGTCCTCACACACAGTGTTACTGGGACAGGCTCTGGATTGAGTGTGATCCTGACCAGAATACAATAGTTACTGAAGATCCATCCATCCATTATCGGTAGCCACTTATCCTGTGCAGGGTCACGGGCAAGCTGGAGCCTATCCCAGCTGACTATGGGCGAAAGGCTGGGTACACCCTGGACAAGTCGCCAGGTCATCCCAGGGCCGACACATAGACACAAACAACCATTCACACTCACATTCACACCTACAGTCAATTTAGAGCCATCATTTAGCCTAACCTGCATGTCTTTGGACTGTGGGGGAAACAGGAGCACCACTGGGCACGAACCCAGAACCTTCTTGCTGTGAGGCGACACTGCTAAGCACTACACCACTGTGCCGCCCATTACTGAAGATGAATGAATGAATACTTTTCTTAATGTTAAGTATCTAATAACTGCCTAGCATTAGAAAAGAAAGCAAGGGACCATCCATAATAGATTACAGAAAGAAAAAAATATGCTTTAAAGCAACATTGTCAGCAATATTCAGCACTAATTCCTCTGTCTTCATTCCACTATTGTGAGCCTGGACTATTTCAACATCCCTGTGATGTGATGTCAAATGATTGTCTTGTGAAAGTCTCTGGTTTCTGTACACCACTCATTTTCAGTGATCGCCTGCCTATTAAGCTTACAACAAGAAGAGTGGAATGAGAGCTCAGGATTATCGTAGCTTTTTACATTCTTTAATTCTAAGTACATCATTCTCTCTCTCTCTCTCTCTCTCTCTCTCTCTCTTTCTCTTGCATGCACACGCACAAGGACTGTGCCCCTTTAAACAAATCATCACACAACTGCCGGCCTCAGCCAACACAAACCTCAGCCATAATTGGAGAGTAAGCATACCATTTCCAAATGTTAGTGTAATGTGTTTCTAACACCAACACTGTCAGGGCAGTTCAGGCGTCACTGGTTAACTGGGGAGCATGTGTGGTCTGCTGGGATATTTTCCGAGCTTTGACGAGACTTGCACACCTGTCATCAACAGGAGGGATGTTTTCCTTATAACGGCAGAGAACATTCATATGTCAGGGAGTGATCGGAGCTGAATCTATCCAACGTCCAACCATGTACCATCAAGGTTCTTGCTGTTCTCAGGTTGACGTGAGCAGGCAAGAATCGCTTCCCTACTGAAAGTATCTTCATTTGTCCCAGGCGTTCTTGCTTTTTATTTTTTAATTGTTTGTATCAAACCTATTATTGGGAACACCCTAATGAACAAATAATTTCTCCTTTCTTGCTTCGACAACTCGGTATATCTTATTCATTGGGACGTTCTCTCAACAGGTGAGGATAGTTTAGTCTAGAAGCTAAAGAATTTCTGGTTCTGGCTCAATTTAACATATCACAAAACCGCATTCTTGAACCGTTTTCTTTTCTTGATAAAAATACAATCAGAACCAGCGCTTTTCAAAATATTCCTCGGCAATGACAGTGCCACCCAAGTCCATCCATCCATTATCTGTAACCACTTATCCTGTTCTACAGGGTCGCAGGCAAGCTAGAGTCTATCCCAGCTGACTATGGGCGAGAGGCAGGGTACACCTTGGACAAGTCACCAGGTCATCGCAGGGCTGACACAGAGACAAACAACCATTCACACTCACCTCTACGGTCAATTTAGAGCCACCAATTAACCTAACCTGCATGTCTTTGGACTGTGGGGGAAACCAGAGCACCCAGAGGAAACCCACACAGACATGGGGAGAACATGCAAACTCCACACAGGAAGGCCCCTGTCGGCTGCTGGGTTCGAACCCAGAACCTTCTTGCTGTGAGGTGACAGTTCTAACCACTACACCACCATGCTGCCCCCACCCAAGTCTACCACAATTAATTATGCAACAGATGTTTCCTCCTTGCCCAGGCCCCTCACACTCTCTCTCTCTCTCTCTTTTTTATTTATGTTTTCTGGCAATGCCGCATTTTTTCCAAGGAACAATTCTTTCCATGATTGATTGGGGTTGTTTAGTCTGTAGGAACTATGGTGTTGGGGGCACTGATTTACACACCCTGTCAGTTTATGGGATCTCGTTACCAAACGACGGAGAGCGGATCACACCACTAACCTCACTTGAGCCATCATGACGGGTGGTCTTGCATTGATGTATACCTGCGGCTTTCTAGCATCATAGACATTCTGTGTTTTGGTCTTGCATCTGTCAGAATGGAAGGACTTCAGAACAAACACATCATGTTTTGATTTCAATTCGCCGTGTTGCTTTTATCGAGCAGTGAAGCTTCAGGCACACGAGAGGGAAATGGATCACATCAAATCAAACGTCCAAGATGCTTCAGTAAACATGTTACAAAAGAGTACACAGTTGTTAAGCGGTGACCTAAAGTCGAATAATAAATGGGTGGTGTTGCTGGGATAGGCTCCAGATCCAGGATTCCAGGATGTTGTTTTCTTATGTCAGCCAACTCGCCGTGTGACCACAGAATGCCATATAGCTGTGATTGAAAACTTTTTTTAGTAAACAACAAGAAAGGAAATTTGAGCAGGCGGTATTTTGAAGTGCTGAGTGCTTTACGAGACTATCCACTTGCACTTTTGATGTCGAGGACATCCCCGCTGTGGAAGAAAAAACCTTTAATTCCTTTTCTGACAGTTCATAAATTGAAAGGTGACTCTGCCCTTGAAGCCCAGTAGGAAGTCGATTAGGTGAAAAGCGACGGAAAGCCTAGACATTTCGTTCAAGTTTCTTACCTTCCTGCTGTTGAAATATTTTTCTTAATTTCATTAATCTACAGTACAAACCAATGCAATTTCACAAAATCTGCAAAGCGACAAAGAAGCCCATAGCTTCTTTTTCTTTCTGAGTAATTCTAAACTCCTAATAAGCAGTCACCTGACTGTGGTGGGTCCGTTTTGGTCGCGAAACCTTACAATGGAGCCTTAGAGCATACTGTAAAGTAAAACATAGTATATAAAGCATACATTTCATGCAGATTTTGCCCTTTCAGTGTATTGGATTTCAGCACTGAGCCCTTGCATTCTGAATGAGCTTTTTAGAAGCCTTTTAATGAACTACTTTCGTTATGGAAGCCACAAATCACTTCAGGCTTCTCTCTACAGGCTAGAAGGTATGCACGTGTGTGTGAGTGTGTGTGAGTGTGTGTGTGTGTGGACAAGTGATCAAGAAAGCCTGAGATGTATGAAAGAAGAAGAAGTAGGAAACAAATACTTCTCGCATTTGAAATGTTCACATTTTCTGCTTTTATAACCCACAATTATTTGCCAAAGTCCCTTTATTTGACTTTGTCCCTTAAATCTTACAAACTCTCCACCACGTCCTTCCCTTTGACAAAGTCCCTTTGCAGTGTCACTGAATGGCCTACAGCTACAATACACAGTAAATTTTTCTGACACAATGTACTCACAAAGACTGCCGGACAATAGCGAGAGATGACAAAAAAAAAGGATAGAGGGACTGCAGTGAACAGCGTGACGAAGCTCATTCTGGCGTGGACGATGTACGTAACTCCCACAGTACACCCCACTGCTCGGATAACTCCGCTGTTTTATTGTCAAATTCAGCAAGTTAAATCCCAGGAAGTAAAGCTGTCTTTTGAGAAAAATGCACGTGTTGTGGGACTGCAAGTTTTTTTTTTTTTATATATGTGCTTTTTGTTTTACTGTTGGATTCTCAGTGGCGATGGGAAAAGATAATATATTCTTAGGTTCCCTGCGTTGATGCACCAAACATCATGTTTAGACTTTTTTATAGGTTTATGCATAGTTTATTAATTTAAAAATGTCAAACTTTTGATGAAAAGAAACACGACATGCAAACAAGTTGACAGAAAAGTATATTGATTTTCTATACACAACCCATTCTGAGCTGTGATTTCAGTGACAACAACAAAGCGACAACGCAACAATTTCAACTGATATTTTTTCTTAATTCTATCACAATAATTATGATCCATTAAAAAGCTAGACTGCCTTTCAGCTTTTTCAAGTGTAGGTCATAAAAAGAATTTTCCCTGACACCCAATTATTTTTCTTTAGTGGACCAAAAGCTACTGAATTTGAATCACAGACTTCCAATTTTATTTGTTCTTTTTTTTTTTAAATAGAACAATTAATGAATTGAGGGCCATGTGGCCCTAAATTCTCTGCTATTTTTTCCTGCTTCACCATGACCCAATTCAAGATACTACATCATGCATTACATGGTGGGCTTTCCCCGTTCAAAGGCATTGTGGGATACAAATTTGAAACAGGAGAGAAAAATGGAGGATGTGAGAGTGCGAATGAAACGTGAAAGACCGACTACAGTAACGGAAAGCAAGAAGAAAAGTCATTATGTTATATATGAAGGAAAGGAAACACAGGACCAAACTAATAAATATTGGTGGTCAGCGAGCACCTCGGTGTGATCAGCTGTTCATTTAGCGACATAATGATGGAACTGTCAGTGCACGCTCAAAGGTAAACCTGTAGATGGGAGTAATGCAACACTGTGGATGCCAGCTGCTGTAAAACCCAAAAGAAGAAGAAGGTAAATCCGCGCACACACACGGACTTCCTCTGTCTGCTTGACTGCGTGAAGCGAGCAATTTCATGCACATTATTTGCTCAAGAATCCCCTCTAATTAAATAACTTCCCAGCCACAGAATGGCCTAATATTTTGAGATATTACAGAAATAAACATATATCACAATGACCAAATTTCAGAGGGAACTAAATTTCACTGATTTTATGAAATCGAAAGGCCGTCGAGCTTTAAAGTGGCAAATCCAAACAAGCTCAAGCGATTGCTCGGACCAGTCCAATGGCAGTCACATGTGTCATCAGACATTTCTTCTATTCCTCACTCACAACTTCCTGCAAGTTTCTATGAGCAATTAGTTCCCACTTTGTTATTATCGTATCGATGATAGAGTGTGGAAGGATGTAGACGAAATCATTGGTGCCTTTGGTGTGTGTATGTAGCTAGTCCAGTGAGTTTGCTTTGCTAATCTGGCAATGAAGCTAGCATGAAACCTGGCACATAACATATACACCCACCAGCCACTTTATTAGGAACACCCTTACACCTGCAGTTCTCTAATCAGCCAATCACTTCACAGCAGCACAATGCATCAAATCATGCAGATACAAATCAAGAGCTTCAGTGAGCTTCATGTTCACTTGAAACATCAGAATGAGATAAATTGTGATCTCAAACTAAGTGTGACTTTCTTTCACTGTGGCATGGGTGTTGGTTTGAGCCAGATGGACTGGTTTGAGTTTTTTCAGAAACTCCTGATCTCCTGGGGTTTTCACACACAACAGTCTCTAGAGTTTACACAGACAGAATGGTGCGAAAAACAAAAAGCAATGAGTTGAGTTGAGTCAGTGAGTGATAGTTCTGTGGGTGGAAACAAACGCCTTGTTGATAAGAGAGGTCAAAGGAAAATGGCCAGATTGGTTTGAGCTTTTTTGCCAGGATGGATATAGTAACTCAGAGCAACTCTTTACAACCATGGTGAGCAGAAAAGCATCTCAGCATGTAACAGAAGAAGATCGCACTGGGTTCCATTCCTGCAAAGAACAGCAATCTTATGCCGCTTTTCCACTACAAACGCGGCTGAGTCGGGCTGAGCCGTGCCGTGCTGAGTCGAGCTGAGTGGGGCTGTTGGAGTTGCATTTCGACTACAACCGCGCTGAACCGTGCTGGCTGGAAGTGGGTGGACACATTGGGTGGAGTTAGCGAAAGTGAGTGGACGTCACGTGATGTCGTTAAGCAGCGCAAACAGTGACATCAGTGAGCTTTTAAGCGGTAGTCTCACGACCCGAATAGTAAACAATAAACATGGAGGACATGGAGTCGTTAGTGTTGCTGGTCTTGGTTCTGTGGCTTGTTGTCACCGACAATGCCAACAGATACTGGCAAGAGCGTATAGATGAGGCGACGCGCATAAGGCTTCATAATTCTCGTAATTCTCCTTCTTCCGGGTTTACGGTGTTTACAGATCCCAGCATGCTCGTGGGGCGTGTGTGGGCATGTGAGGACACTCCTCCTCACCAATCAGTGCACAGGGGAGTGTCTGCTCACGCCCCCAGCCTCACTCGGCACGGTTTGGCTCGCTTCAGCCCCACTCCAAAACGGTGCGAGTTTTAGGGGCCAAGCAGGGCTGAAGCGAGCTGAGTCGTGCTGTTTTTTGGTAGTCGAAACGCGAGCCGTGTCGGGCTGAAGTGAGCTGAAGCGAGCTGAAGTGAGCTGAAAAAGGGTAGTGGAAAAGGGCCATTAGAATCAAGAACAAGTTCCTGTTAAAGTGTAAATAAAGCGACCAATTTTTCAGACTAATTATTTAATGTTTAACTAGTAATTTCGAAATTTTAGAAGATTTCGAAGCTATATATAGCTACTAGGGGGAAAATTCTCATTGGGGAAAGAACAAGTGGGACAGTGCACATCCATTAAAGACAAACTGCAAGCAAGGTATGGAATCAATTTTGTGCCAAAATGTTCATACAATACTTTCGAAATATCAAACAAAAACGACAAATCAAAAAACAAAAAAAGTAATTTTTTTTTAGACTGGCAAACAAATTATTCATGTAATCGTGCAAAATATCAGTCTATTACTCTTCAGAAACCTTTTATTTTTGTTCCGCGTCTTTCTCAGTTTTGTTTGACGTAATTTATTTTGGTTGCGATTCCAGCTTTCTCGTTTGCGCTCCCTGACTTTTTGCTTGCAGTTTTGGCACAAACTTCATGTGTGGGTGGGCTGTCCAGGAACGCATTCCCATTGGCTAACTTGTGTTTGACTGACAGCTACGCTCAGCGATTCCCCCGGAGGCTGTTGCGGCCATTTCCTACTCGGATTCTGGCGGACTGTTTGACGAGTGGCCGATCCATTGACGGTAAACATTGTCTGTTGTTGCCCAAATGTGGATGGGTTTCCTTTTGAGTCTGGTTCCTCTCGAGGTTTCTTCCTCATGTCGTCTGAGGGAGTTTTTCCTTGCCACCGTCGCCACAGGCTTGCTCATTGGGGATAGATTAGGGATAAAATTAGCTCATGTTTTAAGTCGTTCAAATTCTGTAAAGCTGCTTTGCGACAATGTTTATTGTTAAAAGCGCTATACAAATAAACTTGATTTGATTTGATTTGATTTAAACAAGGATCGAGTGGACTTCAGTGGCGACTATGATATTGAATTAATTCAACAAAGTGTAAATTCAGTATCATAGTCGCCACTGAAGTCCACTCGATCCTTGTTTCGATCACTCGTCAAACAGTCCACCAGAATCCGAGTAGGGAATTGCTGAGCGTAGCTGTCAGTCAAACACAAGTTAGCCAATGAGAATACATTCCTGGACAGCCCACCCACACGTGAAGTTTGTGCCAAAACTGCAAGTAAAAAGTCAGGGAGCGCAAACGAGAAAGCTGGAATCGCAACCAAAATATATTACGTCAAACAAAACTGAGAAAGACACGGAACAAAAGTAAAAGGTTTCTGAAGAATAATAGACTGATATTTTGCACGATTACACGAATAATTTGTTTTCCAGTCTAAAAAAATTGACTTTTTTTTGTTTTTTTTGTATTTTGATTTGTTGTTTTTGTTTGATATTTCAAAAGTATTGTATGAACATTTTGGCACAAAATTGATTCCATAGCAAGGTGAGTGGCTTGTCACTTAATAGTGTGAAAGTAAAGTTTGTGTTTTTCATCATAGACTTAAATAAAAGGAGTGGTTTAAATGCAGCAAGTGAAAACGGAAATGTCAAATGTCAGTTATTGAAATAAACAAATCTAAATCGTGATGAATCAAAGCTGAAATGAATTGTGAGGCACCGAGAGTTTCCACAGTGATCCATCACTGATTTTACTGCCTCCTGGAATCTTGCTGTTCGAGACTCGTAGTATACAGGACCCTTATTACTATAGGTGCTTTACTGTAAGATTCCACTCTGAACTAGGACCAGGATCCTCAAAGAGCCGGACAAAAAGCATCCAAGCAGCTGATGTGTTCAGCCTCCTATTCAGCGCAGAGAAACGGCAGGCTCCAGGAAGGCCTTAAACTAATAAGCCATGGCCCTCCTTTAATTTATCAGTCTGTGTTTTATGCAAGTGGCCTCCCAGAGTTGATACATTCCCACAGTGCCTGTTGACCCAGCTGCCTTTGTCGAGGGCTGCAGCAGCAGGTGTTGTTTTCACGGCCACCCTGCCAGTAATGCAAACTGTTTAGTAGCTGCACTGACCCCCGCGTCATTAACGGCGTTAGCCCAATCCTCCGGGGAACCACCTCTTTCTCTCCTTTCTCTTCCTTTCTCGCTCTTTCTTTTCCACCCTCCATCTCAGTTTCTTTCCCCTTATTTCTCTCGCGCTTTTTTTGTTTTGTTTTGTTTTAACAACGTACAGCCTGTCACAACAGCACACACAAAAAAAAGAGTGCGGATGAGAGAAAGGGGAGAGTTGATGCGGGTGGTGAAAGCAGCGGTGGGAAGCATGGGAACTACCCCCTGCTACCCCCTTCAGCTCCCCTCCACCTCACCCCACCCCACCCCACCCTTCAAATACAGCCTGCCAGAAGCCCCTTGTTACCACCCTACTCCTGCCATCAGTCACTGAGGCTGTCAGGCTGGTTCCAGCATCCCACACACACACACACACACACACACGTCTCACCCCGTAAGCCGAAAATATACCAAACAGAATTATCTTTCCTCTCGTATATATTGAATATCATCAGTAATCAAGACTCTCATGTGAAAGATTCTTAAACATTATGTCACATACTGTAAGAACCAAGGGAGCACTAAAGTATAGAGAAAGGCCTAAATGGTGGCTTGCTTTCAGTTTTCCACTTTCCTCACATGCTGGCCACATCACTTTCCCAGGCACCACTCCCAGTGAAACACACAGGATGTGAACTAACTAAGTGCTCTTCAGCCTGTTCCTCAGAGTCACTGCTTCAGCGGCGTCCAATTACAGTGTGTGTGTGTGTGTGTGTGTGTGTGTGTGCCTGTTGGGTATGTCAACAGGTCTGCCCGCTCTGTAATAGACAGCCTTGAAGAGATTCGCCTGGCTCATTAGCCAGTGTGCGGAGGCATTAGGTTGTTTGAAGAGCTGCAGCTCTCACAGTTTCATTAGTAGCTACTCAGCGTGATGGTGAGGTTTCGCCTTCGAGCCCCATTACACACAAAACGGTACTGTTTCCACTTCCAGATGTCGCCAAGCCAGAAGAAATGTGCCGTCATCCATCATATGAAGTCTTCTTTGCTAGCAATAATAATTTTCTTTCCATGCTTGCATGTTTTCGCATCTTGAGACAGCAGGATATGTATCCACCCTGATCAATATGTTCCTCAGGGCGTGTATTTATCATTGCTTAAGTAATAAATAAAGCATTCGTTACAGGAAAATAGTCAGTGAGGGAGGTGTGATGCAGCCCGACCGACACAAAGCGGAATTACTCGTACCACCCCGAAGTTGATTATTTTCCAATATCAACACATCCTGAAGTTGGTTAGTTCCTGTTATTCCATACATTATAACAGCATCACAGTCTTTCCTGTCTCTTGAAGTTAATAAGACATTCATGTTTCTGAATTCATGTTGCCCTTTTATATTGCCAAAAACAGCAAAGCACAAATTCTTGGAAAACTTAGTTACAGCTTTACATCTGACTGGGCTGACACTACAGACACCTTTCAAAAGTATTAAATAAACCTCTGCTCAGAGAAATGTCACTCCGTTAATGATTATCAGTGGCAATGTGTTTTCTAATTGATGTATTATTAGTCTTAGGTCATGGGACGTGTCCACCCACTGTCAAGTTCCTGTGTAAGTTGTTGCTATGGAAACAACAGTGTTTTCAAACAGGCGTATTTACCTGTGATTTGCAGCTGGAATACTGTCAGAGCTGTTGTTAAAGAAAACTGATCACGCTGTTTTTAACCAATCAGATTCAAGAACCCAACGATCCTGTACAGTTAAATAACATTGGCTGGGGTTGAGTGGTATATCAGATATATTCCATTCAGCTAGCATGATAATGAACGAGTCGAAGACAAGTAGCTGAATGGAATATATCTGATAGACCATGAAAAAAAGCCAGCCAATATTATTATTATTATTATTATTATTATTATTATTAGCTTATCCGGCCAACAGGTGATGAGCTCATGCCATCACGTGTTGTCCGTCATTCGTCCGGCGTTGTCCACATTTCACGAAAATCACTTCTTCTGTCTCATTCCTTCACCGATTTTTATTCTTTTTGGCAGGAAGGTAGGTCTGCCTGGGGTGCATATAGCTTCTACCCAAATTTGCATAATTGTAATTAATAATGAAGATATGGAGTAATTAATCCCTAACGAGCAGTTTCCACACAAATCACTTCTCCTTCAATTCTTCACCAATTTTGATTAGTTCTGGCATGAACGTACTGTAGGGGTCCCTAGGGTGCATAGAACTTCTACCCAGATTTGCTTAATTACAATTATTAATGAAGTTATGAACTAATTAAGCCTTAATGAGCAGTTGAACAAAAATCACTTCTTCTCGGTCAATTCCTCACTGTTTTGGATTCTTTCTGGCAAATAGGTCGATATTCCTAGGATGTATATAGTTTCTATATATAGCTTCTATATATTGTATATAGCTTGCAACATTTATTGTGCAAGGTGGCCCACTTTTGATCCTTCCTTCTGGAGTAGACAGGGCCAGAGTGAGCTACGCTGTCACTGATGGTCTCGTTATATATTCACATTCCTTTCGGGTGTTCAGTGCGTCTTTCTCTTTCAAAATTCGCCCAAAATCTTCCATATTTAACAAAGCAAACCTGGCGGCCATGTTTATTTACAAATTGTCACAGTCGCTCACGAGAGCGGAAGTTTTACGTCTTCAAGGTGTGACGTCATGTTGTCTTGACAACCATGCAATATCGTAAACCATTTTCAACGCTCATTCTCCATTGGGTAGAGTGACGTAATACACGTAGGATAAGCGATATGCTAGCAATATTGCATGCTATCAAACCGAATGAATGAAACCTGCTAGAAGGGAATAGAACACGTTTTTATTCCATCGAAAAAGTGTCCTATGTATAATAACTAATAGTATAATAATCACCGGGAGGAATTTAATCCTCCAACTGCTTTTAACTTCTCATTTCTTGTGTTTTAAATGCTTCTTAGTAAAAGTGTTGTGAACAGCGTGTGGTGTTCCTACAGGCCTCAGGTACCTAAGGAATGCCGGCGGCCAGTAGAAGCTCCAGAGATGCTGAGCAGCTCCTGTTCTCGGGAATGCAGAAATGGGCACTGTACTCCCACCGGCAAATGCTGCTGCAACAACGGCTGGGAGGGTCCCTTCTGCTTAAGAGGTGAGACACATACACAGAAATACCTTTACATACTGTATAATAATTAATACTAGTGCAGAGAACTCATAAAGTCTTCTTCTCATCCTTCACAGCCAAGTGTGAACCTGCTTGCCGAAACGGTGGCGTCTGCATCGAACCCAACAAGTGCTTCTGTAAGGAAGGCTTCTCCGGGGCACAGTGTGAGAAAGGAGAGCGAGGTGTACAAGAGGATCGGGATAAAGATGGCATTTTGGATCACATCATTGACATGACATCATATCTGCTGGACCTCACCAGTTATATTGTCTAGATAGGGCAAGGAGAGCACTCCTCTACTCCGGTCTGAAGGCAGAACTTTAAGGAGGCGTTTTTGAGGGTTTGCCTTCAGGACACCAACACCAATGCCCCAACCTCCAACTGCATCCCATCTACCACGTTACTACAATCATCACTGACTGCACATGTGGTGGTCCATCATTGGCTGGTATTTACTCCCAAATTTGGTTGATGCATTCAAATTCTTGTTGTTTGGTTAAACCACATGGACACATCCTGATATTTAGAAGGTTCCATTTTTTTTAAATTAAATTATTGACCAAGATCCCACACTGAGCTTCAGTGCAAATAACATTGGTTCAGAATTATATTTGCATATTTTCCTCCATGTTTCTGATATACAAAGCACTGTCCCATGCATCGCATTACACATCCATATACACACGGACAAACGAGTGTCCAAGACAAGCCTTTACATCATGCTAAATGCTAAAGGGTCCAGCACTCGGTGCTTTCGCTATGTCTTTGCTGTGTATACTTCAGGACTCAGCCCTTATTCCTGCTTCTAAGTTTTGCCAGTGAAAAGGACCCTTCAGATGCCTCGAATCACTGGACTCGCAGTTTAACCTGCACATGGCCGTAAACCATCTGTGCAACCAATGAAAGACAAATCAACAAAATCAAAACCTATAATCAAGACTCACTCTGGGAAATCGAATGGACAGCCTATCTGACTGAAACTCACCGCAGGAAGTCACGATGGCTCTGGATCCATAACCTCACACCAAAGGCTTAGCCGAATAACCAATATGATAAAAAATATATTTTGTGTGTGTGTAAACAGAACATTGTATCTATTCATTTGATAAATCTCAGTTTATCCCGTTCACCATTCATATTCAATACCTAATTGCAGTTTAATTCCAGCAATATTTATGGAGTCACTCAATTGGGACTTGATGCCAGTTTATTTAAAGTTTGGTCTAGGCTATTAATAACCCTCAGTTTAAAAAAAAATCAACTCAAATCTGACGACGGCTGCCATCAGCATGTACTTTGTACAATGAAAAAGTTGCAAATCACAAACGTTTTTTGCCAAAACAGCTCCTGATTCTGATATTCCTACCGATTTTCTGATACTCTTCATGACCATGCACGCTGCTTTCAATATAAATAATGTATCATAGATTTACATACATTTCATTAGGTTTGTGTATGTTTTATTGTTCCTGTTTGAACTTCAGCAAAGAAACAAGCTAGCTTTGTATAAATCTTGTACGTAAGACCATTTCCACAGCAGTATTTTTTTTCCTTTTGAGCTAGTTACACTGCCACGAGTATAAAAGAATATAAGAATAATATGTAGATTATTACCATCATTCACTGGGATCTTTTTTTATTTATCAAAGGTCCATGCGTCTTGTTTTTTTTTTTCAATCACTGAATGGTCTTCAGTTAACAGTGTCAAAAGGGAACAAGCATATAGTGCTGTACATTTCTGATAGTACTGTACTAAGATAAGTACTACTTAGCTTTGCAAAATAATATAGTATTACTATTGTTTCAATAGAGGAAGGTTTATTTTTTTAAGTGTAATAATATATGACGGGGAGAGTATTACTAGAGAGCAGTTTTACATTAAGCCTATGGATTCGCATTGTGTCTTTTCTTGCAAAAAAAATAAAATCCTGATTTCTTTTTCATACACTACCATTCAAAAGTTTGGGGTCACCCAGACAATTTTGTGTTTTCCATGAAAAGTCACACTTTTATTTACCACCATAAGTTGTAAAATGGCGGCACGGTGGTGTAGTGGTTAGCGCTGTCGCCTCACAGCAAGAAGGTCCGGGTTCGAGCCCCGTGGCCGGCGAGGGCCTTTCTGTGCGGAGTTTGCATGTTCTCCCCGTGTCCGCGTGGGTTTCCTCCGGGTGCTCCGGTTTCCCCCACAGTCCAAAGACATGCAGGTTAGGTTAACTGGTGACTCTAAATTGACCGTAGGTGTGAATATGAGTGTGAATGGTTGTCTGTGTCTATGTGTCAGCCCTGTGATGACCTGGCGACTTGTCCAGGGTGTACCCCGCCTTTCGCCCATAGTCAGCTGGGATAGGCTCCAGCTTGCCTGCGACCCTGTAGAAGGATAAAGCGGCTAGAGATAATGAGATGAGATGAGAAGTTGTAAAATGAATAGAAAATATAGTCACAACATTTTTCTGGCCATTTTGAGCATTTAATCGACCCCACAAATGTGATGCTCCAGAAACTCAATCTGCTCAAAGGAAGGTCAGTTTTATAGCTTCTCTAAAGAGCTAAACTGTTTTCAGCTGTGCTAACATGATTGTACAAGGGTTTTCTAATCATCCATTAGCCTTCTGAGGCAATGAGCAAACACATTGTACCATTAGAACACTGGAGTGATAGTTGCTGGAAATGGGCCTCTATACACCTATGGAGATATTGTACCAAAAACCAGACATTTGCAGCTAGAATAGTCATTTACCACATTAGCAATGTATAGAGTGGATTTCTGATTAGTTTAAAGTGATCTTCATTGAAAAGAACAGTGCTTTTCTTTCAAAAATAAGGACATTTCAAAGTGACCCCAAACTTTTGAACGGTAGTGTACATACAGAAAAAAAACATCTATCGTAAACTCGACATTGTGCATAGCTTTTTTTTTTATTATTCAATCATGATCTTATTAGAAGACATTTATCTCTATAAAAGGTTGGTTTCACATCGGTAAATAACGCAAGTCAGTGTGTTTTTCTTTTGATAACAACATATTGTACTGAGTACGTCAAAAAGAAGCCTAAAGGCAGAAACAGGAGAATGTGTAATCGTATACTTTAAGCATGAGTCACCAATAAAATGAACGATATGGCCAATGGAACATTCCACACCGCAAAAGACTGTGTGATTATCCTGACTGATTAGAGGTTCCCCCATCGCAAGCTGACAACGTAAACAGATCGGACACTTGTATAATGCAGCGGCAAACCTGATTTTATACTTTATTTGCTAAACCTACTGCTACTCAAATTGCATTAATTCATCACTGGTGAACTTGAAGTTGAATTTTGGACACTATCACTATCGACCACCATTAGGATCACACGTCACAGAAAGTGGACGGTCAAGTTGACTAATTTGCTTCAAATGCATCCAAAGAGATGGAAATTTCCTTGACTACATTTACTCTGAGAAACATTTGCCTCTCATTTGTTTTCATAAATCAGGATCATATGTGTTATTTCCTATACCATATCACTAGTCACCCTTTTTTCCTGGCTCTCAGTGTTACTGAGAGTGTTACTTTCTTTCGAAGAATTACACTCACGACGGTATGGGTATGTTGTCTGCTTCGATGTGAAATTGACTTCATTCCTTTCCGTAAATGTAAGGAATCTATGCTGTAAGTCTATTCTGTAATATTAGCACTTAATGTGAAACTTGCATTGGAGCTGCTGGGAAGGTGTCATGTGAATAGAGTAACCTTTTTTTTTTTGGTTTGTTTTACTACATTATTTAAGTAGTTATACCATAAAGTTATTTAAGTTGTCTGCAATGTTTGTTCTGTTTCATGTGAAGAATTTGATCATGTATTGTAAATAAAACTAGGGCTATCTTGGTGTCTTCCCAAAAGTATCATTATGTTTATTAAAGTGTATAGCATGTTTTAAGAAAAAAAAAAAACAGAAGCAAGACTGTCTTTTTTTCCCCCAAAATACACTCAATGAATATCTGTGTAGCAACATTTATTCTACAAACGAGTCAACAAACAGGAACACATTTAATAAGAATACACATATTCAGTATTATTCTATCCACATTCACTGGATATGAGCAATCGTGTCCTCTGATTGGCTACTCTACTACTAGGATATCAGCTCATATACTTTGACGTGAGTAGAGAAAAACAAAATGGCAGAGCGTGTTGCTGAAGCAACCGAGGGCGAAATAAAAACTCTACTCGAAAACAAAATACAAAAAAACAACAAAATATGGATGGTAAGAACGTATCTATTTATTTTTCAAGAATTATTATTATTATCATCGAAGTTTTCACAAATTCCTCCTGTCATTTCACCGGTTTGTTTACGTTCTAAGCGGAAATTATTTTGTCGGATGTTGGTATAAAGTTTTTATTTATCGAATTTGCAAAAAATAAAAGTGCTCTGTTTCTTAAAATCCAGTGAATATGGATAGAATAAAACAGTTATTCTAGTCAATCTCGTCGTACATGGATTATAGACAATCCGGTGCTACGCGTCTCATCGGCTATCAGCTCATGTATGACTCGATTTTGTGGAATAACTGTTAAATGTGTGTTATTATTATTGATGAAAGCGTCTTCAGTAATCATTTTACCCAGTACCATTGAATTCTCAATTCTGATTGATTCAGTGGTAAGTCTATAGTACTGATGTAAAATGAAAGCATTGGTTCACTGCTGTCCACCAGGCACCCAGCAGAATCACACCATAATAAATGTCTTGGTGTTATTTCTGGCGCATGGCATGCGGTGTCAAAGAAAGGAATATCCAGAAGAACTGTGACTGGTTCTACAAGATGCTCAGTAAAACCTATAACTCATTTCCTTATAAAACTGCACTCATTTTTAATTTACTTTTAAAAAAAATAACGTGGGATTATTTACTAACACATTTTACGGAAAATATTCACAACAGTTTTGTATAAAACTAGTTAAAACTGTTTTATTAGTCCACTAGCTTGTTGGACAGTTGACAGTTTCTGTCATGTAAAGGCGATAGATGGATATAGTTGCAGGAAGAGTTTTATTGAAAACATGTAGACAAAGGCGGAGTCGAAAAACAGGCAGTGGTGGAGTGAGGCACAGACAGGATATCAGAGGGAATATAATACTCACAGTCCAAAAACACAAACAGGGTCAAAACCAGAAAAGTGATACTAAATACAAGGCTTGGTAACATTAGACGCAGGGTACAGAGAGTACAGTATACTTCACAAAGTCTGTGTGTTACCAAGAGTCCTTATATATCTGCGCTGTGATTGCGCTCTAATCAGGAACAGGTGCATCGTAATTAGTCCTAATGGTGCTGTGCACATGGAAGTGAAAGGTGAAACCAGACAACTGTTTGACATATCAAGTTTGATATTCAGTGGTAAGTCTATAGTAAAGCTGTAAAGTGAAAGTGCTGGTTCACTGCTGTCCACCAGGCACCCAGCAGAGTCACACCATAATAAATGTCATGGTGTTGTTTCTGGTGCATGGCATGCGGCATCAAAGAAAGGAATAAATATGTGTTCATAACTGTGATGCGTATCTCATTATTGGTCTCACTGTCACAAGACAAAGCAGTGATTTATTAACGTGAAATACACGACATGACACAATTCGATGTTTCATTTATGGTGCTATAATATTATTATTATTCTATTCAGGTTGATTTTGTGCCTTTGCAAATATTTTCCTCATAAACTCATTACTCCGATTTTAGGCAGTGGCTAAATATGTATATTAGTGATAACAGGAACAATCTTCTTGAATTAAAAGCATGATTAAATAAATAAGGAATAATACATGACAGACCGTGTGGAAATGATCTGTGTCAGGGTAGTGTGATGCAACGATGCGTAACATTAAGTGGATTATTTTCATATAAGTGCAAGACCTGGAGCGTTATTGCACTTATACTACAACCCCGATTCCAAAAAAGTTAGGACAAAGTACAAATTGTAAATAAAAACGGAATGCAATAATTTACAAATCTCAAAAACTGATATTGTATTCACAATAGAACAGACAAATGTCGAAAGTGAGACATTTTGAAATTTCATGCCAAATATTGGCTCATTCGAAATTTCATGACAGCAACAACATCTCAAAAAAGTTGGGACAGGGGCAATAAGAGGCTGGAAAAGTTAAAGGTACAAAAAAGGAACAGCTGGAGGACCAAATTGCAACTCATTAGGTCAATTGGCAATAGGTCATTAACATGACTGGGTATAAAAAGAGCATCTTGGAGTGGCAGCGGCTCTCAGAAGTAAAGATGGGAAGAGGATCACCAATCCCCCTAATTCTGCGCCGACAAATAGTGGAGCAATATCAGAAAGGAATTCGACAGTGTAAAATTGCAAAGAGTTTGAACATATCATCATCTGCAGTGCATAATATCATCAAAAGATTCAGAGAATCTGGAAGAATCTCTGTGCATAAGGGTCAAGGCCGGAAAACCATACTGGGTGCCCGTGATCTTCGGGCCCTTAGATGGCACTGCATCACATACAGGCATGCTTCTGTATTGGAAATCACAAAATGGGCTCAGGAATATTTCCAGAGAATATTATCTGTGAGCACAATTCATCGTGCCATCCGCCGTTGCCAGCTAAAACTCTATAGTTCAAAGAAGAAGCCGTATCTAAACATGATCCAGAAGCGCAGACGTCTTCTCTGGGCCAAGGCTCATTTAAAATGGACTGTGGCAAAGTGGAAAACTGTTCTGTGGTCAGACGAATCAAAATTTGAAGTTCTTTATGGAAATCAGGGACGCCGTGTCATTCGGACTAAAGAGGAGAAGGACGACCCAAGTTGTTATCAACACTCAGTTCAGAAGCCTGCATCTCTGATGGTATGGGGTTGCATTAGTGCATGTGGCATGGGCAGCTTACACATCTGGAAAGACACCATCAATGCTGAAAGGTATATCCAGGTTCTAGAGCAACATATGCTCCCATCCAGATGACGTCTCTTTCAGGGAAGACCTTGCATTTTCCAACACGACAATGCCAAACCACATACTGCATCAATTACAACATCATGGCTGCGTAGAAGAAGGGTCCGGGTACTGAACTGGCCAGCCTGCAGTCCAGATCTTTCACCCATAGGAAACATTTGGCGCATCATAAAACGGAAGATATGACAAAAAAGACCTAAGACAGTTGAGCAACTAGAATCCTACATTAGACAAGAATGGGTTAACATTCCTATCCCTAAACTTGAGCAACTTGTCTCCTCAGTCCTCAGACGTTTACAGACTGTTGTAAAGAGAAAAGGGGATGTCTCACAGTGGGAAACATGGCCTTGTCCCAACTTTTTTGAGGTGTGTTGTTGTCATGAAATTTAAAATCACCTAATTTTTCTCTTTAAATGATACATTTTCTCAGTTTAAACATTTGATATGTCATCTATGTTCTATTCTGAATAAAATATGGAATTTTGAAACTTCCACATCATTGCATTCCGTTTTTATTTACAATTTGTACTTTGTCCCAACTTTTTTGGAATCGAGGTTGTACAGTGATTACAATGTTTAATTTATTAATGAATGACACATCATGCATTTTAACAGAACGTCAGCGAAACAAGTTAGTTCTTGTTTATAATTACATTATAGCCACAATAAGCATTCATTTTTGCTTTTTTTGTTAATATAATTGTTTTTTCATATCTGGCGTGGTTTTTTTCTATGCATGGCTGAGTACATATTATCTGAAACTGTGTCCACGACAGGTATAAGGTCATACTGAGAGGCGTCAGCATGTACCCAGTGTCCAGCACACATAATATTTTAGCATCCCGCTGCAAATATATCAGAGAATATTTCTCTGTGCAAACAAACGTAGGTGCCCCTGGTGTCTGTTGTGGCTCAGTGCTGGGAAGTGTCTCATTTCTTGTGCGTCACTGGCCAAATTTCCAGCGAGGTTTTTTTTTTTTCATCAACGTACAGCGCACAGAGAGACGTTCAGCAGACGCCAAGGAGGCCAAGGTGGCCGCTAGGGCAATATTTCAAAAATGTTAATCCAGAACTAAAACCCTGAACACTGAATGCTCCACTCTCATACTGCTGTTTCTGCTTCACAATACCTGAAGAAGACAGAAGTGACCTCAATTGTACAAACTTTCCATTTCAGGATTTCAGGGAAACAAACATGATCAGATTTCAGGGGTACACGCCAAATCCAAACAGACTTCATATGAGTTGAGTTTATAGCACACAAAGATAAGCTGGATCTAAAGAAACGTTTGCGGTTTCGCTGCGCTGACTGACAGTGTTTAATTAAATTCTTCAAATAAATATAACACATCACCCGGGGAATATCACCAAATATCAATCAGATTGAGTGCTCGTTATCATAACAAATGAGGACCACCCACATCATCGAAGCCACCACAATGTATTCAGAGAGTCGCTCGATGCCTGGTTGTCTGTTGAGTGTTTGGAGCCAACTGAAATACTGAGGGCCAGGGTGATGGGGTACATTTTAGTTTATGTGTTATCTGTGGCATGAATCATTTCTTTTCATTCGGAATGGTTTTCTATCTGTCTCCCAATGGGCCCTCGTCTGGCTATCTTTAATAAACAGTGTAACCCAGCACTGGGTAAACATCACGAGTCTGTATACTAAATATTTCTCTGACTTGGTATGATAGAGGTATGTTACAATTCTTTATACATGTACAGAAGTTATTCTTATGGATAATGGATTATGGATCATTTATTTATTCACATTCCATCTTCCTCGCACGAAAAGCCCTCATTAGCGGTTTTTTTTTTTTTAGTTATCAGGTATAATCATTTTAAATAATGACCACAACTGTCTAATTGTATTGCTATGGTTCGAAAGGGATCAAGTAAACAGCTGATGTAGTTTCCTTGCATGACAGTCCCTCGGTTCTGTATCTGGTCTTGTCACGGCCTTGATTGCGCAGCGTATTCTGTTACTTCATGTGTTTACATGACTGAGTCATTGAGGACTACTGCTGCAGTGTGTGTGGCCATGAACGAGGAATTGTGATATTCCTGTCAGTACACACTCACTGTGGAAGCCTGGGATTCGAACGAAGTTGGGCTTTTGATGTTTTTATGTTAATTTTACTGGAGATAAAAGGCTTTAAAATAGAAAAATTATAACCTAATCATTCAAGATTCAAGACTCAAGAGAGATTTATTGTCAATACGTCCATGTACAAGTATACAATGTTTCCCTCAGGCTCCCCATGGTGCATTTATTGAGAAAATAAAAGATTACAAAATAAGGTATATAAATCTCATCTCATTTCATTATCTCTAGCCGCTTTATCCTGTTCTACAGGGTCGCAGGCAAGCTGGATCCTATCCCAGCTGACTACGGGCAAAAGGCAGGGTACACCCTGGACAAGTCGCCAGGTCATCACAGGGCTGACACAGAGACACAGACAACCATTCACACCTACGGTCAATTTAGAGTCACCAGTTAACCTAACCTGCATGTCTTTGGACTGTGGGGGAAACCGGAGCACCCGGAGGAAACCCACGCGGACACAGGGAGAACATGCAAACTCTGCACAGAAAGGCCCTCGCCGGCCACGAACCCGGACCTTCTTGCTGTGAGGCGACAGCGCTAACCACTACACCACCGTGCCGCCCTAGGTATACAAATAACTATCTTTATTCTATCCACATTCACTGGATATGAGCAATCGCACGCTCTGATTGGCTACTCTACTACTAGGATATCAGCTCATATACTGTGAGTAGAGAAAAATAAAATGGCGGAGTGTGTTGCTGAACCTACTGAGGACAAAATAAAAGCTCTACTTGAAAATAAAACCCAAAAATACAAAAAAAGCAACAAAATATGGAATAAAAGTATTTGATGGTAAGAACGTATCTTTTTTTTTAGTTTTCAAGAATTATTATTATTATTATTATTATTATTATTATTATTGCATTTTTCACAAATTGCTACTGTCATTTCACCAGTTTGTTTACATTCTAAGTGGAAATTATTTTGTCTGACATTTTGTATAAAGTTTTTATTTATCAAATTTGCAAAAAATAAAAATAAAAATGCTCAGTTTCTCAAAATCCAGTGAATGTGGGTAGAATAAAACAGTTATTCCACTCAATCTTGTCGTACATGGTGGTGTAGTGGTTAGCACGGTTGCCTTACAGCAAGAAGGTTCTGGGTTCAAACCCAGCGGCTGGCGAGGGCCTTTCTGTGTGGAGTTTGCATGTTCTCCCTGTGTCTGCGTGGGTTTCCTCTGGGTGCTCTGGTTTCCCCCACAATCCAAAGACATGCAGTTAGATTAACATGGGGTGGCCTTGGGCTGAGGTGCCCTTGAGCAAGGTACTGGTGCTCTGGTGTGGCTGCCCACTGCTCTGAGTGTGTGCATGTGTTCACTGCTTCAGATGGGTTAAATGCAGAGGATGAATTTCACTGTGCTTGAAGTGTGCATGTGACAAATAAAGGTTTCTTCTTCTTATAGCCGATTCAGAATATTTATTGTCATTGTCACAAAAAAGAACAACGAAATTTCGTTTGGAGCATCCATACAGCAGAGTTGATAAAGTGCAAACCCATAAATAAATACATACCCCCCTAAGTAACCCAGTGTAACCATTTGACCCAGTATTACATCAGTACAACAAAAAGCAGCATAGCAAATCGCAGCATAAGTTCAAGTCATCAATGTTGCTAAAGTGCAGAGCAGGGACATTCAGACAGATACCTGAGTATTATGACCATGTATAAACAGTGCAAAAACCAGATCAGTGCCATTCTAATGTTATAACGTTATTGTCGGGGGGCAGGGGAGAGAGAGTAGTGACAACTGCAACAATGCAAACCAGTTCAATGATATTAATTGGTGGATGTGGTTGTGGATGTGGCAGAGTTCAGTAGCCTCACAGCTTGTGGATACAGGCTATTGGCCAGTCTGGATGTTCTGGCCTGTATGGACCTGTATCTTCTCCCTGAGGGCAGCAGGTGGAAGAGGTGATGAGCAGGGTGGTGCTGATCCTGCAGGATGTTGCGCACTCTTCTCAGACAGCGAGTGGAGTAAATGGTGCTGATCTCTGGGAGAGTCGTTCCAATGATTCTCCCGGCAGCTTTCACCACCCGCTGAAGTGCCTGCTGGTCGGCCTTAGTGCAGCTGGAGAACCACACTAGAAATCCATGTGTCAGCACACTACTGATGGCACAGTTGTAAAAGTTCACCATCAGAGGTCTGGGGATATTAGCGCTCCTCAGCTTCCTCAGGTAATAGAGCCGCTGTTGTGCTTTTCCCACGGCTGTGGAAATGTGAGTGCCCCAGGACAGGTCCTCAGTCACTGTTACTCAGTGCTATGTGCCTCGTCGGCTGTCAGCTCATGTACAATTCAATTTCATGGAATAACTGTTAATCATATACAGTAACAGTCGAAACTTTGTACACCCCGAAACATTCATAAGTGTTTCTACATTGTGATTATTTTCTACAATACTGAAGACATCAAAACTATGAAATAACATATGGAACGTATCTGGAATTATGTGGCAAACAAAAAAGTGTTAAAATACAAATTATGTTTGATATTTTAGATTCTTCGAAGTATCCAGTGTTTACCTTGATGACGCTTTGCACACTATTGGCATTATCTTAACCAGCTTCATGAGGTAGTCACCTGGAATGCTTTTCAGGTAACAGAAGTGCCTCGTCAAAAGTTACAGTGTCTTGCAAAAGTATTCATCCCCCTTGGTGTTTGTCCTGTTTTGTTGCATTACAAGCTGGAATTAAAATGAATTTTTGGGGGGTTAGCACCATTTGATTTACACAACATGCTTACCACTTTAAAAGGTGCAAATTGTTGTTTTATTGTGACACAAAAAATAATAAAGATGAAAAAACAGAAATCTGGAGCGTGCATAGGTATTCACCCCCCAAAGTCAATACTTTGTAGAATAGAATAGAATAGAATAGAATAGAATAGAATAGAATAGCTTTATTGTCATTGCACAAATGTACAATGAAATTTAGTTCATCATAGGAAAGCAAAGCCACTGCATACGTTTGCACCGCCACTCTTGGGCACTTCAGCCCAAGGCCGTCCTATGTTAACCTGACTAGAACCACCTTTTGCTGCAATTACAGCTGCAAGTCTCTTGGGGTATGTCTCGATTAGCTTAGCACATCTAGCCACTGGGATTTTTGCCCATTCCTCAAGGCAAAACTGCTCCAACTCCTTCAAGTTAGATGGGTCACATTGGTGTACAGCAATCTTCAAGTTATGCCACAGATTCTCAATTGGATTGAGGTCTGGGCTTTGACTAGGCCATTCCAAGACATTTAAATGTTTCCCTTTAAACCACTCCAGTGTAGCTTTAGAAATATGTTTAGTCAAGTCATTTATTTATATAGCACATTTAAAAACAACAGGGGTTGAGCCAAAGTGCTTCACAGTGTTAGCTAAGGCATAGATAAAAACAATAATAGTCTGAAACATCAGACCCACATATTTACATTAATCATTGAAAGCGCGGCAATAGCACCATAATAAGGGAGTAAAAAAGAAACGAAACAAAACCTCAATTTGACTCAAAAGCAAGTGTGAACAAGTAAGTCTTCAGATTGGATTTAAAAGAGGCAATTGTAGGGGAGGATTTAATGTATGGCGGGAGGGCATTCCAGAGCTTTGGAGCAGCTACAGAGAAAGCACGGTCACTGCGGGTTTTGAGGTGTGTGCGAGGGATGGTAAGGAGTGATTGATTTTGTGACCTAAGTGATCTGGGTGCAGAGTGTGGAATCAAAAGTTCCGAAATATAAGGTGGTGCTAGACCATTAAGTGCTTTAAAAACAAAAAGTAAAATTTTAAAATCAATTCTGTATCTCACTGGAAGCCAGTGGAGCTGGGCTAGGACTGGTGTGATATGTTCCCCTTTCTTGGTGCCAGTCAGAAGCCTGGCAGCAGCATTTTGTACCAGTTGAAGTCTATTAATGTTGTATTGTGACATGCCTGTGTAAAGGGAATTACAGTAATCTAAGCGTGAGGAGATGAATGTGTGGATGACTATTTCCAGATCTTTAGAGGAAAGAACAGGTTTTAACTTTGCTATGGTCCTCAGCTGATAGAAACTGCCTTTAACCACAGCATTAACCTGTTTATTAAAAGTTAGCGAACTGTCAAGCAGAACGCCCAGATTTCTGACTACATTCTGTGTGTCTGGTAGATGAGGAGGAAGAGCATTGCCAAGGCTGGTGACAGTGGGGGATGAACCAAATAATATTATTTCAGTTTTACTTTCATTTAGTTGTAGAAAGTTGTGTGCCATCCAGGATTTAACGTCCTCAAGACAGCTGAACAGATTGTTGATGGTGGAAGAGCAGTTTGGACTGAAGGGCAGGTAGAGCTGAGTATCATCAGCGTAACAGTGATATTGAATGTTGTGCTTCTTGAAAATAGAACCTAGGGGCAGCATGTAAAGAGAGAAGAGCAGGGGGCCTAGAATGGACCCTTGTGGGACACCATACTTATTTGGGGCTGAGGAGGAAGACTGGTTACCAATCTTGACACAGAAGGTCCTATCCTCCAAATAGGACCTAAACCAGTTTAAGACTGGGCCTTGCAATCCAACTTTATCATGTAGGCGCGCCAACAGGATGTTATGGTCTATAGTGTCAAATGCAGCGCTAAGATCTAGAAGGAGGAGAATGGCACATGTACCGGAATCAACTGCAAGCAAGAGGTCATTATGTACTTTGAGTAGTGCAGACTCTGTGCTATGAAGGGCTCTGAAACCAGATTGAAATTTGTCCAAAATATTAAAGTTGTTTAAGTGGGAGGAGAGCTGCTGAAAAACCACCTTTTCTAAGATTTTAGAGAGAAAGGGTAATTTAGAGATGGGCCTAAAGTTTTTAGGGTCATTGGGGTCCAGACAGAGCTTTTTTAGTAGTGGCTGAACTACTGCGTGTTTAAGACTAGAGGGGAAGATACCGTTAGCTAGGGAGCAGTTTACTATAGCTAATACAATTGGGCAGAGTATACCAAAAACTTCCTTAAAGAGTCGGGAGGGCATGATGTCAGAGGGGCAAAAGGAAGGCTTCAGATGAGACACTATATCAGAGAGCTGAGAGGCGGATACCAGAGAGAAGAGCTGAAGAGGGCTGACTGGCTCATGGGTCTCTGGCGGAGGGGAGTTTACTGGTGAGATATTAAGTCTGATCTTGTCAATTTTTTCAATGAAGAATTCTAAGAATTCCTCACAGGTAATTGATGTATCAGCAGGGTTTACAGCAGGATTGAGGAATGAATTTATCGTTTTAAAAAGTACCCTGGGCCTGTGGGCCTGGGCATTTATCACCTGGGCAAAGTAATCAGCCTTTGCCTCCTTAACAGAGAGTTGATACATTTTTAAACGCTGTTGAAGAATTTCATAAGAGACATGTAGTTTATCTTGTTTCCACTTTCGCTCTGCCCTCCGACAGGTACGACGGAGGGCGCGTGTGGAGTCATTCAACCAGGGTGTGGTCATATTGGTCTTAGGGCGCTTTAATTTTAAAGGGGCTACCTGATCCAAGGTCAGGGAGCAGGATTGATTAAAAAGAGAGACCAGTTCTTCAGTGTCACAAGACAAAAGGTTCAGAGAGACAGGGAGAGTGAGTTCAAAGTGATCAGAGAAATGAGCAGCTGTGGCAGAGTTTATAGAGCGGGCATGGTGATGGGGTTGAAGAGGAAGGAGTGTGGGAGTAGGCCAAAAGGACTCAAATTCAATCAGGTAATGATCAGACACAGTAGTGTTAGTGATTTCAACATTAGCAGTACAGAGACCCAGTGATAAAACCAGGTCCAGTGAGTGACCTCTCATATGTGTGGGGCCAGATACTAACTGAGTTAGATTGAAGGAATCAATCAGATTTAAAAAGTCATTGACCAGTGGTTTAGTGGGACAGCACACATGAATATTGAAATCTCCCAATATAAGTAGCTTCTCAGAACGAGAGGCCATAGAGGACAAAAGGTCAGAGAACTCTTCTAGGAAACCACTAGTGGCTTTAGGAGGTCTGTACACTAAAGCACAAAGAATTGGAGAGCAAGGTTTAGGGTCATTGTCCTGCTGGAATGTGAACCTTCATCCCAGTCTCAAACCTCTGGCTGACTCAAACAGGTTTTCCTCCTGTTTTTGTCTTGCTTTGTCCTGTATTTAGTACCATCCATCTGTTTTTGTCCTGTTTTGTCCTGTATTTAGTGCCATCCATCTTTCTTTCAGTCCTGACCAGCTTTCCTGTCCCTGTAGATGAAAAATATCCCCACAGCATGATGCTGCCACCACCATGCTTCACTGTAGGAATGGTGTTCTCAGGGCGTTGGGTTTGTGTCACACATGGCATTTCCCATGATGGCCAAAAAGTTCAATTTTAGCTTCATCTGACCAAAGAATCTTCTTCCATGTGTTTGGGGAGTCTGCCACATGCTGTTGGGCAAACTCCAAACGTGTTTTCTTAAGCAATGGCTTTTTTTCTGGCCACTTTTCCATAAAGCTTTGCTCTGTGGAGTGTACAGCTTAAAGTGGTCCTATGGACAGATTCTCCCATCTCTGCTGTGGATCTTTGCAGCTCCTTCAGTGTTATCTTTGGTGTCTTTGTTGCATCTCTGATTAATGCCCTCCTTGCCCGGTCTGTGAGTTTTGGTGGGTGGCCTTCTCTTGTCAGGTTTGTAGTGGTGCCATATTCTTTCCATTTTGCTATAATGGATTTAATGGTGCTCCGTGGGATATTCAAAGTTTGGGATATTTTTTATAACCCAACCCTGATCTATACTTCTCCACAACTTTGTCTCTGACCTGTTTGGAGGCTCCTTGGTTTTCATCTTGCTTGCTTAGTAGTATTGCAGAGTCAGGGTTCTTCCAGAACAGGGTAATTTATACAGACATCATGTGACAGATCAGATCATGTGACACTTTGATTGCACACAGGTGGCTCTTAATCAACTAGTTATGTGAAGTATGAAGTGAATTGGTTGGACCAGCTCTTCTTTAGGGGTTTCATATGAAAGGGGATGAATACTTTTGCACACTCCAGATTTCTGTTTGTTTGGGTTTTTTTTATCTTAATTATTGTTTGTGTCACAATAAAGCAACAATTTGCACCTTTAAAGAGGTAGGCATGTTGTGTAAATCAAATGGCGCTAACCCCCAAAAATCCATTTTAATTCCAGCTTGTAATGCAACAAAACAGGACAAACACCAAGGGGGATGAATACTTTTGCAAGACACTGTAATTAGTGGATGAGTTTCTTGCCTTCTTATTGTGTTTGGGATCAAACAGTATATAGTAAATAATAAAAAATACTCTTAAAAAATAGCCCTGTTCCATCCACAACTGTCGTAATCCATATTTTGTCAAGAAGCGCTCAACTAAGTAAAAAGAAACAACATCCATCATTACTTTAAGGTATGAAGTGTCTTTTAATTAATTAATAAAAATAAAGCACATCGAACTTGAAGGTGTGTCCAAACCTTTGACTGGTACTATATGTTTTTAGATCCATTTATGTGAGTACCCATTTTACAAATCCCTATGTAAAGTGTTACTGTTCTAGAAATTTAACGAACACCTTCTAACCAATCAGAATCAAGCATTCATCTGAACTGTAAAATTGTAATCTTTGGGTTCTTCTTTGCCTCTTTCACCATGATTTCACCTCATTCCACCTTTATCCTGGTCCAGATTACTGTGCCTATCCTGGGAACATTGAATGCAAGGCAGAAATACACCCTGGATGAGACACCAGTCCATCACAGGACTAAAAGAAATACTATTTAAAAAAAAAGTAAGTAAGGCAGTGTAAGCCATTTAAAAATGACACACTCTACACTGCTTAGTCCAAATTAACTTCCTTCTACCAACCATGGTTTCTACACCTTATACCATCTGGTTGATGGCGCTTTCCCAATGTACATCCATCACGCTGCCACACTCACACTCTGAACCCAGCCAACAGATGATCCAACCCAAGCATGCATGGTTTTTATGTGTTGGCGAGAACATAAGCTCCATCAAAAGCCTTGGTCGTCCACTCATATTTACTGCCTGTAAGCCGGTACGCTGACTCGCATCCATGAAATGATGCAATTAAGGTTCCCACTGGGGCCCAATCTGTCATGTAAACACACACCAAGCCCAATCTGATGGCAGGAGACTGGCAGGAGAAGACAGGTAAGTGTCAGGAAAGGAGGGCCAAGGGGATGGGTGTGGAGGAATGAGATCATGGTCTGAGCTCCACTTGCTGCTCTGCTGTTAATTATCCGTTGGTATCAAATGCATCAGTTTGTGTGTGCAGGTACCAGTGTGTGTGTGTGTGATTTTAAACAAAAGTGTTTATATGTGAACATGTGTGTTAAAAGAGAGAAGGTGTGTCAAGGCTATTATGTGCGGTTGTGAAACCACTTGTCTTTTTTGTCTGTTTGTCTCAGCTGTGATCCCTTGAAGAGCGAAGTAAACAATCGGATGGCTGGAAACAGACCACCTAGGTAAAAGTTTCCATGCTGAGGTATCTTCACAAAGCAACTGCACAATTTTTTTTTTTCCAAACACATTAAAACAAGTTATGCAAATGTTTTATGGTGGTACTTGTGCAGAGTGCTGTTACGTTAACCTGCCCATGTCGCTGTTCATCTTGCCTACTCGCATGTCTTTCTGGTTTGTTTGTGGATTTTTTTTTTTAATCCTTTTGTGCTTTACTTAAATGAAAGTGGACAGAAGTGATTACAGAACATCTCAAACATAAAAGATAAGAAAAGGAGATGACTTTTATCGGGGAAGCCATGGCCTAATGGTTAGAGAAGCAGCTTTCTCTGGTGGTTAGCGCTGTCACCTCATAGCAAGAAGGTTCTGGGTTCGAGCCCAATGGCTGATGAGGGCCTTTCTGTATGGAGTTTGCATGTTCTCCCTGTGTCTGTGTGGGTTTCCTCCGGGTGCTCCGGTTTCCCCCACAGTCCAAAGGCCTTGGGTGGAGGTTGAGCTGAAGTGCCCTTGAGCAAGGCATCTGACCCCCAACTGCTCCCCACTGCTCTGGGTACGTGTGTGTGCGCTCATTGCTCACTTGTGTGTGCATGTGTGTGTTCACTACTTCAGATGGGTTAAATGCAGAGGAGAAATTTCACTGTGTGCTTGAGTGTATGTGTAATAAATCAAGACTAAAAGGTTGCTGATTCAAATCCCTGGACCAGCAGGAATGGCTGAAGTGCCCTTGAGCAAGGCGCCTAACTCTGGACGGCTCTGAATATGTTGTACATCACTCTGGATAAGAGTGTCTACTAAATGTCTGTAATGTAACGTAATCTAAAAAAGAAATTAGAGCCTTTGATAAGACTGGAATCTAAAAAGAAAAAAAGTACAGGCATGTTCGGTAGGTCACATTATAAACAAACAATGAAAAATCACTGTTTTTGGCAATTATAAATAAATACTATTATTATCTCATCTGTAGCCACTTTATCCTGTTCTACAGGGTCGCAGGCAAGCTGGAGCCTATCCCAGCTGACTACGGGCGAAAGGCGGGGTACACCCTGGACAAGTCGCCAGGTCATCACAGGGCTGACACATAGACACAGACAACCATTCACACTCACATTCACACCTATGGTCAATTTAGAGTCACCAGTTAACCTAACCTGCATGTCTTTGGACTGTGGGGGAAAACGGAGCACCTGGAGGAAACCCACGCAGACACGGGGAGAACATGCAAACTCCACACAGAAAGGCCCTCGCCGGCCATAGGGCTCGAACCCGGACCTTCTTGCTGTGAGGCGACAGCGCTAACCACTACACCACCGTGCCGCCGCTATTATTTTTTTTTAACACCCATCAGTTATCTTCTGTTGTTGTTGTTTTTCCTCCATCTTTTATTATTTGCCTTACATTTTCTTTACTTTTTTCTAATTATTGAATCTTATTCTTTTTCCTGACAGATATCCTGTAAAACACTTTGAGCCATGTGCATTTTAACACTTCTGAAAGAATCAAGAAAATTTTTAGGCTTTCAAGAATGCTAAAAATGACTTTCTGACATTCTCCATGTGCTGAGTTTTTTTTTTTTATCTTTTTTTAAATAATAATAATAATAATCTCATCTCATTATCTCTAGCCGCTTTATCCTGTTCTACAGGGTCGCAGGCAAGCTGGAGCCTATCCCAGCTGACTACATGCGAAAGGCGGGGTACACCCTGGACAAGTCACCAGGTCATCACAGGGCTGAATAATAATAATAATAATAATAATAATAATAATAATAATAATAATTGCTCTTAGAGTTAGTTATATCAGTCACGGAAATTATATACTGTGACAGTCTTTTTGTCTGGAGTCAAACCCCCATCCATCCTGAAGTTTATTATTTTCCTATAATAGCATGCCTGAATGTATTTATTCCTCTGAGACCATATCATTTTGCAAAAAAAAAAAAACACACACACACATATCATAACTTTTTATGAGTTTCATCACATCGCTCCTGTGGAGGACAGCTCCATATGGACAGTTGAAAGTCACACCTGGAGGACGCTCTAGACTCTTACAGTAATGCTTTTATGGCTGAGGACTACAGTTGACTTGCTAACTTTAGGACTACAGTTGTCATGAACAGTTTTGCACTCAAGTTTCCATCAATGAAGAGTTATAACATCAACGAAACTGACTTCATGTTAAAACTGTTAATGTTATAGTCATGTTGTCTGTTGTTGCCCAAATGAGGATGGGTTCCATTTTGAGTCTGGTTACTCTTGAGGTTTCTTCCTCATGCCGTCTGAGGGAGTTTTTCCTTGCCACCGTCGCCACAGGCTTGCTCACTGGGGATAGGTTAGGGATAAAATTAGCTCATGTTTAAAGTCATTAAAATTCTGTAAAGCTGCTTTGCGACAATGTCTATTGTTAAAAGCATTATACAAATAAACTTGACTTGACTTTATACAGGGTGTTTCAAAAAATTTGATATCATTTCACAATCTAATAACTTTGCCAGTTCTCATTCAATTGACCTCAAATTTTAAGAGCATGTGTGGAAACAGGTCAAAATTTTATGTTTTATGTTTTTATCTTTTTAGGTATAGAAATGTCATTCACTGGAAAAGAAAGGGCGTTTTGTATATTAGAGTATGCTCGAACACAGTCGAATAAGACTGTGCAGCATGCATTTATAGAGAAGTCTCTAAAATCGCACCAACTGCAATGCTGATTTGGACACAGCACAAAAAGTTCAAAGAGGAAGGCTGTCTGTGTGTGCTGGGCAAAAGAATCTGGACGACCACCAGCATCGGAAGAGACGGTCGAACGGGTTTGCAAATATTGAAAATTTGTGAAATTGTTCATGGAATCCACATACCTTTGAATTTCTCATTCAAATTTTGAGGAAAATATCGTATATTGCTCAACATTAAGCCTGTTCAGTTTCATTTGCCTAGACTATGTAGTTTCTGGGATATTTACATCTCAAATAATATATTTTTTAAACACCCTGTACATTTATAATTACATTTATTTAATGTAGTGAAACACCCACAAAACAAGTAAGTTCCTGCTATGTTACATAACAGCAGTTATTTCACAGTTATTCCACAAAATCGAGTCATACATGAGCTGATAGCCAACGAGGCGCATAGCACCGAGTTGGCAAGAAGCCATGTACGACGAGATTGAGTGGAATAACTGTTTTATTCTATCCATATTCACTGGATTTTGAAAAACGGATCATTTTTAGTTTTATTTTTTGAAAATTCAATACATAAAAACTTTATACAAAACGTCCAACAAAATCATTCCCGCTTAGAATGTAAACAAACCAGCGAAATGACAGTAGCAATTCATGAAAAATGTGATAATTCTTGAAAAATAAAAATACCATCTTACCATCAAATACTTTTATTCCATATTTTGTTGCTTTTTTTATTTTTTGGAGTTTTGTTTTCAAGTAGTTTTTATTTCATCCTCGGTTGGTTCAGTAAGACGCTCCGCCATGCTATTTTTCTCTACTCACGGTATATGAGTTAATATCCTAGTAGTAGAGTAGCCAATCAGAGCACATGATTTCTCATCTCCAGTGAATGTGGATAAAATAAAAACACTTATTCCCTTTCCAGCCTTTCTATCTTGAAGCTAATAAGACCAAAACCTCGCTTGTCATGTGACTGAGAAAGTGCAAAGCCACTCCATTCTACAGACTGTCAGAAAACTTAGAGAAAAGTTACAGCTTTACCTCTGATGGTTATAAAGCGATGATACTGGAGACTCCTTCCAAAAAATGTGAAATAAACTTCTCCTTGCAGAAAACTTCACCATATCCAAATTTGGTGAACTATCCAATATTTTTAAGAAGAAGAAGAAACCTTTATTTGTCACATGCACACTTCAAGCACAGTGAAATTCATCCTCTGCATTTAACCCATCTGAAGCAGTGAACACACACCCAGTGGGCAGCCACACAAGAGCATCCAGGGAGCAGTCAGGGGTTAAGTACAGTGGTGCTTGAAAGTTTGTGAACCCTTTAGAATTTTCTATATTTCTGCATAAATATGACCTAAAACATCATCAGATTTTCACATAAGTCCTAAAAGTAGATAAAGAGAACCCAGTTAAACAAATGAGACAAAAAATATTATACTTGGTCATTTATTTATTGAGGGAAATGATCCAGTATTACATATCTGTGAGTGGCAAAAGTATGTGAACCTCTAGGATTAGCAGTTAATTTGAAGGATGAAATTAGTGTCAGGTGTTTTCAATCAATGGGATGACAAATCAGGTGTGAGTGGGCACCCTGTTTTATTTAAAGAACAGGGATCTATCAAAGTCTGATCTACACAACACATGTTTGTGGAAGTGTATCATGGCACGAACAAAGGAGATTGAGGACCTCAGAAAAAGTGTTGTTGATGCTCATCAGGCTGGAAAAGGTTACAAAACCATCTCTAAAGAGTTTGGACTCCACCAATCCACAGTCAGACAGATTGTGTACAAATGGAGGAAATTCAAGACCATTGTTACCCTCCCCAGGAGTGGTCGACCAACAAAGATCACTCCGAGAGCAAGGCGTATAATAGTTGGCGAGGTCACAAAGGACCCCAGGGTAACTTCTAAGCAACTGAAGGCCTCTCTCACATTGGCTAATATTAATGTTCATGGGTCCACCATCAGGAGAACACTGAACAACAATGGTGTGCATGGCAGGTTTGCAAGGAGAAAGCCACTGCTCTCCAAAAAGAACATTGCTGCTCATCTGCAGTTTGTTAAAGATCACGTGGACAAGCCAGAAGGCTATGGGAAAAATTTTTGTGGATGGATGAGACCAAAATAAAACTTTTTGGTTTAAATGAGAAGCGTTATGTTTGGAGAAAGGAAAAGACTGCATTCCAGCATAAGAACCTTATCCTATCTGTGAAACATGGTGGTGGCGGTATCATGGTTTGGGCCTGTTTTGCTGCATCTGGGCCAGGACTGCTTGCCATCATTGATGGAACATTGAATTCTGAATTATACCAGTGAATTCGAAAGGAAAATGTCAGGACATCTGTCCATGAACTGAATCTCAAGAGAAGGTGGGTCATGCAGTAAGACAACGACCCTAAGCACACAAGTCGTTCTACCAAAGAATGGTTAAAGAAGAATAAAGTTAATGTTTTGGAATGGCCAAGTCAAAGTCCTGACCTTAATCTAATCAAAATGTTGTGGAAGGACCTGAAGCAAACAGTTCACGTGAGGAAACCCACCAACATCCCAGAGTTGAAGCTGTTCTGTACGGAGGAATGGGCTAAAATTCCTCCAAGCCGGTGTGCAGGACTGATCAACAGTTACCGCAAACGTTTAGTTGCAGTTATTGCTGCACAAGGGGGTCACACCAGATACTGAAAGCAAAGGTTCACATACTTTTGCCACTCACAGATATGAAATATTGGATCATTTTCCTCAATAAATAAATGACCAAGTATAATATTTTTGTCTCATTTGTTTAACTGGGTTCTCTTTATCTACTTTTAGGACTTGTGTGAAAATCTGATGATGTTTTAGGTCATATTTATGCAGAAATATAGAAAATTCTAACGGGTTCACAAACTTTCAAGCACCACTGTACCTTGCTCAAGGGCACTTCAGCCCAAGGCCGCCCCACATCAACCTAACTGCATGTCTTTGGACTGTGAGGGAAACCGGCGCACCCGGAGGAAACCCACACAGATATGGGGAGAACATGCAAACTCCACACAGAAAGGTCCTCGCTGGCTGCTGGGTTCGAACCCAGCACCTTCTTGCTGTGAGGCAACCATGCTAACCATTACACCACCATACCGCCCACTATAACCATACAAGTCCCGATAGAAATTAATTCAGACCTTTTGAAGCATAATGCTGTATATGAAGGCTTAAGGTTCGGTCTGAGGCAATGGGACACAGTAGTTAACAGAAAATAATGTTCATTAATGATATTATTATTAATAGCAAGCACTCCAGAAAGAAAGAAGAAAAAAAACCACTGATCTTTTTCTAATGTGATAAGAGATGTGCATTAGGGTATATTTGTTAGATTAGTTGTTGTCAATGTACAGGTGGTTATCAGGTCCATGTGCGCCGATGTGCGTGATGATGCCCTGTGCTTGTGTTGGCAGCTGGCACTCCGAGCTTTCTCCGAGCTTGAGGCGGGAGAAAAGAATGTGCTGTTTACAAACTGCATTCACAATGAATCAGAACAGTGAATGTCTGCTCGGTGCAGGCCACACACATGCTCCTGATCCATATGTGCCTGTGCACGCACACACACACGCACACACACTTGCTTAATGGAAAACATCCTGATTCACCCAGAACACTGTCACGAATTTTATTCTAATCTTAGGCACAAGTGCGTGCTCCAAATTAATTAATCACTGCACAATATCCCCAAATGAATATCAGTTATGTGTCATGTTTCTCTCCCGTCCCTGATGAGGCCTCATACTTTGATATCACTCTTCCTTTTGGATTCACATCATTTGCATTTCCTTGGCACAGGATGCATCCTTTTTCCATTTCTTTAAAAAGACCAGTGCTCTGGTTTTCATACACAGACTTGTGTGGTGCTGTGTCGTGATTCCCCACACGAGGTGGTGCATAATATTTTCTAAAATCATCCTCAGCCCCCTCAGAGCTTTAATCTAAGCCAAATGATGCCCTTGCATTCCATTTCAAGCACCGGCTTTAAAGGAGTCGGGCTGTAGGTCAATGCTCTCGAGAAAGGGCCTTCGACACAAAGGATAAAGGCTCCCTCTGCTGAAGTCCCTTCAACAAGAAAGTGCTCATGCTTCCTCAACAAGTAGAGAGGAGTTGTTGAAGTGTCAATAGAAATAGTGAAAAAATATTATATGCTCTGTATCAGGGGTCATCAACTGGTCACATTGTTAGCTGAATATAAATCAAGCAAAGTATGTCAGCAAATCGCACTGAACAATGAAAAAAATGAAAAATAATCCACCAGAATTGATCAAATATATCACCATACTTCATTGACTTTAGCTTTCTAATCGAGAACCATCACACTTCTGTAGCAGATCCTATGTCGTAGTTTATTGTCACCAATCACAAGCATTTATTTAAATTATTTAGCTGAAAGCGCGGCACGGTGGTGTAGTGGTTAGCGCTGTCGCCTCGCAGCAAGAAGGTCCTGGGTTCGAGCCCCGGGGCGGGTGAGGGCCTTTCTGTGTGGAGTTTGCATGTTCTCCCCGTGTCCGCGTGGGTTTCCTCCGGGTGCTCCGGTTTCCCCCACAGTCCAAAGACATGCAGGTTAGGTTAACTGGTGACTCTAAATTGACCGTAGGTGTGAGTGTGAATGGTTGTCTGTGTCTATGTGTCAGCCCTGTGATGACCTGGCGACTTGTCCAGGGTGTACCCCGCCTTTCGCCCATAGTCAGCTGGGATAGGCTCCAGCTTGCCTGCGACCCTGTAGAAGGATAAAGCGGCTAGAGATAATGAGATGAGATTTAGCTGAAAGCTGCTTACTGTAGTGACCACTTCGTAGTTAGTGTAGTTTGAGAATTTTCCTAATATCCCTGAGATGTTTTTCACACATTCTCTCCATGTCCTCTTGGGTTTCCTCGTTGTTCTCTGTCGTCCTCCGACCTTTCAAAAAACATACCAGTAGGTGAACTGGCTACTCTAAATTGCCCCGAGATGTGAATGATTGTGTGATTGTGTAAATACATAAGTACCCGCCTAAGTTGTACCCAGTGCTCCTGGGATAGGCTCCAGATCCACCACGACGCTGAGAATAAAGAATTTACTGAAGATGAAGGAATGAAGGCAGCTCATTAAACCAGAGACAAAACAACCATAATGTTTAATAAAAATGATCGGACAGAAGAATGCCTTTTTTTTTTTTTTCCAAATTCAAAACAGGTGTCTCATCTGCTCAGAGGTTGTGGCTCTAGTCAAAACTCATAACATGAAACTCCACTACAAAATAAAATATAAGCACTTCAAAGAGATGTGTTGCATTTATTGCCATGAACTAATTAAACGAGACCGTCAATGACGGCGTAAACTGGGCCACCTTGCACAATAAATGCTGCAAGCTACATACACTATATATAAGCTATATATAGAAGCTATATCCACCCTAGGAATACTGACCTATTTGCCAGAAAGAATCCAAAAGGGCAAGGAATTGACTGATTTTTGTTGAACTGCTCATTAAGGCATAATTAGTCCTTAACTTCATTAATAATTGTAATTAAGCAAACCTGGGTAGACATTGTATGCACCCTAGGTACCCTTACCTTCATGCCAGAAAGAATCAAAATTGGTAAAGAATTGAGGGAGAAGAATCGATTTGTGTGGAAACTGTTAGTTAGAGCTTAATTAGTTCATATCTTCATTATTAATTGCAATTATGCAAATTTGGGTAGACCTACCTTCCTGCCAAAAAGAATAAAAATCAGTGAAGAATTGAGAAGAAGTGATTTTCGTGAAATGTGGACGATGTCAGACGGACAACACATGATGGTATAAACTCATCACCTATCAGCCACATGAGCTAATAATATTGGCTGGTGTTGAGTGGTATATTAGATATATTCCATTCAGCTAGCATGATATTGTATGAGTCGAAGATGGGTAGCTGAATGGAGTATATCTTGATAGACCACAAAAAAAGCCAGCCAATATTATTATTATTATTATTATTATTATTATACATTCCTTTTGGGTATTCAACGTGTCTTTCTTTTTCAAAGTTCTCTCAAAATCTTCCTATTTATTGAAGCAATCCTGGTGGCCATGTTTGTTTACAAACTATCACAGTCGCTCGCTAGCGCATTAGTTTTGCATCTCCAACGTGTGACGTCATGTTGTCTTGACAACCATGCAGTACTGTAAATCATATTCAACGCTCATTCTCCATTGGGTAGAGTGATGTAATACATGTAGGATAAGCAATATGCTAATAATATTGCATGCTATCAAACCAAATGAATGAAACTCACTAGAAGGAAATAGAACATGTTTTATTCCATTGGAAAAAGTGTCCTGTATGTATAATAATCACTGATACTTAATCATGAAGCATTAAAAGGTCACTGTTGTCTCCACTCAGTGATGTTAGTTCACTATCCAGACCTTTGTAAGCATGAAATTTTATGTATCTGGAGCTTAGGTTTTCATGAAAACCACTACTCAAGATATTTTACTTAACAATAATGAAGTCTCTCTGTCAGCAGTCTGCAAAACCAAAGAAAATTCACAGCCAGTACAAACACCCCGCCACAGTCCATGCAATGCGATATTCACCCATGATACACTCATCCATCTCCATGCAGGTGTCCCATCATACCCTCTGGACCCTGTGACCTGACCTCTGACCTCACACACCTGGGAGTCCATTCTTTGCAGCATGACCTTTGGTTATGATGTGTCTGCCACTTCCAGGCACCTGTTAAACTTATCACATTGGCAGGCCATTCTTCTTCATGGCTTCACAGGACAGCAGGTGAAAAAAACACTTCCCATGCTCACATTTCAAGGCAAGTAAAAGCTTTCTCTTGTTATATCAAGATGTTTTGTAAAAGCAACTGGGAAAGGAATAAGGTTTCAGCACATGCCACCAAAATCCAAACTTTCCTCATCCAAAAAGATAAATGATCCAGAATAATGAGATACTTTGAGGTTTTAAGCCACCGTCTTTTCAGTGCAAACAGAAGATGGCAGTCAATCCATACAGCTGAACCAAATCAAGGCTCCTTTCCATATTAGCATAACCACTGGCTTTCACCAGTCTGATCCCAACTGAAAAGACAATCATGAACATTTTCCTGTTTTCAGCACCTTGGAATCACTGCATAACCTCTGTTGCAGTTTGCAATCCCATTTTTTTCTCTTTCCCAAACCTCAAAATCAACCATTTTGACCACACATTAATCTGAGCAGAAGTACACTGTCATCTGCTGAGATGGATGAGCTTCGGAGGCTCTCATCTTACAGATGAAGTGGCTCATGTGGGGATTCGAGGAGGTAACCGTTATAATCGGCATGACAGTGAAACCCTCTCGAGAAGCTCATCAATCTTGATGCCACACACCGAGACAACCGGGGAGCTCTGCCTCAGCTGTCTTCTACCCGATCTCTCTCAGCAGCCAGTGCTATATTTAATTGTGTTATCATGATGAACAGACTCTGAGGCTTGGCAGGGAGTCAGAGACAGATCATGCACAACTGTTTCTCTGGTTTCTTCCCAGTCAGTGATGTGTAGCAGAGCACTTCAACAAAACCATGCTGGCTTCACACCGAAAAATCCAGTTCCAAACCACCCTCAACCTTCTCAAGTGATTTGCTATTTGGAGAAGGGGCTATGGTTTGCAAGCCTTGAATATCACACATATACTTTTATTCTTCACTGGAGGAGATTGTATGCTTACTGGAGGTTTTCTGACAGATTATAATGTTTCTTTTGTGCTGCCTTAACAGTCAAATAAGAATGACTGGTATGCAAAGATGAGAAACATCATGCATGCTAATAAAACCATTGACATTTAAATGTTTCACATGAGGCTTGGAATAGTTTACATAGATGTGGAATTTTGCAAAGGATTTCACAATTAACTGGATAATACTGGAACAATGTTAGCTGGATGGATGGATGGATGGATGGATGGATCAGTGAGTGGGTTTGTGGGTATGTGTGTGGGTGGGTGGATGGATGGCTAGATGGATGTTTAGATGGCTAAGTAGGTGGATGAATAGATGGATGGATCAATTGATGAAAAAACAAGTGGGTTAGTGGATAGATAAATACATCGATGGGTTGGTGGGTGAGTTGATGAATGTCTGAATGGATGGGTGGTTGGATAGATGGGTCAGTGTGGGTGTGTGTCGGTGGATGGATGGATGGACATGGGTAGATGGATGTTTGGCTGGCTAAGTAGGTGGATATGGACAGATCAACTGATGGGAAAATGAGTGGCTTGGTGGATAGATAGATAGATAGATAGATAGATAGATAGATAGATAGATAGATAGATAGATAGATAGATAGATAGATAGATAGATGGGTTGGTGGGTTGGTGGGTGGGTTGATGAATGTCTGAATGGATGGGTGGTTGGATGGGTAAGTAGGTGGCTTGATAGATGGACTTGGCTGGATAGAGAGGTTCAAGTAGATGTGAATAAAACATTTGCTCAGAGGAAAAAGTCTCTGTGGCACTCTGGGTGGCATGGTGGTTTTTGGGTGGTACGGTGGTGTAGTGGTTAGCACTGCCACCTCACAGCAAGAAAGTTCTGGGTTTGAACTCATGGCTGATGGGGGTCTTTCTGTGTGGAGTTTGCATGTTCTCCCCATGTCTGCATGGGTTTCCTCTGGGTGCTCTGGTTTCCCCAACAGTCCAAAGACATGCAGATTATGTAAAAATACCCAGGTTTGCACAAGCCAGTGCATACTTAGTGCCAGTCCCAAGCCTGGAAAGATTGGAGAGGGTTGCATCAGGAAGTACAGCTGGTGTAAAAATCTATGCCAAAGGGGTTGAAAATCAATCAGGCTGCATTCTTTGCCCTGTATTCTTCCCCTGTCACTATGTAATCTATGTGACGAATCAAATAAATTAAATTAACAATGTAAATAATTGGGAAAAAATTGTATTTGAACCACCAACATCAAACTAATCAGGACAAAGAGGGATTGCTGTTTGCCTATTGTGTTGCCCGTTGATTCAGAAAATACCACTTACACAAGCATTTAGGTTCCAGTCTAGGCAATGTTATAGTATGTGTTTTTAAAGAGCGTTTCTTTGGAGAACCACCGAATAGAGGGGTTAGACAGTGTCCTCCACAATTATTGCCATGCCTTGTAAAGAATAGTAAAAAAATAAAAATAAAATAAATTTATATAGGAACTCCCATATGGCCTTTCATTTGGCACCATGATCTTTGACCTTGCATGACCTTGAAAGGTCGAACTCAAGGTCATGGATTTTCAGAGGGCTGTAACTTGAAAACAGTTGATGCTAGACAGATATTTACCACATCAACTTATAGGAAGTCCCATATGGGCGTTCATTTGGTACCATGATCTTTGACCTTGAGTGACCTTGAAAGGTCAAACTGAAGGTCATGGGTTTTCAAAGGGCTATAACTTTAAAATGGTTCATGATAGCCAGATGTTTACCATTATCAACATATAAGAAGTCCCATATGGGCTTTCAGTTGCTGACATGACCTTTGACCTTGAATGATTTTGAAATGTCAAACTCAAGGTCATGGATTTTCATAGACTATAACCTTACAGCTGATGATTGAGAAATATTACCATTATCAACATATAGGTATAAAATAAGTGCTGCTGGGCGAGGTTTGTTTTGCCTGGCAACACTTGTTTCAGTGTGAGATGAAGTGACTTCAGCAAAAGGTAGATTTATTTTTCTAACCCTTTTTACTAAACTTTACAAGGGGGTGCTAATAATTGTGTAGGGCACTGCATTTGTTTGGATTATGAGTTTCAGATGCAGTCCCATCTTCATTTACTGCAAAGTCTAGAATTCTCTAAAGCGTATGGTACACTTTGTCAAAATGTACAGTATGGCATATTTTATAAACACACCCAAGACCCACCTACATTCACAGAAAGAGGACATTTGACTGTAAAGGCAGATGACTAATCAGACATCAGGAATCAGGAATTAAGAATGGCCTTATTCACCATATACAATGAAAATATATTAGGATGGTGTTTGGTCCAACACGCCACATCAACCTAACACAGTCAATATACTCATACTCAAACACATACTCATATAAACAGAAGAATGAAAAGTGGCAGCTGTATGGTAACAATGCTATGCTTGTATTGTACTTGTATATCTTGATGAACAATGATGTATTTCAGTATCGTGAAGAGAAAGTGATTTGTGCAAGAACCTGAGGAGGACCATGATAACAGCAGCAATACAAATCAGCTATGCCATTAAGTGCATTAATAATTCAAGTTTATCATGATTATAAACATAGAAAGTGTTTAATGTGGGAGATAATAACAGTAATGGAATATAGTCCAGTAGTTGTGCAAGGTTAACCTTCATCCTACCAAGTGGGGTCCATCTGGACCCCGCACCTATATGTTTGTTTGCCATTTTAAAAATATGTGACATACTGCCTCACCGTTTTATGAATTTGTCGGAATTTATGTCTTAATTAAAACACTAAAGCACCGGAAGATCAGCTTTTTGCATTGTGAAGGTATAATTAATTTGTTACTGGGGTCCAACCGGACCCCAGAGTAAAGTTTATCTGTCTTTCATTTTATAATTGAATAGCACACTGAAAGTTAACTTCTTTTATTTCTTTTATGTTCCATAATGAAACTACCAAGGCATTCCTTCTTGGGGTCCGTGTGGACCCCACTGCTGCAATAAGCACAGGCTGCAAAACAAAAGCCCTAAATTATTTTACAATTACTTTTTTGTTTTAAATTCTGTAAGAAAAGACCTAAGTTGCAATCCAGAATGTTTTACAGCTGCATGATCTGCAAAAATCATGTATATAATGCCAATTTTTTTTTGTGGCGCTATAATTTGCTACATGTATGCTAGTTAATGCAATATTATTGCAATGTTATTGCATTTATAATACATCATTGATATTCAGCCACAGTGGATTTTGTTCTTCAATAAAGTTATGTCTGTTTGCTGCATTGAATTGGTTCTTACTGCATTGATTTCAAGGTATTCCCTCCTGGGGTCCATACGGACCCGCCTGGTAGTTTGTGTATGTAAAATTGGCTGGTAGGATGAAGGTTAAGTGTGTTCTTTATGCCTTGGGCCCTTTAGTGTATTGCTGTTATTAATACAAGATGTTCTGAACAAAACTTATCTGGTGATTTTGTCTTTATAAGCTTTAATTTTAAAGAAAAGTATTGGGGTCCAAACGGACCCCACATGGTAAGATTAAGGTGTAAAATAGCATGGTAGGATGAGGGTTAAAATAATGAACATTCTGAAGCTTATGGTCAAAATAAATAAAGATATCAGACACTCCATAGCTCATGGCAGAGCGTCTGAGGCTGAGGCTACGTTTACACTAGACCGTATCTGTCTCGTTTTCTTCGCGGATGCACTGTCCGTTTACATTAACCCCCCTGAAAAAGCGGGGAAACGGGAATCCGCCAGCGTCCACGTATTCAATCTAGATCGTATCAGCTCCGGTGCTGTGTAAACATTGAGAATACGCGAATACGCTGTGCTGAGCTCTAGCTGGCGTCTCATTGGACAACGTCACTGTGACATCCACCTTCCTGATTCGCTGGCGTTGGTCATGTGACGCGACTGCTGAAAAACGGCGCAGACTTCCGCCTTGTATCACCTTTCATTAAAGAGTATAAAAGTATGAAAATACTGCAAATACTGATGCAAATACTGCCCATTGTGTAGTTATGATTGTCTTTAGGCTTGCCATCCTTCCACTTGCAAGTAATAAGTGATATGCGCTGGGATCTCACACACAGCGGCTCAGTCCCGAATCGTGGCTTGTTCACTTCACTCGCGCGCTCTGTGAGCTGCGCAGGGCCGGAGTGCGCACCCTCCAGAGGGCACTCGCTGTTCAGGGCGGAGTGATTTGGAGCGCAGGATGCCTGCGGAGCCGAGCGTATCCACGTATTGGTGTTGCTGTGTGCACGGCTAACGGTTTTAGTGTAAACGCGAATCGTTTTAAGAACGTTAATCTGATGATCCGCTGATTCGACGTAATGTAAACGTAGCCTGAGACTTGCTCCAGTGAGGGAGTTAGAATAATAAATGATTCAGTAGTAGTATTGCAACAGTAGGCATGTCATTGGCACTCAGGCATAATTGATGAGGTAGGAACCTAATACGACAGCCTTAAGCACAGAGCAGGGAATTATTCCACTACCGAAGGTGCTTCTTTCTTCTCATGTCATACTCTTTGGTATGATTTTGGTCATAGCTAAGTTCTAGCAATAAAGTTAGGGGTTTTTTTTACAGGTACAAATACACTTAAGGTCTTTTACTATTGGATTATACTTCTTAACTATGATTTGGCTAAATGTTCCAGTTTGAAAAAAAAAACCTCAAGTACATGCTGAATCATGGACAAAGACTGGTCTTTACTGTTACCATAGTTCTAGTTATGGGGGTTGATGATGTTATGGCTGGTCCATTTAACTTCTTCTAGAAAATGTGCCTACAGCAATTAAAATTGAATCATTTTTCACGTTAAGTGACTGGCTGAGAACAGAATGAAAGAGATGGATCATGCCTACCCCTAACAGGCCTTTCAGCTGGGCCAGTTCCACATTACACAACACAGTTCCTCAAGCTTTACAGTGATTATGCTGTTGAATGACCCTATTGAAACTAACATACTCATGGTTTCATTGATCGGCACCAATAGACGTGTCATGAACGATCGCCTTGCTTCCAAAGTATACCAAATCCTTTGTTCCTATGTTTCACTGATCACAGTGATTCATCCAAAACACTACATGCACTTTTAGAATAGATAAAACAGCAATTGCAAGAAAATAACCAACCACAGGGTGTTTTGGTCAGACATTAAGAAAAATTGGTGTTACAAAACCAAAGTTGATTATTTTCCAAAAACACATTCTAAAGTATTTCATTCTTCTTACTTCAAAATGTATGCAAAATATGCACTTTCAACTTTTTTTAGGTATTAAAGAACAATACCTCTTATTTATTTATTTATTTATTTATTTATTTATTTATTTAGTTAGTTAGTTAGTTAGTTAGTTAGTTAGTTAGAATAAGTGTTATGAAATGTCCTCAAAATTTAGTTCTTGTTACTGGCCTAATTCTCGTGAGGTGAAAAATTTGTTGATAGTGATTCATACCAGAGGTGGGATCAAGCCAGTGTTTTGCAATTCCTTTGCATTCAAGTCCAAAATCAAGACAGGCAAATCCTAAGTCAAGTCCCAAGTCAAGACAAGCAAGCCCCAAGTCAAGTCTCAAGTCAAGACAGGCAAGTCACAATTCAAGTCACAACTTAAGACAGGCAAGTCCCAAGTCAAGTCCCAAGTCAAGACAGGCAAGTCCCAAGTCAAGTCCCAAGTCAAGACAGGCAATTCACAAGTCAAGTCACAAGTCAGGACAGGCAAGTCACAAGTCAAGTCACAAGTTAAGACAGGAAAGTCCCAAGTCAAGTCACAAGTCAAGACAGGCAAGTCCCAAGTCAAGTCCCAAGTCAAGACAGACAAGTCCCAAGTCAAGTCACAAGTCAAGTCACAAGTTAAGACAGGCAAGTCACAAGTCAAGTCACAAGTTAAGACAGGCAAGTCACAAGTCAAGTCACAAGTCAAGACAGGCAAGTCCCAAGTCAAGTCCCAAGTCAAGACAGGCAAGTTATATCCTTTTTTCCTCAAGACAGACAAGTCCCAAGTCAAGACAGGCAAGTCCCAAGTCAAGTCCCAAGTCAAGACAGGCAAGTCCCAAGTCAAGTCCCAAGTCAAGACAGACAAGTCACAAGTCAAGTCACAAGTCAAGTCACAAGTTAAGACAGGCAAGTCACAAGTCAAGTCACAAGTTAAGACAGGCAAGTCACAAGTCAAGTCCAAAGTCAAGACAGGCAATTCCCAAGTCAAGTCACAAGTCAAGACAGGCAAGTCACAAGTCAAGTCACAAGTCAAGACAGGCAAGTCCCAAGTCAAGTCACAAGTCAAGACAGGCAAGTCCCAAGTCAAGTCACAAGTCAAGACAGGCAAGTCCCAAGTCAAGTCACAAGTCAAGACAGGCAAGTCCCAAGTCAAGTCCCAAGTCAAGACAGACAAGTCCCAAGTCAAGTCACAAGTCAAGACAGGCAAGTCACAAGTCAAGTCACAAGTCAAGATAAGCAAGTCCCAAGTCAAGTCGAAAGTCAAGACAGGCAAGTCCCAAGTCAAGTCCCAAGTCAAGACAGGCAAGTTATATCCTTTTTTCCTCAAGACAGACAAGTCCCAAGTCAAGACAGGCAAGTCCCAAGTCAAGTCACAAGTCAAGACAGGCAAGTCCCAAGTCAAGTCCCAAGTCAAGACAGGCAAGTCTCAAGTCAAGTCACAAGTCAAGTCACAAGTTAAGACAGGCAAGTCACAAGTCAAGTCACAAGTTAAGACAGGCAAGTCACAAGTCAAGTCACAAGTCAAGACAGGCAAGTCCCAAGTCAAGTCCCAAGTCAAGACAGGCAAGTTATATCCTTTTTTCCTCAAGACAGACAAGTCCCAAGTCAAGACAGGCAAGTCCCAAGTCAAGTCCCAAGTCAAGACAGGCAAGTCCCAAGTCAAGTCCCAAGTCAAGACAGACAAGTCACAAGTCAAGTCACAAGTCAAGTCACAAGTTAAGACAGGCAAGTCACAAGTCAAGTCACAAGTTAAGACAGGCAAGTCACAAGTCAAGTCCAAAGTCAAGACAGGCAATTCCCAAGTCAAGTCACAAGTCAAGACAGGCAAGTCACAAGTCAAGTCACAAGTCAAGACAGGCAAGTCCCAAGTCAAGTCACAAGTCAAGACAGGCAAGTCCCAAGTCAAGTCACAAGTCAAGACAGGCAAGTCCCAAGTCAAGTCACAAGTCAAGACAGGCAAGTCCCAAGTCAAGTCCCAAGTCAAGACAGACAAGTCCCAAGTCAAGTCACAAGTCAAGATAAGCAAGTCCCAAGTCAAGTCGAAAGTCAAGACAGGCAAGTCCCAAGTCAAGTCCCAAGTCAAGACAGGCAAGTTATATCCTTTTTTCCTCAAGACAGACAAGTCCCAAGTCAAGACAGGCAAGTCCCAAGTCAAGTCACAAGTCAAGACAGGCAAGTCCCAAGTCAAGTCCCAAGTCAAGACAGGCAAGTCTCAAGTCAAGTTCCAAGTCAAGACAGGAAAGTCACAAGTCAATTCCCAAGTCAAGATGGACAAGTCCCAAGTTAAGTTCCAAGACAAGACAGGCAAGTCACAAGTCAAGTCACAAGTTAACACAGTCAAATCCCAAGTCAAGACAGGCAAGTCACAAGTCAAGTCCCATTTTAGCTGGCATTGTAATCTTTTACAGCATGGAAGTCAAGCTCTGTGAGTGTTTTACCTGCTATAATTTTGTACCAAACCATGAATGAGCTATTTGAGCAGTGTGTACAGAGAGACATATTTCTGTAATGTGGCTATAGCTTCTGTTAATTTAATATATACTGATGTACATCAGTATTTTTTACAGAAGTTCAATTCCATAACTTTTTTACAGCAACTACTCGCTGTCAGAAAGCAGCTTTACAGAAATCTGGATGTATATTTAAATCCCTAATGAACACACCAGATGTGACAGTGGCCAAAAAAAAAAAAAAAACTCCTGGAAATGACAAGAGACATCCACAACCAATAGCCATTTTTATTAGAGCAGTTAAGAGCAAAATTGCTCTCAGAATTTGACTTTTATAGCTGTCTGAGTAATCCCTGCATCAAATTTCACCTGTTTATACCCTATTTTCATGTTATATCCTTTTTTCCTCCTAATTACTGCATTCTTCATTTAAATGTGAACATATGTTTCAGCAGTGATAAATGTAGACACTGCTTAAAGGCTAACATTAGGTATTGACTCTAAATATAATTCTCCAACACGACTATAGTCTTTAAAAGTGCAGAATTGAATACACTGTGGACTCTGTAAATTAAGATTACAAAATTAATTTGCAAATTCATACTGTATATCTTTGCACATACAGTATGAAAGATATTGTTATCTCCACCAACTTTGTGGGAGGAGGTTTGTTTGTTTATTTGTCTGTCTGTCTGTCTGTCTGTCTGTCTGTCTTTTCCCATCATAACTCAAAAAGTAGTGAACAGATTTTGATTAAATTTGGTGTATAGCTTTAGTATTATCCTAGGTTCAAGTGACTTGATTTTGATGTTGATAATATATGGTTTGGTGGAGGTATGCACTCTACTGAGTACCCTTCTAGTTATTTTTATTCTCTCCACATTCACTGGATATCAGCAATCGCGCGCTTTGATTGGCTACTCTACTACTGTGCTATCAGCTCATATACCATGAGTAGAGAAAAACAAAATGGCAGAGCATTTTGCTGAACCAAACAAGAATGAATAAAAACTCTACTCAAAAAAATTCCACCAAAATCTAAAAAAGCAACAAAATAGGAATAAAAGTATTTGACTGTAAAAACATCTCATCTCATTATCTGTAGCCGCTTTATCCTTCTACAGGGTCGCAGGCAAGCTGGAGCCTATCCCAGCTGACTACGGGCGAAAGGCGGGGTACACCCTGGACAAGTCGCCAGGTCATCACAGGGCTGACACATAGACACAGACAACCATTCACACTCACATTCACACCTACGGTCAATTTAGAGTCACCAGTTAACCTAACCTGCATGTCTTTGGACTGTGGGGGAAACCGGAGCACCCGGAGGAAACCCACGCGGACACGGGGAGAACATGCAAACTCCGCACAGAAAGGCCCTCGCCGGCCACGGGGCTCGAACCCAGGACCTTCTTGCTGTGAGGCGACAGCGCTAACCACTACACCACCGTGCCGCCCTGTAAAAACATATATGTTTTTATTTTTCAAGAATTATTATTGTAGCATTCTTCACAAATTGCTACTGTCATTTTACCGGTTTGTTTACATTCTAAGCAGAAATGATTTTGTTGGACGTTTTGTATAAAGTTTTTATTTATCGAATTTGCAAAAATTAAAAATAAAAATGGCATATAGCTAACTCAGTGCTATGCGCCTCGTCGGCTATCAGCTCATGTATGACTCAATTTCGTAGAATAACTGTTAAATATGTTTTTATGTTTTATATTATTTGTATAACATATATTTTGGGGGTTTTTGTTTGTTTGTTTGTTTGTTTGTTTGTTTGTTTGTCTGTCTTGAGGTCCAGAAAAGCCTGACTGCACTGCCATTCAGGTTGCCAGATTGGAAGTAATGGCACATTGACATGCTCATGCTCATCTGGACTCCAATTGGCACTTGATAAAGAACATGTAAAGATGAACCCAAAGTTCGCATCCATACTTCACACAGTCATCAACTATATCTCTACAATATACCGTGATAACATTCTGGGTTAAATCATTTATTGGAATTTCCTGTTCAATGCTTGATTCTGATTGGTCAGAAGGTCTTGATTAATTTTCTATAGCAGCAATTCCGACAATAGACTAATAACTTATTATTAAATTATTGTCAGATATGAGGAATAAAACACTTCAGGATGTGATGTTATTGGAAAATAATCAACTTGAGTTGATTTGGGCTGGTTTGAATATTTCAGAAACTGCTGAGCTCTAGAGTTTACACAGACAGAATGGTGCGAAAAGCAAAAAACATTGAGTGAGCGACAGTTCTGTGGGTGGAAACGTCTTGATTAAAGAGGTCATATCCAGATTGGTTTGAGCTGCCAGGAAGGATATACTAACTCATAATCACTCTTTATAACCACGATGAGCAGAAAAGCATATCAGCATGCAACAGGACAAAACTTCAAACTTTGAAGTGGATGAGCTACAACAGCAGAAGACACATCTGGTTCCACTCCTGTCAGTCAAGAACAGGAATCTGAGGCTATCATGGGAACAGACTCACTAAAACTGGAAAGTTGAAGATAAGAAAAATATATATATTTTTTTAATTTACACACAGATATATGTATATACAGTGGTATGCAAAAGTTTGGGCACCCCGGTCAAAATTGCTGTTACTGTGAACAGTTAAGCAAGTTGAAGATGAAATGATCTCCAAAAGGCATAAAATTAAAGATGACTCATTCCCTTTATATTTTAAGCAAAAACAATTTTTTTATTTTCATCTTTTACATTTTCAAAATGACAAAAAAAGGAAAAGGGCCTGAACCAAAAGTTTGGGCACCTGACATGGTTAGTACCTAGTAACACTCCCTTTGGCAAGTATCACAGCTTGTAAACACTTTTTGTAGCCAGCTAATAATCTTTCAGTTCTTACCTGGGGGATTTTCACACATTCGTCCTTGCAAAAGGCCGAATGTGTGAAAATTCTACAAGTTTTTTGGGCTGTCTTGCACTGCTCTTTTGAGATCTATCCACAGATTTTCAATGGTATTTAGGTCAGGGGATTGTGAAGGCCAGGGCAAAACCTTCAGCTTGTGCCTCTTGAGGTATTCCATTGTAGATTTTGGGGTGTGTTTTGGATCATCGTCTTATTGTAGGACCCATCCTCTTTTTAAGTTCAACTTTTTTACAGATGGTGTGATGTTTGCTTCCAGAATTTGCTGGTATTTATTCGAATCCATGCTTTCCTCGACCAATGAAATGTGCCCTGTGCCACTGGCTGCAACACAACCCCAAAGCATGATCGATCCACACCCATGCTTCAGAGTTGGAGAGGTGTTCTTTTCCTGGAATTTGGCACCCTTTTTTCTCCAAACATACCTTTGCACATTGTGGCCAAAAAGTTCTATTTTGATTTCATCAGTCCACAGGACTTGTTTCCAAAATGCATCAGGCTTGCTTAGATGTTCATTTGCAAACTTCAGACAATTTTGTGCCTAGGACGCAGGAAAGGTTTTCTTCTGATGACTCTCCCATGAAGGTCATATTTGTTCAGGTGTTGCTGCATAGTAGAACAGTGCACCACCACTCCAGGGTCTGCTAAATCTTTCTGAAGGTCTTTTGCAGTAAAACAGGGGTTTTTATTCACCTTTCTAGCAATCCAACGAGCAGTTCTTTCAGAAAGTTTTCTTCATCTTCCAGACCTCACCTTGATCTCCACTGTTTATGTTAACTGCCATTTCTTAATAACATTATGATCTGAGGAAACAGCTACCTGAAAACACTTTGCTATGTTCTTGTAGCCTTCTCCTGCTTTTTGAGTATTAATTATTTTATTATTCAGAATGCAAGGGAGTTGCTTGGAGAAGCCCATGGCTGTTGATTTTAGGGACAAGTTTGAGGAGTCAGAGAATTTATACAGCTTTGAAATCTGCATCATCTGACCTTTCCTAACGAAGAATTTGAACAAGCCACAGCTCAAGAAGCTAATTAAGGTCTGGAACCTTGGTAAAAGTTACCTGACAACTCAAATGTATTGAGGTGCCCAAACTTTCGCATGGTGTTCCTTTTCTTTTTTTCACTCTCCAATTGTACAAAACAAAAATAATACACAAATCTTGCATAAAATGCTGAAAAGAAATGTCTCATCTTTACTTTTATGCCTTTTGGTGATCAGTTCATCTTCTGCTCACTTAACTATTCACAGATATAGGACCAGCAGGAATGGCTGAAGTATCCTTGAGCAAGGCATCTAACCCCCAACCATCTGCTCCCCAGGCTGCTCAGGATATGTTGTACATTACTCTGTATAAGAATGTCTCCTAAATGCCATTAACGCAATGTAATATACATCACCTGGATGTTTACAGGATAAGCGGCTGCGGATAATGGATGGCTGGATGTTTAGCAATCACCTGGATGTTTTCCAGTCCTGTTTTTTTTTCACACCATTCTGTCTGTGTAAACTCTAGAGACTGTTGTGTGTGAAAATCCCAGGAGATCAGCAGGTTCTGAAATACTGAAACGAGTCCATTTGACTCAAACCAACACCCATGCCACAGTGAAAGAAGTCACACTTTGAGATCACAATTTTTCCCATTCTGATGTTTGAAGTGAACATTAAGCTCACTGAAGCTCTTGATTTGTATCTGCTTGGTTTTATTCTGCTGCCACATTTTTGAATGACTGGATAACTGCATAAATGAGCAGGTGTACAGGTGTTCTGATTGAACTGGCCTTGCGTATATTAGATTAATTAAATTTCATATCTTTCATTTAAACATCATACAGTAGATCTAATTTGATTCTCATGAAACTGCAGAAATAACTTTTTTTTTTTAATGGAAACTCTGAAATAAAGATTTTCCACTGAAGCAATCTCATGTGAAAAAAAAATCTGTCTTTAGTAGCCTACATTCATCTTCAGTAAGAATGTTATCCTGGTGAGGGTCACAGAAGGATCCAAACACTCGGTGTGAGGTGAAAAATACACCCACCAGACACATTCATTCATACAGTGGCATGCAAAAGTTTGGGCACCCTTACTGAAAATGTCTGTTACTGTGAATAGTTAAGTGAGCAGAAGATGAACTGATCACCAAAAGGCATAAAGGTAAAGATGAGACATTTCTTTTCAGCATTTTATACAGGATTTGTGTATTATTTTTGTTTTGTACAATTGGAGAGTGAAAAAAGAAAAGGAACACCATGCGAAAGTTTGGGCACCCCAATACATTTGAGTCCTCAGGTAACTTTTACCAAGGTTCCGGACCTTAATTAGCTTATTGAGCTGTGGCTTGTTCAAATTCTTCATTTTGAAAGGTCAGATTATGCAAATTTCAAAGCTGTATTCTGACTCCTCAAACTTGTCCCTAAAATCAACAGCCATGGGCTCCTCCAAGCAACTCCCTTGCATTCTGAATAATAAAATAATTAATACTCAAAAAGCAGGAGAAGGCTACAAGAACATAGCAAAGTGTTTTCAGGTAGCTGTTTCCTCAGATCATAATGTTATTAAGAAATGGCAGTTAACAGAAACAGTGGAGATCAAGATGAGGTCTGGAAGATGAAGAAAACTTTCTGAAAGAACTGCTCGTTGGATTGCTAGAAAGGCGAATAAAAACCCCTGTTTGACTGCAAAAGACCTTCAGAAAGATTTAGCAGACCCTGGAGTGGTGGTGCACTGTTCTACTATGCAGCGACACCTAAACAAATATGACCTTCATGGGAGAGTCATCAGAAGAAAACCTTTCCTGCGTCCTAGGCACAAAATATAGCATCTGAAGTTTGCAAATGAACATCTAAATAAGCCTGATGCATTTTGGAAACAAGTCCTGTGGACTGATGAAATCAAAATAAAAATTTTTGGCCACAATGTGCAAAGGTATGTTTGGAGAAAAAAAGGGGCCAAATTCCAGGAAAAGAACACCTCTCCGACTCTGAAGCATGGGAGTGGATTGATCATGCTTTGGGGTTGTGTTGCAGCCAGTGGCACAGGGCACATTTCATTGGTCGAGGGAAGCATGGATTCGAATAAATACCAGCAAATTCTGGAAGCAAACATCACACCATCTGTAAAAAAGTTGAAGTTAAAAAGAGGATGGGTCCTACAATAAGACGATGATCCAAAACACACCCCAAAATCTACAATGGAATACCTCAAGAGGCACAAGCTGAAGGTTTTGCCCTGGCCCTCACAGTCCCCTGACCTAAACATCATTGAAAATCTGTGGATAGATCTCAAAAGAGCAGTGCACGCAAGACAGCCCAAGAAACTTGTAGAACTGGAAGCCTTTTGCAAGGACGAATGTGTGAAAATCCCCCAGGTAAGAACTGAAAGATTATTAGCTGGCTACAAAAAGTGTTTACAAGCTGTGATACTTGCCAAAGGGGGTGTTACTAGGTACTGGCCATGCAGGGTGCCCAAACTTTTGCTTCAGGCCCTTTTCCTTTTTTGTCATTTAGAAAATGTAAAAGATGAAAATAAAAAAATTGTTTTTGCTTAAACCATTAAGGGAATGAGTCATCTTTAACTTCATGCCTTTTGAAGATCATTTCATCTTCAACTTGCTTAACTGTTCACAGTAACAGCAATTTTGATCAGGGGTGCCCAAACTTTTGCATACCACTGTACCTAGGGACACTTTAGTGCACATACAAGCATGTTTTTGGAAAGTGGGAGGAAAGCAGAGAACCCAAAGGAAACCCATGTAGATACGAGGAGAACATAAACTCCACAGTCTACACAAGCTCAGGATGGAAAAGATGTTTGGTGTACTGGCAGGTTGCATCATTACATGACAAGCTGAAGTGCTTTGTAAATGTGTTGGATTAAATTAGAAGTTTTGCACTTATGTACAATATATTTTACCGTACATTGAACATTCCACTGACTGGTGGATGACTGTGAACCTGCCAAAACTCCTGCCCCAAAGTTCTCACTGAAGAAGATGGGTTCCCATGCTGTAAAACAGCACAGTGTTTACAAACTAGTCTGTTATTCCCCACACAGTCTTGGAGACGATCTTCAGTCCTGCTAGTCCACTTTATCCGGAATTCCCGAAGCAATGCCTTGACCGATCCAGGAATGTCTTTGAATTTTCATCAGTCAATATTAAACATGTTCTTTGAAAACTCACAGTGATGTTTCCATCCATTTGTTTTTATTGGACTTAAATGGAAGGACAGAAATGTCAGAATTCTGGAAGGATCTCTAAATATGGAAGGTTTTGATGTTTGGTTGAGGTGGAAAAAACTGAAGACGCAATATGGGGTGATGGAAACAAATGGAAACACATTTCCTACGTCATTGTTTATTTTTGAATAAACAACGATGTAGCAAGTGTATGTATGTTCCAGTCTCTCTCTCTCGGTCCACACACACACACACACACACGTGTAACTGGTGCTGTTTTGATGACATCATCATGTTGGGCCTCTTTAGAATATTCACCAGAGCAGTGGTTGAAAGAAATGCAGAAGGATTCACATTTTTTTCTTTCTTAGTTTGAAAATCTGATTAATTGGTTGAACATTTAAATAGACACAAATCTAATGTTAGCGTTTATGATAATACCAACAGACCTTACAGAAAAGTCACATGAATTTCACTTGTGATATTTATACAGTGGTGCTTGAAAGTTTATGAACTCTTTAGAATTTTCTATATTTCTGCATAAATATGACCTAAAACATCATCAGATTTTCACACAAGGCCTAAAAGTAGATAAAGAGAACCGAGTTAAACAAATGAGACAAAAATATTACACTTGGTCATTTATTTATTGAGGAAAATGATCCAATATTACATACCTATGAGTGGCAAAAGTATGTGAACCTTTGCTTTCAGTATCTGGTGTGACCCCCTTGTGCAGCAATAACTGCAACTAAACGTTTGCGGTAACTGTTGATCAGTCCTGCACACCGGCTTGGAGGAATTTTAGCCCATTCCTCCGTACAGAACAGCTTCAACTCTGGGATGTTGGTGGGTTTCCTCACATGAACTGCTCACTTCAGGTCCTTCCACAACATTTCGATTGGATTAAGGTCAGGACTTTGACTTGGCCATTCCAAAACATTAACTTTATTCTTCTTTAACCATTCTTTGGTAGAACGACTTGTGTGCTTAGGGTCATTGTCTTGCTGCATGACCCACCTTCTCTTGAGATTCAGTTCATGGACAGATGTCCTGACATTTTCCTTTAGAATTCGCTGGTATAATTCAGAATTCATTGTTCCATCAATGAGGGCAAGCCGTCCTGGCCCAGATGCAGCAAAACAGGCCCAAACCATGATACTACCACCACCATGTTTCACAGATGGGATAAGGTTCTTATGATGGAATGCAGGGTTTTCCTTTCTCCAAACATAACGCTTCTCATTTAAAGCAAAAAGTTCTATTTTGGTCTCATCCGTCCACAGAACATTTTTCCAATAGCCTTCTGGCTTGTCCACGTGATCTTTAGCAAACTGCAGACGAGCAGCAATGATCTTTTTGGAGAGCAGTGGCTTTCTCCTTGCAACCCTGCCATGCACACCGTGGTTACCGTTCTGGTTCTATAGGGTACGGTGACCAGATGTCCCGGTTTGTAACAGCTAGCGCAAATTACTGTGACTTTAATCACAGTCTCTATTTAGTTATTATAATTATTCCCCTAACATTTTAGGACACTATTTATCCCTCAGTTTTCAACCAATCATGACCAAATTTCACATGAAGAATACCTCTGGGCTGAATTACATTGCTATGACTTTTTGTGCTGATCAGGATCACTGAACCGGAATGATCCATGAAAAACAGGATTTTTTCCTCACTAAGTGTCATTTTCTATCTCTTACCATTCCAGATCTATAGGATACAGTGACCAGATATCCCGGTTTGTAACAGCTAGTGCAAATTACTGTGACTTTAGCCGTAGCAACTATCTAGTTATTATTATTATTATTATTATCTATCCATCCATCCATCCATTATCTCTAGCTGCTTTATCCTGTTCTACAGGGTCGCAGGCAAGCTGGAGCCTATCCCAGCTGACTACGGGCAAAAGGTGGGGTACACCCTGGACAAGTCGCCAGGTCATCACAGGGCTGACACGTAGACACAGACAACCATTCACACCTACGGTCAATTTAGAGTCACCAGTTAACCTAACCTGCATGTCTTTGGACTGTGGGGGAAACCGGAGCACCCGGAGAAAACCCACGCGAACATGCAAACTCCACACAGAAAGGCCCTCGCCAGCCACGGGGCTCAAACCCGGACCTTCTTGCTGTGAGGCGATAGTGCTAACCACTACACCACCGTGCCGCCCCATTATTATTATTATTATTATTATTATTCCTCCCCTAACATTTTAGGACACTATTTCTCCCTCAGTTTTCTACCAATCATGACCAAATTTCACATGAAGAATACCTCTGGGCTAAATTACATTGCTATGACTTTTGGTGCTGATCTGGATCACTGAACCGGAATGATCCATGAAAAACAGGCTTTTTTTCAATCGTTTATAACTCTGTCAATTTTCAAGATTTCTTCAATCAATTTTTTTTATTTCATTTAGCAAAATGACCTTCACCTTGACCTTCAATTGAAAAAGGTCAGCTAGCGCAAATTACTGTGACTTTATTTACAGTCTCTATTTCATTTTACTATTTGATTTTTATCATGATTTATTTTAACATGTTTTTTTTCACAATTCATTATTGATTTATTGATTTATTTTAGGGCGGCACGGTGGTGTAGTGGTTAGCGCTGTCGCCTCACAGCAAGAAGGTCCTGGGTTCGAGCCCCGGGGCCGGCGAGGGCCTTTCTGTGCGGAGTTTGCATGTTCTCCCCGTGTCCGCGTGGGTTTCCTCCGGGTGCTCCGGTTTCCCCCACAGTCCAAAGACATGCAGGTTAGGTTAACTGGTGACTCTAAATTGACCGTAGGTGTGAATGTGAGTGTGACTGGTTGTCTGTGTCTATGTGTCAGCCCTGTGATGACCTGGCGACTTGTCCAGGGTGTACCCCGCCTTTTGCCCATAGTCAGCTGGGATAGGCTCCAGCTTGCCTGCAACCCTGTAGAAGGATAAAGCGGCTAGAGATAATGAGATGAGATGAGATTTATTTTAATGTGATTTTTTTTTCACGTGACTCATTTATTTACTCTTTTGTTTTCATTTGTGCAAATATTAACATCTCCATTTATTTTCATGTGTTTTTTTAACATAAGTCATTATTTTCATGTGAATGTGTATTTTAAGTTTCATTTATTTTCACAATTCATTAATTTTCATATGTGTATTTTTGTGCAATTCATTTATTTTTACTTGTAATTTTTACATGATTTGTTTATTTTTACATGATTCTTTTAACATTTTTTTCACACAATTCATTTATTTTCACATGATGTTTTCAGAGTTCATTGATTTTCTCATTTGTTTTCATGTGGGTTTTTTTTTTACATTATTCAATTATTGTCACGTGATTTTTTTTCATATTGTTCATTAACTTTCATGATTCATTTGTTTTCTCATTTGAAATATTTCATGTGATTTATTCAGTTTTATATGTGATTTTTTTTACCAGTTTAATTTACTATAAAATGCAATTTTTTCACACAATTGATTCATTTTCACATGAAATGTGTGTGTGTGTGTGTGTGTGTGTGTGTGTGTGTGTGTGTGTGTGTGTGTGTGTGTGTGTGTGTGTTAACACGTGGTTTAATTTCACCTGATTCATTTATTTCCGCATGTAGGTCAGGTGTTTTTATTTTCACATTATTTTCTAATTTTTCCCCCTGCTTCACATATTTTTATGTAATTTTCTCATATGAATAATTCCTCTTCACATGTAATCACCTAGTGTTTACATGCTGTCGCGTGTTTACTTGAGTTCCCCCAGAAGCACAATTCCCTAGGAAATCGGAGATGGTGTTACTGTAAATGTCTGTAGTGTAACTTTGTAGTTTTGATTTGTTCATCATATAGAAAGATCCTGCATGTGCAGCTGTGAGAACTTTCAAGTTATTTTCAAGATCTTAACATGTGCGCCCCTAGGAAATCGGAGATTGTGTCTATAGTGTCTATAGTGTAAAAGTCACAAATTAGTACGGACAGAAACAAGCATTTTAGCGGATTTGTTCATGGTAGAAGTTGACCTACTGTGGGTCTGTAATCTGTGTAAAGGTGAGAGAGAGTTGATTCAGTCCTTTGTTCTTGCTCTTAACAGCAGTGTGGATTTCAAAGCTGTGTGATGTGGGGACTGTCAAAGTGGTCATTTACTCCAGTTCTGGCTTCGTTTGATCACAACAGGATGGTCGTTTGTGTTTAGGGCTATTTTTGGAGCAAGAATCCAGGTGCACCAAACATGTGTATGAATGTGTGTGGTTAAGTCTTTTCATGAATAAGCTTTTAATGCTGTGAATTACACATGGGTGATAAATTAAAGGTGTTACCTCACAACAAGTTACCAGAAAAGCTTAAGTATTTCTTGGCATTGATTCTACAAGTCTGGAGTGGGGAAGCCATGGGGAAGCCATGGCTTAATGGTTAAAGAAGCAGCTTTGGGACCAAAAGGTTGCTGGGTTGATTCCCTGGACCAGCAGGAATGGCTGAAGTGCCCTTGAGCAAGGTACCTAACCCCCAACTGCTCCCCAGGCTGCTCTGAGTATGTTGTATGTCGCTCTGGATAAGAGCATCTTCTAAATGCCATGAATGTATGTAATGGAGTGATGAACACTCTTTTTTGATAAGCTATTCCTTCAGATGGTGGTGGAGAACTATCAAAATATTTGATAGTGGTTTATTTGGATTGAAGTGACTGAAGTCCAAACACCTTCAAGGACTGTATCAAAAGATCTCTGATAGCATTTAACATCGACCCGAAGAACTGGGAAGTGATCACAGAAAACCAAAGGCTTTGGAGAATGTCCTGTCTTTCTGGCTCCATCAAGACTGAAATTGATGAGACATCATGCCAATGAAAAACGCCAACAACAGAGACCAGCCGGCATTGGACCGCCTCCTACTACTCATTGTCCTCTACTGTTTTATTTGCATCTTTGACTCTCAAGTCACCTCCGCTTCAAATACCTTGTGCCTTGAGCTTGAAAAGGATACTCGACCTTGAGCTACACCAACAACAAGAACAACAACAAAATTTGGATTGAAAGGTGGTGACTGTGAAGTTGAATTGGATATGATGGAGATCCTTTTCATCTTCATCAGATGTCTTCAGAAGGGAATAGCCAGACTGGTTTGAGCTGACCATGGTTGTGGTAACTCAAATAGCCACTTTATTCAAACATGGTGAGCAGAAAAGCATCTCAGGCTCACAGTGAAAGGTCAAGAAAGCAGAAAACAATGCCTGGTCTGATGAATCTCAGGTTCTGCTGCACCATGCAGATGGTAGGGTCAGAATATGACACCAACAGTATGACTCCATGGATCCAACCTGGCTTGTGTCAATAGTTCAGGCTGGTGGAGGTGGTGTAACAGTGTGGGGAATGTTTTCTTGAAACTTATTTGGTCCCCTGAAGACCAATCAAGCATTGTTTTTGTATGCCACTTGTTATCTGTGTATTATCGCTGATCATGTGCATCCATTTGTGGCTACAATCTAAATGAATTGGCCAACAATGATCTTATAGTGGCTACTTCCAGCATCATAATGTTGCAAAACTCTAGATGTCTCAGAGTGGTTCCACGAACATGACAACAAGCTCGTTGCATGAATGTGCAGCTGGCAATTTCATTTCAATTTGAATTCAATTTAATTTTATTCATAAAGCACTTTGACAAAGTACATTCTCACAAAGCAGCTTTATATATATATATACAGTGGTGCTTGAAAGTTTGTGAACCCTTTAGAATTTTCTATATTTCTGCATAAATATGACCTAAGACAACATCAGATTTTCACACAAGTCCTAAAAGTAGATAAAGAGAACACAGTTAAACAAATGAGACAAAAATATTATACTTGGTCATTTATTTATTGAGGAAAATGATCCAATATTACATATCTGTGAGTGGCAAAAGTATGTGAACCTTTGCTTTCAGTATCTGGTGTGACGCCCTTGTGCAGCAACAACTGCAACTAAATGTTTGCGGTAACTGTTGATCAGTCCTGCACACCAGCTTGGAGGAGTTTTAGCCCATTCCTCCGTACAGAACAGCTTCAACTCTGGGATGTTGGTGGGTTTCCTCACATGAACCGCTCGCTTCAGGTCCTTCCACAACATTTTGATTGGATTAAGGTCAGGACTTTGACTTGGCCATTCCAAAACATTAACTTTATTCTTTTTTAACTATTCTTTGGTGGAACAACTTGTGTGCTTAGGGTCGTTGTCTTGCTGCATGACCCGCCTTCTCTTGAGATTCAGTTCATGGACAGATGTCCTGACATTTTCCTTTAGAATTCGCTGGTATAATTCAGAATTCATTGTTCCATCAATGATGGCAAGCCGTCCTGGCCCAGATGCAGCAAAACAGGCCCAAACCATGATACTACCACCACCATGTTTCACAGATGGGATAAGGTTCTTATGCTGGAATGCAGTCTTTTCCTTTTTCCAAACATAACACTTCTCATTTAAACCAAAAAGTTCTATTTTGGTCTCATCCATCCACAAAACATTTTTCCAATAGCCTTCTGATTTGTCCACGTGATCTTTAGCAAACTGCAGACGAGCAGCAATGTTCTTTTTGGAGAGCAGTGGCTTTCTCCTTGCAACCCTGCCATGCACACCATTGTTGTTCAGTGTTTTCCTGATGGTGGACTCATGAACATTAACATTAGCCAATGTGAGAGAGTCCTTCAGTTGCTTAGAAGTTACCCTGGGGTCCTCTGTGACCTCACCAACTATTACACACCTTGCTCTTGGAGTGATCTTTGTTGGTCGACCACTCCTGGGGAGGGTAACAATGGTCTTGAATTTCCTCCATTTGTACACAATCTGTCTGACTGTGGATTGGTGGATTCCAAACTCTTTAGAGATGGTTTTGTAACCTTTTCCAGCCTGATGAGCATCAACAATGCTTTTTCTGAGGTCCTCAGAAATCTCCTTTGTTCGTGCCATGATCCACTTCCACAAACATGTGTTGTGAAGATCAGACTTTGATAGATCCCTGTTCTTTAAAGAAAACAGGGTGCCCACTCGCACCTGATTGTCATCGCATTGATTGAAATCACCTGACTCTAATTACACCTTCAAATTAACTGCTAATCCTCGAGGTTCACATACTTTTGCCACTCACAGATATGTAATATTGGATCATTTTCCTCAATAAATAAATGAGCAAGTATAATATTTTTGTCTGATTTGTTTAACTGGGTTCTCTTTATCTACTTTTAGGACTTGTGTGAAAATCTGACGATGCTTTAGGTCATATTTATGCAGAAATATAGAAAATTCTAAAGGGTTCACAAACTTTCAAGCACCACTGTATACAGGGCTCGAAATTCATATATTTTTTCACCAGCCAGCCAGACTAGTTACCTTCCAAAGTAACTAGCCAAACAGAAAATCAACTAGCCAAAATTTGTTCATGTATGAATTTTACTTCTGTCAAAAATAACACAAAAGAAAGTAGTTACCATTGTTCATGACTAATGTGCATTTATTTCAAGACCCGAGTAGTTTGATACTGTTGTTAAATACATAAATGAGGACAACACAGAGCACCATAATATAATCCAAAAAAATGCCAGATGACCAACCCCTTACTAGTTCTTTTAGGAACCAATTCGTCCGCTTCCATTTTTCATTTATCACTGAAATTGACAGAGCTTACACGGTAGCCTATGCAACACCAGCGATTGCACAAACTGAGTCAGCGCTGTAAACTGAAACTAGAAAATCTTCCTGCAAGTTCCTTTCAGCACCTAGATGTCGCCCGGGATTGGTTGGCGAGTGCGTGACATTATTGTTTTTTTACCCTTAGGCAGCCTCTCACGTTACTGCCTGAGGGACAGGGAGAAAACCACCGGAAAATGTTTTAAACAAACGCAACAAACATGAAACAAATGCAAGTCGGCAGATGACCACAAAATACTTGATAGTTACGATATAATAATTTTATGCATCTCACACAGAATATTCGGAGATATATCGAGTATTTTCGATATATCGCACAGCCCTAGTCTGAATCTTCGCTTCATATATATTTTTGATTTTCAACTAGCCAGCCGGGCTGGCTAGTGACAGGAATTACCCGCCAAATGACAAATTAAGTTGCCTTGGGCGACCAGACCACCGCGAATTTCGAGCCCTGATAATATATATATATATATATATATATATATATATATATATATATATATATATATATATATATATACTGTATATATATTTTTTTGTTATCCCTAATGATCAAGCCAGAGGTAATGGTGGTAATGCAACAGCATGAGGAAGAAACCCTTAGAGATTCAAAAGTGAACCCATCCTCATCTGGGTGACACTGGAGAGTGTGATTGTAAATAATTTCTGGGGGAAAAAATTCTGAAACAATCATGTCAACATGGACCAAAGGAATGTTTCCAACACCTTGTAAAGTACCGGTACATGCCACAAAAAGCAAAATGGATCAGATCCTACCCAGTGGTTAAGGTTACCGATCAGAAGGTCAGGGGTTCAAGCTTCAGCACCACAAAGCTGACACTGTTGGGCTCTTGAGCAAGACCCTTAACCCTCTCTGCTCCAATATCATGGCTGACCCTGTGCTCTGACTCCAACTTCCTAACTAGCTGGGATATGTGAGGAAAAGAATATCACTGTGCTGTAATGTAGTATACAGTACCAGGCAGACGTTTGGACACACCTAGCACTGTTGCCTCACAGCAAGAAGGTTCTGGGTTTGAGCCCAGTGGCTGACGGGGGCCTTTCTGAAAAGAAAAAGAAAGAAAACACAACTTTATTCATCACACACTTGTGAAATTTCCTCTCTGCATTGAACCCATCTGAAGCAGTGAACATACACATGCACACACACGTGAGCAATGAGCACACACACATACCCGGAGCAGTGGGCAGCCATGCTAACAGCGCCCGGGGAGCAGTTGGGAGTTAGGTGCCTCACTCAAGGGCACCTCAGCCCAAGGCTGTCCCATATTAACCTAACCACATGTCTTTGGACTGTGGGGGAAACAGGAGCACCCGGAGGAAACCCACACAGACAGAACATGCAAACTCCACACAGAAAGGCCCTCGCCAGCCGCTGAGTTCGAACCCAGGACCTTCTTGCTGCAAGGTGACTGTGTTAACCACTACACCACCGTTCTGTGTAGAGTTTGCATGTTCTCCCCATGTCTGTGTGGGTTTCCTCTGGGTGCTTTCCTCCGACAGTCCAAAGGCATGCAGTTAGGCTAATTAACTACTCTAAATGGCCCGTAGGTGTGAATGGTTGTTTCCCAAGCCCAGAAATGGGAGGGTTGTGGCAGGAAGGGCATCTGGTGGAAAACTATGCTCCAATTAATATGATATGTGCAGGGCTTAATTTGAGCCGGAACATGACAGAACAAGATCCGGAACCTCCGTCGTCGGATCCGGCAGCTATTTTCATTTCATTCGGTGTTCCGGCAGCTATTTAAATGGATCAGATCACCTCCGTGACCATCACAAAGGGAAAAAAAAAATCAAACAATAAATTAAATAAATAAGTAAATAAAAATTTTGTTTAGTGTTCGGTTTTGATTTTGATATCTGTTGTTGATTTCTCTCCTATGACATCCACAAAATCCATGCGAAAGGGGAAGGGGGGGGGGGGACATGGGGTGTATACTTCCGCTCAATAGAACACCGGGTTTTTTGTAGCCGTTAGCTTGCGCTGTGGAAAAAATGGCAAAAAAACAAGAAAGCTTGCTAAAATTTTTAAAATGAACTCTCCAACTTGTTTTGTAAACCCTTTATTTCTTAACTATTACTTGAATTGATTGCACTTATGTTTGCTGGCACTGCTTTTAAATTATTCTCTTTTTTGGGCTTTTTCCACCTTTATTGGATAGGACAGTGTAGAGACAGGAAATGAGCAGGAGAAGAACAGGGAGGGCTCGGAAAATGACCGCAGGTCGCAATCGAACCCAGGTCCCCGGATTTATGGTATGGCGCCTTATCCACCCGAGTCACAAAGTCCTGCTGGCGCTGCTTTTAAATACCCTACTTAAATCCTTAAAATGAGTCATTTAACTCATGTCTTTTTTTTTTTTGAGTCGCTGGACCCACCCACCTCCTGCATTCCGGGACCTCCCACTTCACAAATTAAGCACTGGATATGTGGATCAGTAGGGTCCACATGGATCCCGACTTGGCAACAGTGCTGGAGAAGAAGAACCTGTACATACAAGTTATAAAGTCACATTGTTTGCTAAATTTCAAGAAATAGTCACTCCGACCAAAACAGAAAGCATGATGGAGATCTGGGGATAACAGGCAGTCCAGGTTTACTTACAGTTTTTCAGGACAACTCTTGTGAAGGAAGAGATGCCATTTTTTTCTACCTTTGTGCCTCACTCTACTCTACTCAAATGGGCACTGTGTGAGATGGCTGCCTCTCCAGTAGCTCTGTAGTTTTTAGCTCTTTAAAACTCTATTTTTCCACCTTTTTTTTTTACTTTTCTGCTCTTCTTATGAAGACATAGTGTGTTTTACTTATATAACATGGATATTTTTAACTTTAACACACAACCAGGAGCCAGTTTTCTCACTTATTCGAGAGAGGAGCTGCTGGCCCTGAAAACAATGGTACGAGCCGGGATATGACACCCCATCCCAGCAGAGCTGAGGAGGAAACCCAGGGGCTGCAAAGCTGGAGCTAAGCTAAAGGCTAGGTTAGCGGACAACTGGTGGCACTGCAAACCATCCATTCCCTCCATTATCATGGGGAATGTGAACTCGCTGCCGAATAAAGTCGACGAGCTTTCCGCTCTGAACAACCAGTGGATTTACCGGGAGAGCAGCTTATTTATCTTTACAGAGACATGGCTAACACACCTTGTACCAGATGCTAACGTGGACCTGTGGGGATTCAGTGCTGTGAGAGCCGACAGAGATACTAACACATGCGGGAAAAGCAAAGCTGGGGGACTCATCATTTATGTTAACAACCGCTGGTGTAACCCGGGACATATCTCTGTAAAGACAGTTTTATGTTGTCCAGACTTGGAGCTGCTAGCCATTAGCCTGTGGCCATATTATCTGCCGAGGGAGTTCAGTCACACGATCACCATCTGTGTTTACATCCCTCCAAGGGCAGATGCAGCCACTGCATGTGAGAGGATTCACTCTGTCACAGCAAGGCTGCAGACACAGCACCCTGAGGCATTTATGATCATTTCTGGGGACTTTAATCATGCTACTTTGGACTCTACTTTGGCTGCTTTTTACCAGGCTGTGGAATGTCCAACAAGGAACAACAGGACAATTGACTTGCTGTATGCTAATGTGAGGGATGCATATAGAGTCACACCCTTCCCCCCAGTAGGGAAGTCTGACCACAACCTGGTTCTTCTACAGCCGAAGTACACCCCCCTGGTTCAAAGGCAGCCTGCAACAATTAGCTCCATCAGGAGGTGGTCCCCTGAAATGGAAGATGCCCTCAGGGACTGCTATGACATCACGGACTGGGATGTGCTGCTTAGCCCACACTGTGAGGACATAGAGGGGCTGACACACTGTCTGACGGATTACCTCAACTTCTGTGCAGATGTGGTCTCCCCTGCTAGGACTGTACAGTGTTACCCTAATAACAAGCCATGGGTAACACAGGCAGTCAAAGCTGTCCTCAATAGGAAGAAGGCTGCCTTCAGGAGCAGGGATAGGGAGGCAATGAAAGCAGCACAGCAGGAGGTAAAATGCAGCGTGAGGGAAGCTAAAGACAGCTACAGGAGAAAGGTGGAGGAGAAGCTGAAGAAGAACAGCATGAGGGAGGTCTGGGAAGGTGTGAAAACCATCACAGGCCACAATACAAAGATCAGAGTTGTTGGGACAGTGGAGAGAGCAAATGAGTTGAATGACTTCTTCAATCAGTTCAACCAGCCCACGTCCCCCCCACCCTCTCCCTCACTGCAGCCATCTCTCCTTCTTCCCTCAACGCACCTCCCCCCAGTCATCACAGCAGCCTCCTCCTCCCCCTCATCCCCCACCTCAACACAGACTCCTCCATGCATTACTGCAGACCAGGTCAGAGGTCAACTGAGGAAGCTTCACCCCAGGAAAGCAGCAGGCCCAGACAAGGTGTGTCCCCGACTACTGAAGACCTGCACTGCTGAACTGGGTGAACCACTCCAACGCATCTTCAACCTCAGCCTACAGCTGGGGAGAGTGCCCACCCTCTGGAAGACATCATGTATCATTCCAGTTCCCAAAAAGAATTGGCCCAGCAAGCTGAATGACTTCCGACCGGTGGCACTCACTTCACATCTGATGAAGACATTGGAGCGGCTCTTCCTCAGCCTCCTCAGACCCCAGGTACAACATGCCCAGGACTGTCTGCAGTTTGCATACCGGGCAGGTGTTGGTGTGGAAGACGACATCCTCTACCTGCTACACTGAGCCCACTCGCATCTGGATAAGGGAAATGGCACAGTGAGGATCCTCTTCTTGGACTTCTCGAGTGCCTTCAACACCATCCAGCCCCTATTGCTTCAGGACAAACTGAACAGGATGTGAGTGGGCCCCTGCCTGTTCACCTGGATCTCCAGCTACCTCACTGACAGGCCACAGTACGTCAGGCTGAAGGACATCACATCTGACACTGTGATTAGCAGCACCAGAGCACCCCAGGGCATGGTGCTGGCCCCTCTTCTCTTCACCCTGTACAGCGCGGACTTCTGCTAAGACTCGGAGCTGTGTCACATTCAGAAGTTTGCCAATGACACAGCCATCATTGGGTGTATCAGTAACGACAGAGAGGAGGAGTATAGGAGCCTGGTGAGGGACTTTGCTGTGTGGTGCAACAGGAACCATCTGCAGCTCAACATCTCGAAGACCAAGGAGCTGGTCATTGACTTTGGGAGGTCCAGACCAAGGTCACGACCAGTTCTGATCGAGGGAGTCGAGGTGGAGGCTGTGGATTCCTACAAGTACCTCAGGCTGTGGTTGGACAGCAAGCTGGACTGGACTTGCAACACCAAACACTTATACAGGAAGGGACAGAGCAGGCTGTACTTCCTTAGGAGGCTGCAGTCCTTTAACATCTGCAGGAAACTCCTGTGGATGTTCTATCAGTCTGTGGTTGCCAGTGTCCTGTTTTACACCGTGGTGTGCTGGGGGGGCAGCACATCCAAGAAGGACACATCCAGGCTGGACAAACTGATCAGGCGGGCCGGCTCTGTGGTCGGCATGAAGCTGGACTCTCTAGTGATGGTGGCAGAGAAGAGGTCTATGGACAAACTATTAAACATCATGGACGATGCCAGTCACCCTCTGCACACTGTCATCAGCAACCAGAGGAGCCTGTTCAGTGACAGAATGCTCCTTCCCAAGTGCAGGACGAACAGACTCAAAAACTCCTTTGTCCCTCATGCCATCAGACTGTACAACTCCTCTCTGGGTTGGAGGAGGGGTAACAGGAGGACGGGAAGGAGCAGTAGCCTAGCCTAAAGGCCAATTTATGCTGACAACCCAGTCCTCGCAGATAGCATCTGCAAAGCCCCCCCCTTCGCAGACGCTCTGCGCACACCTCCCAAAAACTGTGACCACCGCAGACAGCCTCGCAGACAGCGTCGCAGACAAGAGGGCTCTGATTGGTCCACTCTACATCCGCTGTACACACACTTCCACTTCCCTACTTTCCCGGTTTGGTTTGTTTTCACGACCACCATTTTTAAAAACATGAGCGAAGATGGAGCAGCACGAAGAGCGGTTGATCGAGGAAGTGAGGAAGTACGTACATCTATACGACTCCAGTTCTAGTCATTATATCTCGATCAAAGTGCAGACTCGTCCAGTCGCCATTGTTGTTGGTGTTGAATGACCTGTTGCTCAGTAACTGGAGGATAAACACTCCACTAACCACACCCACCAACTACTCCTAGCGATTTCGTGACTTCGCGCCCCCTTGCGTTGTGGCGGTGAATAACATCGCGCACGCCTATACACGCCTATACTCCCCGCTCAACGATAAATTACAACTGTCTGCAAAAAGCTATCTGCGAAAGCCTTGTCACAAGAGCATGCAGAGGCCTTAACAATAAGCAATACCAGACAATGTGCAATATAATGTGCAATATAAAGTGCAATATCTCTCCTGCCACCCCCTTTTTTCCTCCTCCCCCTTCCTCTCTTCCCCATATCTTATTCTTTTTATATTTGTATATGTAAATACTTAATTTATTTTAATTTATCTAGAAGTTTTCCTCTATTTCTTTTCACTGTTTATCTGTATTGATGCTGCTGGAATCTTAATTTCCCTGAGGGAACCCTCCCAAAGGGATCAATAAAGTTTTACATAATCTAATCTAATCTAATCTAATCTAATCTAATCTAATCTAATCTAATCTAATCTAATCTTTATCAAACTGTTCCAATATCCCCCAAGCATAACTATGTCACCACTTGTTTACCGCAATGCATTGTCGGGGATAGCCGAGGTCAGTAGTTGAGCAATATGACGGATGATAGATTAATTTTACATGAGAGCGATGTGAGAGGAGCAATTTTGCCATGCTCTGTCATGGAAGACAATGAAATTGGTGATTTAAAGAGGTGGATAACATGTCAAGGGTTTACAGCAGGAAACTAGTTTCAGACAATGAACAATGTCGATTGTTATAATCTTCTATAACCGAAGGCTATTCCGCAGACCATGGAAATATTGCTGGGTCACAGTTTAAGTACGTCTTTTTCCCACCAGAGAAATGTAAGCTACAAACACTTGTCCATTTCTATTCAGTTCAAAGGTTTTTGTTGTGGATTAAACTTATCCATTTCTTTCTTCTCGACTGGCAGCTGATAAAAGCTCAAATGAGGTGTTCTCTTTGTTGTGGAGACACAGTAAGGCACCCAGCAATTCACTTTAGGCATGGTTAAAACTGGTTAGACAGAACAATGCAGTGCTTAACAAAGGTGAAAGTACATAGCGGAGCTGACCCCGGGTATCACCCATAATTCATTGCCGTAAACAAGTGATGACGTAGTTATGGGTTAGAGTGATTGTGTCTATCACTTTAAGAATCTAAATTTTCATGTTTATTTTTAAAACTGTAGAGAAAAAATGTGAAGTGAAGGTAACATCTGAATAACATTACATTTCAGCTATGTAGAGAAGTTTTATTCATTTTGTAAAATGGTTTAAATCACATTTTCTCATCTGTGGGCATTACTATTACACTGCATACAGTTTGAAGTAAATACTTAACATTATGCATCCATTACTGTTTAGCTACACTGGCTACATTGCTCCAGAGTGAAACTAAGGAAAGAAACCTTGAACACAACTATATTAGGAGTGTGTAAAAATAGATTTTACCTGAACTACTCGGTTAATTGGAAGTTAAATGTTGGCTACTAATTGATTTTTGTTACTGTATGGTGCAACAAGCTACCTCTTGACCTCTATGCTACAAGTGTAACAGTTCCACCTAGTGGTGACATTGGATTACATCTTTGTTACTTGCGAAAATCGGAGATTTTTGTTACAAGTATGTTGATCTGTCCGTTTGTCCATTTGTTTCTTTGTTTGTTGGTGCTCTAGCATCGTCATTTCTTGACCAATCTTCACCAAAATGCACAGGACAACTCATTGGGTCACACAAAGATATTGTTAGTTTTTGGTGGGTCAAGGTCAAAGATCAAGGTCACCAAGGTTAAATCTTGTAAAAACACCTAATCGGCCATAATTTCCAATTCTTTGTGATTTTCACAAGTATTGTGCTCTGCACAACTTTTCATTTGTTCGTTTGCCTGTTCCCAATGAAACTCAAAAAGTCATGAACAGATTTTGATGAAATTTGGAGTAAAGGTGAGCCATGGGCCAAGGAACAATTGATTAGATTTTGGTGCAAAGCCAGATATGTAAGTGGATCCAGTATTTATTTATTTATTTATTTATTTCTGTTCCCAACATAACTCAAAAAGTAGCAAACAGATTTGGGTGAAATTTGGTGTACAGCTTTAGTATAATCCTAGGTTCAAATGCTTTGATTTTGATGTTGATATTATGTGGCTTGGTCGAGGTATGCACTCTACCAAGTGCCCTTCCAGTTATAACTAAAATGATCTAGGCCTACTAGTTTTTGTATTTCGCAGAGTGTATAAGTCATTGTCAGGATTTCTTTCACCAGCTGCCATGTCACCTTCCAAGGCCAGCAAAGTGAAAAGCACTGCTTTAAATACAAAATAAAGCATTATGGAGCATGCTGTTGTAGGAAAATAATGAGGTAATGTGGTATCATTTTGCAGTAAAAGCCCATACCAAAGTGATTCATTCCTTTTATACCACATCAGTATTGTCAAATATTTATAACAGCTCTAATAATCATTCCCTCACCAGCCTCTTTTCTTTTATAAGACAATAAATGTGGGTTGTCATGGTACTGTGATGAAAAATTTTTAAGCTAAAACCTGTTACAAAGCACTCACACTGGAGACTCCTTCAAAAAATGCTAAATAAATATCATCTCACAGAAAACACCACATCAGTAACTAGAAGGGCACTCAGTCGAGTGCATACCTCTGCCAAGCCACATATTAGAATTTTTAGACGTTTACTAATCTGAAAAAAATTGATCCAGATTTAAAATCTGGATCCTGATCCAGATCAAGATCAAAATCAAATCACTTGAACCTAGGATGAAAAGTAAAGCTGCACACCAAAGTTGGACAGTAAAAGGTACAGCTTTGGTAAAGTAAAGTTTTTGGTGTACAGTAAAGCTGTACACCAAATTTCATTGAAATCCATTCACTGCTTTTTGAGTTACATTGGGAACAGAAAAAAAATCCTGGATCCGCAAACATATCTGGATTTGCATTAAAATCTAATCAATTGTTCCTTGGCCCATGGCTCACCTTTCCTCAAAATTTCATCAAAATCCATTCACTACTTTTTGAGTTACGTTGGGAACAGAAACAAAATTCATCTCATCTCATCTCATTATCTCTAGCCGCTTTATCCTTCTACAGGGTCGCAGGCAAGCTGGAGCCTATCCCAGCTGACTACGGGCGAAAGGCGGGGTACACCCTGGACAAGTCGCCAGGTCATCACAGAGCTGACACATAGACACAGACAACCATTCACACTCACATTCACACCTACGGTCAATTTAGAGTCACCAGTTAACCTAACCTGCATGTCTTTGGACTGTGGGGGAAACCGGAGCACCCGGAGGAAACCCACGCGGACACGGGGAGAACATGCAAACTCCACACAGAAAGGCCCTCGCCGGCCCCGGGGCTCGAACCCAGGACCTTCTTGCTGTGAGGCGACAGCGCTAACCACTACACCACCGTGCCGCCCAGAAACAAAATTGGTGGAGGTAATTATTTTTTGAACATTTGTGGAGTATCTGCAATACAAGTGTCAGCTGTTAGTACAAAAACAATAACACATTAAAGCTAGATGGTCTTTCGATTTCATAAAATCAGTGAAATTTAGTTCCCTCTGAAATTTGGTCATTGTGATATATGTTTATTTTTGGAATATCTCACAAAATCTCAGGCCATTCTGTCACTGGGAAGTTATTTAATTTGAGGGGATTCCTGAGCAAATAATTGGCATGAAATCGCTCGCTTTGTGCAGTCAAGCAGACAGAGGAAGTCCTTGTGTGTGCACATGCGCAGGTTTACCTTTGACCGTGCACTGACAGTTCCATTATTCTGTCGCTAAACGAACAGCCGATCACACCGAGGTGCTCGCTGACCGCCGATATGTATTAGTTTGGTCCTGCGTTTCCTTTCCTTCATATATAACATAACGTCTTTTCTTCTCACTTTCCATTACTGTAGTCGGTCTTTTACATTTCATTCGCACACTCACATCCTCCACTTTTCTCTCCTGTTACAAATTTGTATCCCACAATGCCTTTGAACGGGGAAAGCCCACCACTATGGAATCAATTTTGTGCCAAAATGTTCATACAAAACTTTTGAAATATCAAACAAAAATGACAAATCAAAATACAAAAAAAGAAAGTCAATTTTTTTAGACTGGCAAACAAATTATTCATGTAATCATGCAAAATATCAGTCTATTACTCTTCAGAAACCTTTTATTTTTGTTCCGCATCTTTCTCAGTTTTGTTTGACGTAATTTATTTTGGTTGCGATTCCAGCTTTCTCGTTTGCGCTCCCTGACTTTTTGCTTGCAGTTTTGGCACAAACTTCACGTGTGGGTGGGCTGTCCAGGAATGCATTCCCATTGGCTAACTTGTGTTTGACTGACAGCTACGCTCAGCCATTCCCCGGAGGCTGTTGCGGCCATTTCCTACTCGGATTTTGGCGGACTGTTTGACGAGTGAAAGATCCATTGACGGTAAACAAGGATCGAGTGGACTTCAGTGGCAACTATGATATTGAAGTTACACTTTGTTGAATTAATTCAATATCATAGTCGCCACTGAAGTCCACTCCATCCTTGTTTACCATCAATGGATCGGTCACTTGTCAAACAGTCCACCAAAATCCGAGTAGGGAATGGCTGAGCGTAGCTGTCAGTCAAACACAAGTTAGCCAATGGGAATGCATTCCTGGACAGCCCACTCACACGTGAAGTTTGTGCCAAAACTGCAAGCAAAAAGTCAGGGAGCGCAAACGAGAAAGCTGGAATCGCAACCAAAATAAATTACGTCAAGCAAAACTGAGAAAGACGCGGAACAAAAATAAAAGGTTTCTGAAGAGTAATAGACTGATATTTTGCACGATTACACGAATAATTTGTTTGCCAGTCTAAAAAAATTGACTTTCTTTTTTTGTATTTTGATTTGTCGTTTTTGTTTGATATTTCAAAAGTATTGTATGAACATTTTGGCACAAAATTGATTCCATACACCACATGATGCATGATGTAGTATCTTGTATTGGGTCATGGTGAAGCAGGAAAAAATAGCGGAGAATTTAGGGCCACGTGGCTCTAAATTCATTAATTGTTCTGTTAAAAAAAAATAAAATTGGAAGTCTGTGATTCAAATTCAGTAGCTTTCAGTCCATGAAACAAAAATAATTAGGTGTCAAGGAAAAATTATTTTTATGACCTACACTTGAAAAATCTGAAAGGCAGTCTACCTTTAATATAAACCTGTGATTTGTCTGTCAGAGCTGCTGTTATGGAAAATTAATCAACACCTTCTGAGTGATCAGAATCAAGAATTCAACAGTGTTGTGGTATAAAATGGGAAATCATTATACAACTGGCAGCCTAGTGTGGCCAGTTAGCATGATCTCATTTAAATAATGCTAATACCTAATTATTAAAACGAGCTCGACTTTACAACTCATTCATCACTGAACACAGCTGTATTTCGCTGATAAAATGCTGATTTTTATTGCACTGCACTAATCCTTTCTCCAGGCTCCATTCATGTGAGAACAAGAAAGCATTAGTTCTGCTTTTGCTAATGTACAGAGTGAGTAAATTAAAAGCACTTGTAGTGGGCACAGCCACATGTTTGTGGAGAGGTTTAGCCCTTCTGTTCACTAGTTAGCAACAGATGTTTCGTTGGATCACTTCGGCTTAGTGTAGATTTGGTAGCAATACAATTATCTCATCTCATTATCCTTCTACAGGGTCGCAGGCAAGCTGGAGCCCATCCCAGCTGACTATGGGCAAAAGGCGGGGTACACCCTGGACAAGTCGCCAGGTCATCACAGGGCTGACACATAGACACAGACAACCATTCACACTCACATTCACACCTACGGTCAATTTAGAGTCACCAGTTAACCTAACCTGCATGTCTTTGGACTGTGGGGGAAACCGGAGCACCCGGAGGAAACCCACACGGACACGGGGAGAACATGCAAACTCCACACAGAAAGGCCCTCGCCGGCCCCAGGGCTCGAACCCAGGACCTTCTTGCTGTGAGGCGACAGCGCTAACCACTACACCACCGTGCCGCCCAATACAATTATCAAATAGATTTTTTTCTTCATATTCTTATAAACTGTACTACATACTAATGTTCATTTTTAGCTACAATGGCTAAATAGCTCCTGTGCAAAACTTTGTTTAGATCCAAAAATGTTTCTCTTACATACAGTGGATATAAAAATTTTACACACCCCGTTAAAATGGCAGGTTTTTGTTTTTTTGTTTTTTTTTTTGTGATTCATAATATATTTGTATTGTTTAAAAGTAGTTGAACAATGATTCAATGAACAGCTAAAACTCAAACTGTAGGGAGAAAGAAGCTGGATCATAATGAAGGAGGGTGGGGGGAGGGAGTATTATTTTATTTGCTAATCATTTGTGTTAGTAAATTTTTTATAGATAGTGATTCTAAAAATAATAGTTCTTTAATAGTTAATTACGATGACTACCTGAGCACCTGTTCATGGCTATGGTGCCAGCCGCCCCTGCCCAAGCTAAGTCATGATGGGATGACAGAGGGGAGGGGGAGGTACTGCATGAGGCAGGGCTCCGGGCCCCCACACACAAAAAAAAAAAAAATGACAGGTTTTTCTGATGTAAAAAAAAAAATGAGACCATGATAAATAATTTCAAAACTTTTCCCACCTTTAATCTGACCTATATCCTGTACAATTAAACTGAAAAATAAACAAATCTGTTCGGGGGGAAATAAATAAATAAAAACCGTACAATAAGTGTGCACACCCTTAAACTAATAATTTGTTGAAGCACCTTTGGATTTAATTACAGCATTCAGTCTTTCTGGGTTCACACCTGCCATCAGTTAAAATGACTCTGATTAACCCCAAATAAAGTTCAGACATTTACTCAGTCACATCCTCCAGCAAAAGCCAGGGTTCACAGAGAGCTTACAAAGCATCAAAAGGATCTCATTGTTGAAAGGTATCAGTCAGGAGAAGGGTACAAAAACATTTCCATGGCATTAGATATACCATGGAGCACAGTGAAGACCGTCATCAAGAAGTGGAGAAAATATGGGACAACAGTGACATTACCGAGAACTGAACGTCCCTCCAAAATTGATGAAAAGACAAGATGAAAACTGGTCAGGGAGGCTGCCGAGAGGCCGACAGCAACACTGAAGGAGCTGCAGGAATTTCTGGCAAGTACTGGTTGTGTACTACATGTGACAACAATCTCCCGTATTCTCCATATGTCTGGACTATGAGGTAGGGTCAAAGAAAAACATCCAGGCCCGGCTAAATTTTGCAACAAAACCACATCAACTCTCCCAAAAGCATGTGGGAAAATGTGTTATGGTCTGATGAAACCAAGGTTGAACTTTTTGGCCACAGTTCCAAAAGGTATGTTTGGCGCAAAAACAACACTGCACATCGCCAAAAGAACACCACACCCACAGTGAAGCATAGTGGTGGCAGCATCATGTTTTGGGGTTGTTTTTCTTCAGCTGGAACAGGGGCTTTAGTCAAGGTGGAGGGAATTATGAACAGCTCTAAACACCAGTCAATTTTGGCCAAAAACCTTCAGGTGTCTGCTAGAAAGCTGAAGATGAAGAGGAATTTCATTTTTCAGCATGACAATGACCCCAAAAAAGTTTTGGAACGGCCCAGCCAGAGCCCAGACCTAAATCCAATTGAAAATCTGTGGGGTGACCTGAAGAGGGCTGTGCACAAGAGACGCCCTCGCAATCTGACAGATTTGGAGCGCTTTTGCAAGGAAAAGTGGGCAAATATTGCCAAGTCTAGATGTGGCAGGCTGATAGACTCCGACCCAAAAAGACTGAATGCTGTAATTAAATCAAAAGGTGCTTCAACAAAGTATTAGTTTAAGGGTGTGCACACTTATGCAACCAGCTTATTGTATGTTTTTTATTTTTTTATGTTTTTACCCCGAACAGATTTGTTTGTTTATCAATTGAATTGTACAGGTTATAGGTCACATTAAAGGTGGAAAAAGTTTTGAAATTATTTATCGTGGTCTCATTTTTTTTTACATCAGAAAAACCGATCATTATAACAGGGTGTGTACACTTTTGATATCCACTGTACCTAGTATGATGCAGCAAACATAATTATTTAACACTCACCGAAGGTGAAGTGAATATCAGTGAATAATAACTGGCATGAAGTTGAGTCGATATTCACTGAGCCTAAGGCGGATAATTGTTTGAGTATGAATACATAGGTGACTGTTTTAAAAATAGTATTTAAAAAAATAATTTATTTCAAACTTCAAAAGCGGCATGCAAATGTAATAAAGGCACAGTGCAGAATTGTCATTTATCTACACCGAGTCACATAAAATACTTTGTCTTGAAATCAGTAAAATAAATCACAATCCCACTTTACCTTTGAATAGTTTTAGACCAAACTTCGTAGCATTTTTTGTGCTTTTAGGAAGAGCATTTTCTTTTATCATTTATAATTCTTCCTCACAGTGACAAAGCGATTGGCTGCCAAGCGATTGGCTGCCAAGTCGCTTGAGGTGATTATCAAGAAATAGTCAGAATTTCTCGATCAATCAGCACATGCAACTTTCTGTAATCAACTGTGTATTTATACCAATATATTATATATATATATATATATATATATTATAATATTTATAATATATTATATAATATCTCATCTCATTATCTCTAGCCGCTTTATCCTTCTACAGGGTCGCAGGCAAGCTGGAGCCTATCCCAGCTGACTACGGGCGAAAGGCGGGGTACACCCTGGACAAGTCGCCAGGTCATCACAGGGCTGACACATAGACACAGACAACCATTCACACTCACATTCATACCTACGGTCAATTTAGAGTCACCAGTTAACCTAACCTGCATGTCTTTGGACTGTGGGGGAAACCGGAGCACCCGGAGGAAACCCACGCGGACACGGGGAGAACATGCAAACTCCACACAGAAAGGCCCTCGCCGGCCCCGGGGCTCGAACCCAGGACCTTCTTGCTGTGAGGCGACAGCGCTAACCACTACACCACCGTGCCGCCCATTATATAATATATATTAAATAATAATAATAATAATAATTATTATTATTATTATTATTATTATTATTATTATTATTATTATTATTATTATTGGTGCGGCATGGTGGCGTAGTGGTTAGCACTGTCACCTCACAGCAAGAGGTTCTGGGTTCGAGCCCAGCAGCCAACGAGGGCCTTTCTGTGTGGAGTTTGCATGTTCTCCCTGTGTCTGTGCGGGTTTACTCCGGGTGCTCCGGTTTCCCCCACAGTCCAAAGACATGCAGGTTAGGTTAACTGGTGGCTCTAAATTGACCGTAGGGGTGAATGGTTGTTTGTCTCTATGTGTCAAGCCTGTGATGATCTGGTGACTTGTCCAGGGTGTACCCCGCCTCTCGCCCATCGTCAGCTGGGATAGGCTTCAACTTGCCCACGACCCTGCACAGGATAAGTGGCTACAGATAATGGATTATTTTTATTATTATTATTACTATCATCATCATCATCATCATGGGTGTTGAAGGCGGCGGCATGGTGGTGTAGTGGTTAGCACTGTCACCTCACAGCAAGAAGGTCCTGGGTTTGAGCCCAGCGGCCGACAAGGGCCTTTCTGCGTGGAGTTTGCATGTTCTCCCCGTGTCCGCGTGGGTTTCCTACGGGTGCTCTGGTTTCCCCCAAAGACATGCAGGTTAGGCTAGCTGGTGGCTCTAAATTGTCTGTAGGTGTGAATGTGAGCGTGAATGGTTGTGTGTCTCTATGTGTTAGCCCTGAGATGACCTGACGACTTGTCCAGGGTGTACCCTGCCTCTTGCCCATAGTCAGCTGGGATAGGCTCCAGCTTGCCTGGGACCCTGTAGGACAGGATAAGCGGCTACAGATAATGGATGGATGGATGGTGTCAAAGGCTCACTGATGTGCATGGGGTATGAAGGCTAGCTCATATGGTCCGATCCCACAGAAGAGGTACTGTAGCACGAACTGCTGAAAAAGTTAATGCTGACACCTTTCTATTTTAGCCAGCATTAACCATACGGTCTAGCCTTCAAATCATGTGAATCAAAAAGCCTTGGTCGCCCATGACCCTGTCACCGGTTCACCGGTTGTCCTTTGGATCCTTGAACCACTTTTGGTAGGTTCTAACCACTGCATACTGGGAACACCCCACAAGATGTGCCATTTTGGAGACCCAGTCATCTCTCCATCACAGTTTGGCCCTTGTCAAAGTCGCTCAGATCCTTACACTTGCCCATTTTTCCTGCTTCTAACACATCAACTTCAAGAACTGACTGCTCTCTTGTCTTGCTGCCTAATATATCCCACCCCTTGACAGGTGCCACTGTAATGAGATAATCAGTGTTATTCACTTCTTCACCTGTCAGTGTTATGGCTGATCAGTGTATGTTTAAAATTTATATCTGGAATTGATATATTTCTGCAAAGCTGCTTTGTGACTATGCCTATTGTTAAAAACAAAATAAATTCAAATAGAATTGAATTGAAGACTGTATTACAGTTGTAAATCTACTCCGTTTTTGAGATGGTATCAGGGTTCTCATCCATAGGTGCATTACCAAATAACACCCTCTCAATTAATCTAACAAACAACATAATAAATGATGTGGGTGTGTTTTGTACAAGCTAATTTTGGTCAGTGTTTCACAAAAGCCTCCATAAACAAGTTGTAATGCTGCAATCCGTTGTCATGAGGACTCGGGAAAACCCAACATCCAGCATGGAAAGATGGAATGAAGCAGCCATTCAGTGATGAATTCTAACGTCATAAAACTTGATAAATCATAAGTTTTGGAATGGTCTTTTAACAGTTTTGTGAGTTTAGATTTGTAACATAATTCTATCGATTTTGTCGCGTTCTTTCAAATACGATAAGACGAAAGTGACAGGTCATTTTTATGTGTAAATATGAATCAAACAGTTGATCTAACTAGTTTCACTATTTACACAAATTCAGAGACAGGTCATACAAAAGCCAGACAAATTTGACCTTGCATGTGACTTTTCTCTGGCATATCATTGTGTGTGTGTGTGTGTGTGTGTGTGTGTGTGTGTGTGTGTGTGTGTGTGTGTGTGTGTGTGTGCAGATAACACAAAATGCATCCAGTATATTTCATCTAATATTGATCTCTGTACACACAAACACACCTAGATGAAGATGAGTGTATGACAGGTCGCCATTGCTGCATCCACCATGCACGATATGTGAACACACATGGCTCGTACACCTGCCAGTGTGAGAACGACTGTACTCGAGACGGTTTCAGCTGCTGGAAATGGAAAAATGGAAGGTCACAGAATGGCATGTGCTTCGAATATAAACTCTCGAAACGAAGCAGGACGACAGATACGGGCTGATGAAAGAAGCACGGAGAAGGTCTGCAGCTGTGCTCTCTCTGGCACGAGAGAAGTGTCAAAAGAGTGCACTGTGTGTTCCTGATGTTTGTTTTCTCATCCATGTCTTATAATAGTTTAATTCCGTGTCCGTGTGTTCATTTGAGCAGCTGTGCTTATTATTAGCATGTCCGGTCCATTTTAATGGCTGTTTTAATGGAATCTCATTATGTTTTGAATTATGGACCAAGAAAAATACAGTCTGCTGACTTTCCAGTCTGTCCACCATTGTTTCAGTGTCAGGCTTTTGCATATGTACAAATCCTTTTTCCACTGCTGGAACTTTTTTGATGCTTTTTTTTTTCAGCACCTCACACACTTTAGCCTCATTTCCATTGGAGGAAACCAGACGGATTTCAGTTCCTAGGCCATCGCTTCTATCCTCATTTTTACTTCCTGTTAGAAAACCTGTATTTCCTGAATGTTTGAGTTAACATAAGATCTGTCTCTGTCAAACTTGCAGTACTGAACACTGCTGATTGGTCATATCCAAAACTTCACATAGCAACTAACCGTATGGCTGTATGCAATGGCAAACTGTTACTATTAGGGACTTCAGCTCAGCCAAAACTTATCCAGACACACCAAAAAAGCAACAGGGCAAAGGATTTTGCAATATATTAGCAGCAGGGTGCCAGGTCTCTCCATAGTGTGTAGTCGTCGATGTTGATTTTAAAAGTAATGAAGTAAATTACATCGGGAAATGAATACTTAAGTATCAGTACGCATATCAGGTGAAAATTCAAATTCAGTCCAAATTGCTTGAAACTGGTCTCGATGAGGGCAGCACGGTGGTGTAGTGGTTAGCGCTGTCGCCTCACAGCAAGAAGGTCCGGGATCGAGCCCCGTGGCCGGCGAGGGCCTTTCTGTGCGGAGTTTGCATGTTCTCCCCGTGTCCGCGTGGGTTTCCTCCGGGTGCTCCAGTTTCCCCCACAGTCCAAAGACATGCAGGTTAGGTTAACTGGTGACTCTAAATTGACCGTAGGTGTGAATGTGAGTGTGAATGGTTGTCTGTGTCTATGTGTCAGCCCTGTGATGACCTGGCGACTTGTCCAGGGTGTACCCCGCCTTTCGCCCGTAGTCAGCTGGGATAGGCTCCAGCTTGCCTGCGACCCTGTAGAACAGGATAAAGTGGCTAGAGATAATGAGATGAGATGAGATGGTCTCGATGAATTCAGAATTGAGTTTCTGACTTCCATTTTTTTTAAATATCATTCCACCCACTAAGATCTCAATATTTTTCATCAAAACAACTACAGTTATATTCTAAATAAAATAGTTATTTATTTACATGAATCAGTTTAATTTGAAAAAAAAAAAGTAGGTAAAGCTATGAAAACTCACTTCAAAGTCTCCCGTGAATCATAACATCAAAACTAGCTGACGGAAAATTTTGTTGAATCCTTCATCAGAAACAGTGTGAGCGAGAGAACATCCCTATAAAAGTTATCTGATTGATACTGATGAGTAATCCAGTCGGAAACTGATCAGAAGAGAGAGAGAGAGAGAGAGAGAGAGAGAGCCTGACCGCTTTCCCATGGCTCAAAAAGAAAAGCACCAGCCGTTTCCCGACGTCCCGCGAGCAGAGAGTGAACTCTGTTGTACCAACTTCAACCAGCCGTTACTCCCAAAGTACTGAACAGATCTTAACCAGATACATTTCTTTGGAAAGCAGAGATTATAAACTTTTTTAATGATAGTATTGATGATAGAAAAATATTCAAGAGTTAAGCAATGACAGATTTGGAACCTGATAAGAGTCTGCATGCACAATTTTCACAGCACGGCAAGCGAGTGTCTGATACGCCCAGTGGTTAAATTGGCTTTTGTAAGGAGGGGGAGCCCTTCTTCACTCACAGTGGTCAATATCTCTCAAAGCATTTTTATTTATCACACCATCGGTTTAATACATATTTTATCAACTTATGGCCTACTTATTTATATCTCACATCAATGCACATATTGCTAACTTATTAAGCCTACGTTTCACCATCAATCTACATTGTAATTTGTAAAATGTATTCACAATATACACCACCAATTCACATATTAGCAATAGTTATGTACATCTCATCAATCTACACTATTATTTGCATTACTTGTTTACATCTCACACCATCAATTCACATATTAACAATAGTTCTTTACATCGCACACCATAAATCTACATCAATCAAATCAATTATTTGCTAAACTTACTTACATGTCACAACATCGAACCACATATCAGCAATAGCCAGTCATTACAATTTAATTTACAACTTTCCAAATAGGACTTAGATCAAGTTTCTCCTGCCTTTCCTGTCTCTGTCTACATGCTCCCGGGGAGACTCTCAGAGCGTCCGGAAGACTAGGGATGTCTGAATCATTTAATTTTGTTATTTAGTCTAGTCTTAGTACCCCACAGCAACTTCATAACTTTGGCCAACCAAAGCAACATTGGATTGGGAGTGGAGCACGCAAGCCAATGGAAAAGTTGGCGAGGTTTGCTAACGTTCCATGCGCAAAGATACGTTAGCGGGCATCCATTAAATTAGCTAACTCAATTTTCTGATATTTACCTCATCTCATCTCATCTCATTATCTCTAGCCGCTTTATCCTGTTCTACAGGGTCGCGGGCAAGCTGGAGCCTATCCCAGCTGACTATGGGCGAAAGGCGGGGTACACCCTGGACAAGTCGCCAGGTCATCACAGGGCTGACACATAGACACAGACAACCATTCACACTCACATTCACACCTACGCTCAATTTAGAGTCACCAGTTAACCTAACCTGCATGTCTTTGGACTGTGGGGGAAAACGGAGCACCCGGAGGAAACCCACGCGGACACGGGGAGAACATGCAAACTCCGCACAGAAAGGCCCTCGCAGGCCCCGGGGCTCGAACCTGGACCTTCTTGCTGTGAGGTGACAGCACTAACCACTACACCACCGTGCCGCCCCGTTCCCTCCCACTATAAATCAAAATCTGATTGGTTAATTCATCTGTCACTTACACTGCCATGGCCTTCTGTCCTGGCAATGAAGTCCTAACGAATGAGTGAGCCAGCTCTAAACTCTTCTCAGCATAGATACAACAAACAAACAAATCTCATTGAGTAACTCAATTTTAATGTTTTCAGGACAGTAACCCTTTCATTTCTGAAGCAAATTTGACAGAAAATGAGGTCAAATTAGAAGAGAATAATTATAATGAAATTATGAAAGAAATTAAATATAGCGTTTGAAATGCTGATATGTTTGGGCCTTCTCTGAATGACTAGAAGGCCCTGATGGTTCCCCTCTGGCTGTATGATTATAAACCCATTTTCACGTATTCAACTCCTCTAAACATACTGCACAGCAAATAGGAGTTTTCTCTCATTTAATACTGATATAAATGTCAAATTTGCACAACAAAACTACACAAAAGTACAAATCTGCTTCAGCAATCCTTCATATTGTATGCCAGGATGTTTATTATCATCAGCGGTAAACAGCAAAACAACCAATACAGAAAATAACTCTGATGATAACCCACCAGCATGGATGTGTTTAAGTACAGTCTAGAACTTGGTAGAGTTCATACTTCCACCAAGGCACATATTATCAACATCAAAATCAAATCACTTGAACCTGGGAGAATACTAAAACTGTCCACCAAATTTCATCCAAATCCGTTCACAACTTTTTGAGTTATGTTGGGAACAGGCAAAAAAAATCCTGGATCTGCATACAAATCTGGGTTTGCATCAAAATCTAATCATTTGTTCTTTAGCCCATGGCTCACCTTGCCACCAAATTTCATCAAAATCTGTTCACTAGTTTTTGAGTTATGTTGGAAACAGACGAACAAACAGAGGCAAAACATAACTTCCTCCAACAAAGGTGACAAAGGTAATCAGAGAAAAAACAGAAGGAGATTATCATTATCATTGTATATTATTGTTTTGCATATTATACTGGATAAATGGAGAGAAAAAAGGGGAATAAAACGTTTAGTCTGGTATGGGCTTTGTGTCAAACAATAATTAAAAATAATTGGCAATTAATAAAAAAATAATAAAACAAACTTTTCAATATAATCATGCCCTTATTATTATGATTATTATTATTATTATTATTATTATTATTATTAGCTCATCCGGCCGACAGGCGATGACCTTATGCCATCATGTGTTGTCCGTCATCCATCAGGCATCGTCCACCTTTCATGAAAATCGCTGCTTCTCTCTCAATTCTTCACCAATTTTTATTCTTTTTGGCAGGAAGGTAGGTCTGCCTGGGGCACGGGCAATTGCTCTAAGACAATGAGGGAGGCTCAGCCTCCTCTAAAAATTCTGGATCTGAAATAGCAAAGTTATAACATTGCTATTTCAGATCCAGAATCACAGAAATATATGTGCTCAACCCAACTACAGTACGAAATCATTCCGTTATAACTTTCCCCAGTTCGCCTAATGTGCGCGTGAGTTTTTCCCCCTCGTGACAGCGCGATGCAGCCCAGCCTCAGTGGACTTCAATGGTATTTGGGAGCTATGCGCTTTTCAATCTCAAAATGCAAGACGGTTATTGGACAAATACTGCGAAAATGCCCGCCTACGGACTCCGAGCCTCACAGTGGGAGGGACATGGCAGTTTCCGTGAGGAGACTGGTGATTGGTGAAAGCGGCCGGATATTTTCTTTGATTGACAGCTCATTTCAAATATAGACAGGCAGCGGTGAATTTCAGTTCAGTCCCATGCGGATTCGCAAGTGCTGTGGTGTATTGTAAGAGCTCAGCTTACATTTTGATTTCATTCATTACATACGGTTTCTACCAGCTTTTTTAGTTTGTATATATTTTCATTGTAAATAAAATGTAAATATAGTGTTGTCAAGTTTGCTATCTAAGTTCCAGAAATTTCGTTTATTTGAGTGACTGAACTTGAACTTGAGGGGGCTAGTCAGCTAGCAAGAAAGCTGCGCACGGATGCCAAGCATTGCTGATTTAATTTTAGCGAAGCCATTTGCCAGTCTTCCTTTCGAGGAAAAAATTAAAATTAAACAGCAGGGTAGACCAACGCCTCAAATTGACTTGGTGAAAAAGGTAGGGAATAATACTTGTTCCTTTCAGCTCTCCTGGTACGAGAAAGTGAATTGGCTAACAGCAAGTGACCCACATCAACAACAGTAAATAGGCTACTTTAGTAATATGTCATGGATGGACCAAAAATATAGAATCTATTTAAAATGTTTATGCTGAGTATATTATATTGGAATATATATTTTTCTGGATATGAATTAAACACAGCTACAATTTGGAAAACATTTTTAAACAAAAACACAGCCGAGAACATTTCACACTACAGACCTGGATTAAAAGTGAAGGGTTATCAAAATTGTCAATAAAACATTTCTCAGTCAAAATAAGTAAAATATAGGGAAAGTGTCATTGAATGAAATGTGTGGCACCCAGCTCTATGTTTGGCTCCCCAAGGTCAGTGCTTGTGCCTATTCCAGAACACTCTGCTGTTACTGCTGAGGTTCCTGACAAAGAGCTGCTTTCAATAATGATCAATTTTTAAACAACATGCCACAATTTTAAAATATAAAATGTTAAAATACCCCCCCCCCAACACCACCATCATGTATATTGGACAGTAGGCTAATGGGCCAAAAGAACCTGTTATTTCACAGTTTGTGACCCTGCCAACAATCAGCCAGATCAGAGGCAAGAGTATGGGCAAAACTGATGTGTTTTTTCTTTTTTAAAATCTGGAAATATCGTAACCAACCAGCCTCCCCTGTTTGAAAGACTACCAGCCGCCACTGGCCTGGGGTGCATATGGCTTCTACCCAAATTTGCATAATTGCAATTAATAATGAAGATATGGAATAATTAAGCCCTTAACAAGCAGTTTCCACACAAATAACTTCTTCTCCCTCAGTTCTTCACCGATTTTGATTCTTTCTGGCATGAAGATAAGGGTACCTAGGGTGCATATAACTTCTACCCAGATTTGCTTAATTACAATTATTAATGAAGTTATGGACTAATTAAGCCTTTAACAAAAATCGCTTCTTCTCGGTCAATTCCTCGCCGTTTTGGATCCTTTCTGGCAAATAGGTCGGTATTCCTAGGGTGTATATAGCTTCTATATATAGCTTGTATATAGTGTATATAACTCACAACATTTATTGCACAAGGTGGCCCACTTTAGATCGTTCCTTCTGGAATAGACGGGGCCACAGTGAGCTACACCATCATCGAAGGTCTCATTATTTTTTTCCCCCAATACATGATATTTTATACAGACATCATCTTCAGCAACTGCTTTATCCTGATCAAGGGCCATGGTGAAATCCTGAATGGGAAGGAATACACCCGAGATGTAAGTCTAATTATCAACAAAATAACTGCAACTTTGACATGGCTGACATGGTGTGGTGCTTACATCGCCATGGTAATGTCAGCACACCTTCTCATATAAATATTCCAGCTTGTGTAAAGCTATAAAATATATCCCGAGAGCCACTGAAGTGACTGAACAGCCGAGGAATAACAGTCACATTACGATTATTAATATGGAGGTAAGTATTGAAAGTCTACATTCTTTTTGTTTTTCCTGGTAAGAGTCAGGAGACATTTGGTTTTGGAAATGTTGTCAAGTCAAAGTCGATGTGTTTATACTTGAATAAAGGGATTGGTGGCTCAGAGATGACAGAATTTCCATTAGATCCAGTCTGAGTGATTAGTGTGTGCATGCATCAGCAAAATAAGCAAACGCCAATGCAGGTTACTTAAGTAAATTACAAATGGAAGTTAAGTATGTATTTCAACATATTACTGTATACAATTGGGAGAAATTCAACATAACAACTTCGTGGTATTCTGAAGTTGTTGGGGTTTTTTTATACAAGTAATTCCAATTTTATTCATATAGCATAAGACATTGCCACAAAACAGCTTTACGTAAATGAGAAAATCTTCCTGAAATTATATGAGGAAGAAACCGGACTCAAATTGGAGCCCATCCTCTTCTGGGTGACCCCAGGTAGTGTTAAATCATGATCAGGTGCAGAAGAGTAAAGAACAGTACTAGGTGTGTTGAAAGGATATTCAGTTCAGGATAAGCAGATTGTAACAGCAGCAGCTCCTAGATGTAATACACATGATGTAGATACAGATATAGATACAGATGTAGATACAAATCTACAGCATCCAGGTGTGATTATCCACGGAAGTAAGAGTGAGACGTTTTTGGGAATCTTTGGACTGGGAAAGAGTGGAAAAGGTGTCCATGTTGGACCGAAGACATCAGCAGAATGTGAGTCACAAGTGCAGAAGGTCCAAGCAGAAAGGATTTGTTTATAAAATACCGCACTCTGGTGGGCATGTATTGCAATGTTTTTTGCTTTTTTTTCTTTACTGCGTTTTAGCCTTAAACTTTCTCTTATTTTACTGTTATTCCTTCTTCTTATATTAGTCATAAAGCCATAGAACCTTGCTGTATTGACTTTAATTGAATTTTCTTAATAATACATCAAAATTCAGGGGCGGCATGGTGGTGTAGTGGTCAGCACTGCCGCCTCACAGCAAGAAGGTCTGGGTTCGAGCCCCGTGGCCGGCGAGGGCCTTTCTGTGTGGAGTTTGCATGTTCTCCCCGTGTCCACGTGGGTTTCCTCCGGGTGCTCCGGTTTCCCCCACAGTCCAAAGACATGCAGGTTAGGTTAACTGGTGACTCTAAATTGACCGTAGGTGTGAATGTGAGTGTGAATGGTTGTCTGTGTCTATGTGTCAGCCCTGTGATGACCTGGCGACTTGTCCAGGGTGTACCCTGCCTTTCGCCCGTAGTCAGCTGGGATAGGCTCCAGCTTGCCTGCGACCCTGTAGAACAGGATAAAGCAACTAGAGGAGATGAGATGACATCAAAATTCAAAAATCAATAACACAGAAAATGGGAAAATCGGATGTATCAGTACAGCATTCATATTCAAAAAGAATATGAAAAAGAAAGAAAAGTCTTGATGTCAATTTTTTTTTTAGTTTGAATGAAATTGAAATTGTGACACTTTTTATCCATTTATAGTTACATTTAATATTGTGCAACATCCCAAATCCCGAAGATTGAGTAGTTTGACTGGGAGAATGCATGTATGTTTATTACAGATGTAACTGCATCTGTAAAGAAGACATTATTCAGATTGAACAGATAATATATTTCTAAACAGATGCAAAAATTATATCATTATGGTATGCACTCATATTTTGTTTTTGTTCTTTCAAAAGATTTTTTTTTTTTAAAAGGTAGAATGAACATTGCATATACTCAACTAAGATAACAAAAATAACCTCAATGAGGCTGGAGCTCATACCGGCCACTGCTGATGTGTGTGAGTTTGAAATCTGATCACTCCTGTAGGAGGAATAGCGTTTTTTGTGAAATTGCACGTGACCCCTGTGTAGCCACATCCATGGCAGATGGCGCCACCTGGTGAACAATTCTTATTGGAATATGTCTTTAGAGTCTTCTGAGTGAGTTTCAGTGAAAACATCCTAGCAGTTTATGAACAGTAGTGTTTGGTGTGACGAGTCACCCAAAAATTTCAGATGCCCATACAGTAAAATCGTAAATATAACAGGTGGAGCCACCATGTTGACAATTTTTAAACATACCAACATGGGGTATGTTTCTATATTTCTGCATAAACATGACCTAAAACATCATCAGATTTTCACACAAGTCCTAAAAGTAGATAAAGAGAACCCAATTAAACAAATGAGAAAAAAATATTATACGTGTTCATTTATTTATTGAGGAAAATGATCCAATATTGCATATCTGTGAGTGGAAAAAGTATATGAACCTCTAGGATTAGCAGTTAATTTGAAGGTGAAATTAGAGTCAGGTGTTTTCAATCAATGGGATGACAATCAGGTGTGAGTGGGCACCCTGTTTTATTTAAAGAACAGGGATCTATCAAAGTCTGATCTTCACAACACATGTTTGTGAAAGTGTATCATGGCACAAACAAAGGAGATTTCTGAGGACCTCAGAAAAAGCGTTGTTGATGATAATCAGGCTGGAAAAGGTTACAAAACCATCTCTAAAGAGTTTGGACTCCACCAATCCACAGTCAGACAGACTGTGTACAAATGGAGGAAATTCAAGACCATTGTTACCCTCCCCAGGAGTGGTCGACCAAAAAAGATCACTCCAAGAGCAAGGCATGTAATAGTCAGTGAGGCCACAAAGGACCCCAGGGTAACTTATAAGCCAGCCTTTCTCAACCGGGGTGCCACGGCACCCTGGGATGCCGTCTGGCTTCATTAGGGGTGCCATCAAAAAATTATATATTCTAATATTGAAATAAATAAAATGAATTAAAATTCCAAAAAACGATAGTTACACTAATGCAGATCATCACCGCCTCATGCATCATCAAAATTTGTCTCACAGCCCCCTTTCCCATGTAACAACATCACTGCTGGGGTCAGCATATGGTCAGCGTGACTGTGTATATTTTATATGGGGGTGCCTTGAGAATTTGCATACTTCTGAAGGGTGTCGTGACTGAAAAAAGGTTGAGAAACACTGTTCTAAGCAACTGAAGGCCTCTCTCACATTGGCTAATGTTAATGTTCATGAGTCTACCATCAGGAGAAAACTAAACAACAATGGTGTGCATGGCAGGGTTGCAAGGAGAAAGCCACTGCGCTCCAAAAAGAACATTGCTGCTCATCTGCAGTTTGCTAAAGATCACGTGAACAAGCCAGAAGGCTATAGACCCCTTTCACTGACGTCACCCGAAACCGGAAGTAAACAGACCCTGCGCCATTTTGGAAGACCAACAAACTCGTGATTAGGGGGAAATAACGGCAGCGGTATGTGAACCCACGAGAATAAAATGGAGTGGCAAATGACTTAAACAAACGAATCTGAGCTGTTTTATTTATGATTTATTGGCCCAACAGTAGACTTGAAAGAAACCTGTGTGAGACTTGGCAAAAAACTGTGGATATAATGGATAAGTCTGTGCATGATCTGCGGACACTTTGAGGTAAGCAAACGCAAGAAATTCAGATTTAAAGCATGCTAAATTGGCCCCAAGTTGATAACTGTATGAGGCGCAAGCCTCCCAGACTTCTACAATTTAATAATAATAATAATAATAATAATAATAATAATAATAATAATAATAATAATTTAGGATGGTTTGGGGCTTGCTCTCCCTCCTATTATATAAATAAAGCATAGTTGTTGTGTAGGCATATATCATAAATACATATGTATAATTTGGATAAATTAACCTAAATTATGGATACCTTAATAGTAACAAAAAGTATTAATTTTTCAACTGAAAAGATATATTATTAAAAGATAAATATCAACAAGATTACCTTGGCCATAACTATGTGTAGGTTATTCTTAATAACAGCTGTAATATCACGAACCAAGCCACTAACAACATAATTGTAAGCCTGTAGCCCTTTGTAGGCTTTCAAGTCATCAGCAGTGTAGGCAGTGTTCGAACTACGGGGGTACTCGGGGGATCCGAGATCCCCTGAAACAGACATGAGATCCCTTGAAAACATGATTTGGGAAATGTTGGGAGGTCTCTAAAATATTGGCAAAATGATGTTTACTGACATAGCAATCGTGTGTAACAGGAAGCATTTGCATATCCGAAGTGTTGTGTTTACATCAAAGATAAAATAAACCGATATGACAACGACTGCTGCTGCCAGGTTGGTTGTTGAGTAGCCTGACTGTTTTTTTTTTTCTTGCGTGTGGTATCATTGTTGACGCGAGGTTGTTTTTTTGAACATGCCAATGCGGACACGATTTCCCCTGATGAGTTATGACTTCAGACGCGATGCGTGTGTGGAGGTGTGGAGTCCGCGTGATATGTGCGTAAGATAGGCTTCTCATGTGTTTGGAGAGCTGCGCTCCGAGACAAGCACAAGCACCCCCCCCCAAGGGAAAAAAGGGACCCCCCGAAAATATCGGCATAGTTCGAACACTGAGTGTAGGCACTGGGTGTAAACAACAAATAGTTTACAATGTCTGGGTAGCAAACAGATGGCAGAATTGGTGTCAGGTCCTCCTTATGTTTCCATTTTCCCTTGCCCCGAGTCTTATCATATGGGTCAAACCCATCAATCACAGCCAGTTTCTCCACATACCGTGCCCTTTCTGCAGCTGGTAATGTACTCACATAACCAGAATTATCATCCATCGTGTCACTTTACTTTCGCTCGTACTTTGTTTTATATTGTGAGTGCATGTACTTGGTCTTCCAATATGGCGCCTAACAAAATCTCGCAGCGCGGTGACGTCATGCGGTAGCCCTCTATTGGAAAAATGTTTTGTGGACAGATGAGACCAAAATAGAACTTTTTGCTTTAAATCAGAAGCATTATGTTTGGAGAAAAGAAAACACTGCATTCCAGCATAAAAACCTTATCCCATCTGTGAAACATGGTGGTGGTCGTATCATGGTTTGGGCCTGTTTTGCTGCATCTGGGCCAGGATGGCTTGCCATCATTGATGGAACAATGAATTCTGAATTACACCGGCGAATTCTAAAGGAAAATGTCAGGACATCTGTCTATGAACTGAATCTCAAGAGAAGGTGGGTCATGCAGCAAGACAACAACCCTAAACACACGAGTCATTCTACCAAAGAATGGTTAAAGAAGAATAAAGTTAATGTTTTGGAATGGCCAAGTCAAAGTCCTGACCTTAATCCAATCAAAATGTTGTGGAAGGACCTGAAGCGAGCAGTTCATGTGAGGAAACCCACCAACATCCCAGAGTTGAAGCTGTTCTGTACGGAGGAATGGACTAAAATTCCTCCAAGCCGGTGTGCAGGACTGATCAACAGTTACCGGAAACGTTTAGTTGCAGTTATTGCTGCACAAGGGGGTCACACCAGATACTGAAAGCAAAGGTTCACATACTTTTGCCACTCACAGATATGTAATATTGGATCATTTTCCTCAATAAATAAATGGCCAAGTATAATATTTTTGTCTTATTTGTTTAACTGGGTTCTCTTTATCTACTTTTAGGACTTGTGTGAAAATCTGATGATGTTTTAGGTCATATTTATGCAGAAATATAGAAAATTCTAAAGGGTTCACAAACTTTCAAGCACCACTGTATACACCCCTAATCTGTACATGACCCAGTGTATGAGGTGCATCTTGTCCAGAGACAGCAGTGGGAAGGAGAAGCTGCAGCAAAAGTTTGTCCCTGACCTCATTCATTCTCACCACAGCAGGTGTCACACCGGACCCTCAGGCTCGCACGCAGGGCCAAAGCACCCTGCAACCCTGGAACTACTTCTGGAATGGCCAAGAACAAAGAGGTGAAATCAAGGAAAAATGCAGCCTCTTCGAATAACTCGCACCACAATGCCTGGAGTAGCAGGGGGAGAAACCTGTTCTCTTTCTTTTCAGAACTATTTCTACTAAAGTGTCTCCACTAAAGCTCAAATACGAAGAACAACATCGTGGATAAAAGGTTCCAGGCCTCTTTTATGAAATGGACCTCACACTAAGCTGTGTGTAATTCCAACCAGAAACTGGTTTATTTACCGAAAAATAATAAGATTTAATGCCAAGCAGTGACTGGGATACAAAAAAAGGAAACAAGAATGGAAAGGGAAGGAAGCAAAGAGGGAGGGAGGAAGGGAGCAGTAAGGATAGTAACAACAGAGGAGGAGAGAAAGTGAGAAAGTGAAAAGGAAAATGGAAAGTGGAAAGTTTCTGCATGTCCTCTGTCTCATTTTCTCCATCCCAAGAAGAGTTGATGACGCTGAGAAGCCTGTGCTGTGGTTCAGGAAGGAAAACAATAAATATGTAAATCTAATTTGGACATCTGCAGTTAAGACGACCCTGGCTCTTTAGGAACTCAGCATACAGCTCGGCTTTCATTATGAAACAATATCGCCGTTTTCCAGGCAGCCGGGGTGAGTGATGACTTGGAGGGGTGCGGAGGGCCAACCACAATACGAAACCACACACACACACACACGCGCACACACACACACATACACAGAGAAGAGAGGAGGGAGAGTGTGATGGTAGTATAACCTGCCACCCACGTTGCTGAAAAGAGCATGCACTGGAAACCCAGGTAGTGAAGTGTAAAACCACAGAAACCCCTGCTTTACCCAGACTGCTCCTTTCAGTTAAAAGGGGGTGTTAAGCAGGGCCATCAGTCTGCCATGCTTTCGTAAGGCTCGAGTGACGAGCAACACACTGTTTCCAACAGTACAGCCCAGAGAGAGAGAGAGAGAGAGAGACGATGATGATGATGATGATTTTCATGATGATGATGATGATGACAAGCACTGCCTGAGGTGAGGGTTTTAAATCACAGTGACTCAGGACTGTGGTTAGAAAATTGACTCGCTTCTGATTTTAACACCCTCTTAGACAGCCGACACTTCAGAGCAAGCATGCAATGTTTGTTATCTTAAAAAAAGATCAGCACATCAGCAGATCTGGCTCCATATTGTTTTTTTTTTTTTTTATTTAGCTATATATTTTTAACATTGGGGCGGCACGGTGGTGTAGTGGTTAGCGCTGTCGCCTCACAGCAAGAAGGTCTGGGTTCGAGCCCCGTGGCCGGCGAGGGCCTTTCTGTGCGGAGTTTGCAGGTTCTCCCCGTGTCCGCGAGGGTTTCCTCCGGGTGCTCCGGTTTCCCCCACAGTCCAAAGACATGCAGGTTAGGTTAACTGGTGACTCTAAATTGACCGTAGGTGTGAATGTGAGTGTGAATGGTTGTCTGTGTCTATGTGTCAGCCCTGTGATGACCTGGCAACTTGTCCAGGGTGTACCCCGCCTTTCGCCCATAGTCAGCTGGGATAGGCTCCAGCTTGCCTGCGACCCTGTGGAAGGATAAAGCGGCTAGAGATAATGAGATGAGATGAGATGAGATTTTTAACATTGGGGCGGCACGGTGGTGTAGTGGTTAGCGCTGTCGCCTCACAGCAAGAAGGTCCTGGGTTCGAGCCCCGTGGCCGGCGAGGGCCTTTCTGTGCGGAGTTTGCAGGTTCTCCCCATGTCCGCGAGGGTTTCCTCCGGGTGCTCCGGTTTCCCCCACAGTCCAAAGACATGCAGGTTAGGTTAACTGGTGACTCTAAATTGACCGTAGGTGTGAGTGTGAATGGTTGTCTGTGTCTATGTGTCAGTCCTGTGATGACCTGGCGACTTGTCCAGGGTGTACCCCGTCTTTCACCCGTAGTCAGCTGGTATAGGCTCCAGCTTGCCTGTGACCCTGTAGAACAGGATAAAGCGGCTAGAGATAATGAGATGAGATTTTTAACATTGGCTTGAAAATCTGGCTATGATCGTATACCGTGTTTACGAAATCTGAAACTAAAACTGAAACACGGCCCATATTTAATAGTTATTATTATTATGAAATCGAGTCATACTTGAGCTGATAGCCGACGAAGTGTGTAGCGCCGAGTTGGCCATAAGCCATGTACGACAAGTTTGAGTGGAATAACTGTTTTATTCTATCCATATTGACTGACTGGATTTTGAGAAACAGAGCATTTTTATTTTTACTTTTAGCAAATTCGATAAATAAAAACTTTATACAAAACGTCCAACAAAATAATTTCCGCTTAGAATGTAAAGAAATCGGGCAGCACGGTGGTGTAGTGGTTAGCGCTGTCACCTCACAGCAAGAAGGTCCTGGGTTCGAGCCCAGGGGCTGGCGAGGGCCTTCCTGTGCGGAGTTTGCATGTTCTCCCCGTGTCCGCGTGGGTTTCCTCCGGGTGCTCCGGTTTCCCCCACAGTCCAAAGACATGCAGGTTGGGTTAACTGGTGACTCTAAATTGACCGTAGGTGTGAATGTGAGTGTGAATGGTTGTCTGTGTCTATGTGTCAGCCCTGTGATGACCTGGCGACTTGTCCAGGGTGTACCCCGCCTTTCGCCCATAGTCAGCTGGGATAGGCTCCAGCTTGCCTGCGACCCTGTAGAAGGATAAAGCGGCTAGAGATAATGAGATGAGATGAGATGTAAAGAAATCGGCGAAATGACAGGAGCAATTTGTGAAAAATGCTATAATAATTATAATAATTCTTGAAAAAATAAAAAAAAGATATGTTCTTACCATCAAATACTTTCATTCCATATTTTGCTGTGGTTTTTTTTGTATTTTTTTAGTATTTTTCGAGTAGTTTTTATTTCATCCTCAGTTGGTTCAGCAACACGTTCCGCCATTTTCTTCTTCTTCTTCTTTAGGGGTTTGTTGGCAGTTGGCAAACCAATTTAAAGGTGCATTACTGCCACCAACTGGGCTGGAGTGTGGAACAAGAGATATTGGGGGGGGCCCTCTCCGAAGGCCTAGAAGGCCCTGACAGTTCCCCTCTGATTGATTTAAATATTTGAAATAATCTAAATAATCATCTATAGAGTGTGTATGGACTATCTCCAGAATATCAACAACCATAACCTGTTTAGAGTCAGTTGTAAGGCTGGTTGATGACCAGGTTAACCACCTCAAGACCTCACTATTGTAAACTTTTAGTGAGTATTTTGGTTGAAAATTAGGGAAACACATACATTTCAGTACTGTAGGATTGTGGTATACTATATAAAGGGGGAAAAACCAAGGTTCTCTCTGCCAATCAATCATCATTCAGGATGAACATATGATGAACACAACATAGGAATCCTTGACCAATCAAAATCCATGTTCTCTTTACAGTCTGAGAGAAAAAAGCAGACTTGAAGGCTGAGAACATAATGTTTAGCTGTAGATGTTCTTCATATGCTCCATGAGAGTAATAAAAGTAAATGTATAAAACAGGTACAGGACAAGTTTATTATACTCGCCGGTTTTACAGTGTGTTAACTTTCTGGCACATTCTTCAGCACAGCAGAAAGCTAATGTTGTGGCTCACATCAGATAACATTCGCATTAAATATTACTGATATTTGGCAGCTACACACAGTAGGACCGCGAGTTGACCTAGTAGTTGGCATGTCCACTGCTTGACCGGGAGATTGTGAGTTCTATTGCAGTTGGGTCATACCAAAGACCATCATAAAAATGGTACCTATCACCATCTGACAAGGCATGTTGTAATCCAGATGTGAGTAGGGAGTCAAACTCTCATGGTTACCAGAGGACTGGCTCCAAACTGTAATCAGTGAAAGGCCAAAAGGGCTACAGAAATAGAGATTGGTGCCATCCAATTCACCTTAAGGGCCTGGTTAGTACTTGGATGGGAGACTGCCTGGAAAGTCCAGGTGCTGGCACAGGAAGGATTTTGACCTTTTTTTTTTTTGACATGCAGTAGGACCATGTTTAAAGGGATTAACCAGGACATTTTGAAATAACAGGGTTATGAAATGTCATCATTATACATTAATACAAGATGTCTCATCATCATCTCTAGCCGCTTTATCCTTCTACAGGGTCGCAGGCAAGCTGGAGCCTATCCCAGCTGACTACGGGCGAAAGGCGGGGTACACCCTGGACAAGTCGCCAGGTCATCACAGGGCTGACACATAGACACAGACAACCATTCACACTCACATTCACACCTACGGTCAATTTAGAGTCACCAGTTAACCTAACCTGCATGTCTTTGGACTGTGGGGGAAACCGGAGCACCCGGAGGAAACCCACGCGGACACGGGGAGAACATGCAAACTCCGCACAGAAAGGCCCTCGCCGGCCCCGGGGCTCGAACCCAGGACCGTCTTGCTGTGAGGCGACAGCGCTAACCACTACACCACCGTGCCGCCACTAATACAAGATGTTCTAGATAAAAAAATAAGTGGACTTTAGCTTAAAAAACATGTTAAAGTTGTAACATCAGTCCATTGGGCCATTTCCCCGGGTGCGGCCATACTGAATGAACCAGATACATGGATGTATTAGTAGACAAAAACAAGGGTGGCGCTGCATGATGTAGAATCCCATATGTCTTCCTCATTCCATCCTGGATCCACCATTGCGTGCAGCCAAAGCTATTATCACAGTCCGTTTTTTACAAGCGGTGGTTAGCACTGTCTCCTCACAGCAAGAAGGTTCTGGGTTCGAGCTCAGTGGCTGACAGGGGCCTTTCTGTGTGGAGTTTGCATGTTCTCCCCGTGTCTGTGTGGGTTTCCTTCAGGTGCTCCGGTTTCCCCCACAGTCCAAAGACATGCAGGTTAGGTTAATTAGTGGCTCTAAATTGGCCACTAATTAGGTGTGAATGTGAGTGTGAATGGTTGTTCGTCTCTGTGTGTCAGCCCTGAAATTATCTGGCAACTTGTCCAGGGTATATCCCACCTCTCGCCCATAGTCAGCCAGGATAGGCTCCAGCTTGCCCATGACCCTGAACAGGATAAGTGGTTATGGATAATGGATGGATTTTTTTCAAGCATTATTTTGTATGTGTATTACATTTTAAGTAGCATAATTCTAGTGGTAGCAGCACGGTGGTGTAGTGGTTAGCGCTGTCGCCTCACAGCGAGAAGGTCCAGGTTCGAGCCCCGTGGCTGGCAAGGGCCTTTCTGTGTGGAGTTTGCATGTTCTCCCCGTGTCCGCGTGGGTTTCCTCTGGGTGCTCCGGTTTCCCCCACAGTCCAAAGACATGCAGGTTAGGTTAACTGGTGACTCTAAATTGACCGTAGGTGTGAATGTGAGTGTGAATGGTTGTCTGTGTCTATGTGTCAGCCCTGCGATGACCTGGCGACTTGTCCAGGGTGTACCCCGCCTTTCGCCCGTAGTCAGCTGGGATAGGCTCCAGCTTGCCTGCGACCCTGTAGGACAGGATAAAGCGGCTAGAGATAATGAGATGAGATGAGATAATTCTAGTGGTTAAAGAAGGAGTAGTGTCTTCATCTAAATCTTCTCAAAGATGGGTAAATGCATCACCTACAAGTGTGAAAATCATGATTCGGGACCCAAGAAAACACCGGGACTATCATGGTATGGCTATCCTTTGAAGGAACCAAGACATTTGGCCAAGTGACTTCATCAAGTAAAGTGAGAAAACCTTACTCCTGGACAAAGCAGCAAATTGTGCAATGAGCATTTTACAAATGATTGTTTTGTGGGGGACTTTTATGAAAAAAAATCACTGAAAAGAAGTGAAACATGAGGCAGAAATGATAACTGAAGCCAGACGCGATCCCGACTTTGTTTCACCACAAAACACCAACACCGGCAACACGACAGCATACCGTGTCATGCATCAAATGGATGTAGGATAAGCAGGTAAATATTTTTTTTAAATAAATGGGCAATAAACTAGCAGGTGCTTTATTTTGATTGCTTTTCTAATCCTGCATTGCCATCATTTTTGTAGAGAAATGCAAACAAATTGACCGAGAAGTCACGCTAGACCATAATATTATACTATTGTCTAGTATAGCATGCACTTGTACACCGCCGCTGTGCTTGCAGAAAATGACATTATGCACGATGGAGTTATGGCGGCCTCCCTGACAAAAAAAAAGTCCCGTCTATTTTCATCAATTTAGTGGTTATATCGTTAAGAACAAATTCAAAATGCAGCTTTTTTTTTTTTTTATAAAGGACAGGCATAAAGACCGACTCTTAGCCCAGTTTGTTTATTTGTGAGATATTTTCTTTAATAAAACTGAACTTTCCAATGTAGCCAGGGGTTGAAGGTCAGGTCACAGACTTGTGTGACATGTTTGTGTGATTGCAGAAATATGCAGTGTATAAGTTGATGTTGAATTTTCTCCTGTACCAATGGAAACATCCTCCGGAAATATTACGTATGATTGGTTAAACTGTAGGTGATATGAAAACAATGGAAATGATGTCCAAATAACCCAAACAACAAGCAAACGGTTGGACTTGTACTTTTTTGTCTTTAACAAAAAAAAACCTGTATCTATTATCATTTTGACAATCCTGGAATTTCCTGCCATGAAAATGTTTTTCATTCATGAAACAGACACCCAATAAATCTTGACGTAAGGGGTGGGTGGAAACCAGAAACCAGAATGACAAGGAGCGTGTTCTTGTAATGGCTATATCCCTGGGTATAGGGCAGTGGGCATGTACTGTCCTTAATCGCCATCCAATGGAGTAGTAAGGCATCTCCTTCCTTCCACTAGCCTGGGGTGGTACCTTGAGCAAGCACTCGCAACCCCTCGCGCCCCCTGGTCAGGGTTACAACTGAAGACTGGACTCAGCAGACTGTGTGGAGGAGACCACCACCTGGTGATTCAATGGGCAGGAAGGCGGACCCAGCAAAGCATTTGTGGAGCGCAATCAGGGCACAGTGCTATACGTAGAACATTGTTGGTCATCCACTGCATCCTGACCTAGCTCCAGCCGTCTTGATTGTGTCTTGCCCCGGATCCAGTTAGGCCAGGACAAGAGAGTGATGGGTGCACAACTCTCCCTCACTCTAATCCAAGTCACATGCAAGTCCATCATCCATCCATCCATCCATCCATTCTCTGTAGCCACTCATCCTGTTCTACAGGATCGCAGGCAAACTGGAGCCTATCCCAGCTGACTATGGGCAAGAGGCAGGGTACACCCTGGACAAGTCACCAGGTTATCACAGGGCTGATATGGAGACAAACAACCATTCACACTCACATTCACACCTACGGTCAATTGAGAGCCACCAATTAACCTAACCTGCATGTCTTTGGATTGTGGGGGAAACCAAAGCACCCAGAGGAAACCCACACAGACACGGGGAGAACATGCAAACTCCACACAGAAAGGTCTTCACCAGCCGCTGGGCTCGAACCCCAGACCTTCTTGCTGTGAGGCAACAGTGCTAACCACTACACCACCGTGCCACCCCACGCACAAGTCATGACTTCAAATTCAAATTTAAGTCCTGTGGTGATGGGCAAGTGGTGAAGCAGCAGGTATGGAAACGCTGGAAGCTGTAGTCACGAATCTGCACACAGGCAACCCAGGGCATAGGGTTGCTCTCTGCTGGAATGAAGTAGCAGCAAAGTTCAGCAGCCCCCTGGGTGTTTGAGTAGCCCTGTTTAGGATTCACTCTGCTCACCTCCATGGAGGAAGGGGCTACAAAAAGTGCCCCAAACATAGCCTGCTTCACCTCACCCTGGCCAGCACACCACAGCTGGCATGGATCCCACTCAGCAGTCAAAATAGAACACAAAGATAGTGAAGGTATCCTAACTCAACTTTGGCACATGGAACGTCAACATGTGGGTGTACCTTCAAAGCCTGGATTGGCCTCATCAGTCACAACCAGACCCACAACCACCACCCACCAAATTGAAACCATGGTCATCTTCGACCCCAAAGGATGAACATCATCATCCCTGGATATATCCCTACAGACCAGGAAAGATTTCATCCTAATCTACAATGGTATTCCTCATGGATGGGAATTCCCTTTCCAGTGCCATGCTGGAAGGGGAAGGAAGTGGCCAGGAGAGGAGCTGCTGCTGAAAGTGTTTTCTCTGTATACTGATTAGTCCAGGAGATTTCTGCTTTGATATGACTAATTCTGCTTGAGATCACCTAATGGTAACATAACAGGCGCGGTCATTCATGGGTCATCTCGAAAAGAGGAATTTGAATCACAATCCTGGGTATTTGATATATCTGCGTTGGTGGCCTCTGTGTGTGTGTGTGTGAGAGAGAGAGAGAGAGAGAGAGAGAGAGAGAGAGAGAGAGAGAGATCACTCTTTCTGGCCATGAGTGAAAGAGTGTCACATTGCTGCCTCGCACACGTCCTGTTTCCAATGTTGAATGAGGGAAGGGGGTGCCATTGGTAGGCTACAAAAAAGAGAAAAAAAGGCTATAGAGAAGGAATCAATTATGCCCCGATTAAATGAAAAGGAGGATAGGGAAAAGGGTGAAAGCAGTAAATTTAGTTTAGAAAAGAGCTGGTCAATAACCCAATTGAAACGTGCGATCCCGGGCAGCTGTTGTTATGGAGGTGGGGGAGCGTAGAGTGGATGGTGGTGGTGGTGGTGGTGGATCTGGCAATAGCAGTGATAAGCACAGATTTAATTAGTGTCATATTGGAAGTGAAACAGTGGAAGCGTTGTGGAGCTAGACAGAACTGCTGCGGTGGATGTCTGGGCACTTGGCATTCTCACTTCTCTTTCTGACTGTTCAAGATCTCAGCCTCTTTCCATTTAAAATTGTGTTAACTCTCTCACAAAGCTCAGGTCTGCACACGCCTTGAGATTTTGAGATTTTACAGATACGCTTAAACTACAACCAAGAACAATTCCAACTTATTGTCATAACAGACAAAGATTTCAATGCATGGTTCTCAAAATGAGGACTTTTAGGTGAAGAATAAAACACCTGGGGGTGTGCTGTTACAGGAAAATAATCAGTGACATGGTGGTGTGTTGTAGACTCACAAAAAATGGTGTTAATGTTCTAACCATGAAATTGATTGTTTTTGCATGTCCCAAAACAACACATCGTAGATTTTATCCATTTTTTCCATTTTTAGTGACATTCAGTGTTGTGCATCATCCACAGTTCAAGTTAGTTCTTGTTTTGGATTATATTATAGTAGCTATAAACAGTCTTTCTCTCACAAGACTCTCTTTTTTCTCTCTCTTTTGGAGTTTATTAGACAAAACCACGTTATGTTACAGAGAAACCATGAAGCACAAAACTTGTTACAATGAGTTGGAGACTCTGGACTGGAGACTCCTTTGATAAATTTTAATTAAACTTCTACTTACAGAAATCATTGCCATTATATACGATTTTTTTTAAATAACAACTATTTTTTATCCATTAGTTATTTTACTTACATTATGGAGTCCATCATACAAGTCCCTGGGTAAGTTGTTATGATTAAAAAGAATACCGTATTAGCAAAAGCACATTAAACTGTCAAAGCTGCTGTGATTGAAAATGAATAAACCCCATCTGACCAATTAGAATCAAGAAGTGAACAGCAGTGGACACAAGAATCAGTCACTATCACTAAGTCTATTAACTACAACATATATTAATAAGTCTAAATGACAGGTCACTGAAATGAATGTGTTTAATACAAACTTCAGAAAGCTTAATGATTTTAAATGAATAATACATCAAATATATAATTTATATATATTTAACAGTTATTCCACGAAACTGAGCCGTACATGAACTGATAGCCAACAAGGCGCGTAGCACCGAGTCGGCTATAAGCCATGTACAACGAGATTGAGTGGAATAACTGTTTTATTCTATCCACATTCACTGGATTTTGAGAAACGGAGCATTTTTTTTTTTTGCAAATTTGATAAATAAAAACTTTATACAAAACGCCCAACAAAATAATTTCCGCTTAGAATGTAAACAAACTGGTGAAATGACAGTAGCAATTTGTGAAAAATGCGATAATAATTCTTGAAAAAATATATACGTTCTTACCATCAAATACTTTTATTCCATATTTTATTGTGCTTTTTTTGTATTTGGGGGGGGTATTTTTGAGTAGAATTTTTATTTCATCCTCAGTTGGTTCAGCAACACACTCCACCATTTTGTTTTTCTCTACTCATGGGATATGAGTTGATATCTTTGTAGTAGAGTAGCCAATCAGAGCATGCGATTGCTCATATCCAGTGAATGTGGATAGAACAATATAAAATAGCTCAAATCAAAGTGTAGCTGGTTAGGGTTGTGCTTATCAGGAGCATTCAGGAATAAGCATTCAAGTAAGAGCTCCTGTTTCCAAGAAATAAATGTGATTAAAATTCAACTTTTAATATTTAAATATTAATCAGAAAAAAAATTGTGCTTCAGATTTTCTTTTTATACTAATTGAGGTCTGTTCGCAAAAGGTCCATGACCTCACTTCTTACATAAATGAATATACGGTATAGACCCTTTTCAGTCACGTGACCTTCGTAAACGCGACCACCATTTTGGACATGTAGCGGACTTCGGCTCGAATTGGTTTGAATGCGAGGAAGGTGACAAACGGAGAACATACAAGAAAAAGGAGCGAGATGCAGAAAACACCTTCGCTATCCAGCGACGTAGGGCATTTACAGGGCGAGCAGAGGGAGAAATAACAACAGTAACGACACATTAGCAACGCCGTACAGAAATAACGGTTTATGGCACAGACCCTTTCGGTTCTCGCTCATCTAGCTGCTACAATGACTGCTTAGACTGCAACAATAATACCTAACACACATTTAAGTATCCGTCGTAAAGACGTGAAACTCGTCGAGTGACGAGTGTGTTCATTGATAAGCTAACACAATCTAAAAGTAGACATACCATCACACTGCCCTGGCGCTGTGTACAGTTTACCTTCTATGGTTTGTGCACTCACTATTTGCCATTACTTTCTCCAACCGTTGTTAGAGATTACAGGGAACGGCCTGGATTTAAGAGACAAATACATGTTCCTCTTGTTTTGAACACTTAGCCCATGTTTACATTAGACCGTATCAGCGGATCATCAGATTAACGTTTTTAAAAGCGATTAGTGTGCACACAGCAACACCAATACACGATTCGTCTGCACACAGCAACACCAATACACGGATACGCTCGGCTCCGCAGGCATCCTGCGCTCCAAATCACTCTGCCCTGAACAGCGAGTGCCCTCTGGAGGGTGCGCACTCCGGCCCTGCGCAGCTCACACAGCGCGCGAGTGAAGTGCACGAGCCACGATTCGGGACTGAGCCGCTGTGTGTGTGATCCCAGCGCATATCACTTACCACTCGCAAGTGGAAGGATGGCAAGCCTAAAGACAATCGTTTTTTTTTTTGTTACATAGTCAAGAGAGGTGTCGGATCACTGGATCCAGTGTAAATAGCTGCCGGAGCCAACGCCCGAGGTTCCGGAGCGCGCTCCGGCTTGCTCCCCCTCAAATTAAGCGCTGTTTGTAGAACACTGCCTCTGATCTGTCCTACAGTCTACCAACAGCAAAGGAACACAACGCTAGCTAATGTCGTTAGCTAATAGCTACTACAGAAGAACAAAGAGGTTACAATGGGTTATTTTAGCCTATTTGGTTACACACTCGCCACCACAGAATGTTAACAGCAATGTAATGCCTTTTCTGGCTAATTTTATTCGTCTTACCTCCAACAAAGTGGTCACTGCACAAGCGCTGGTATGCCGAGGGCTGCCAATCTTTCCTGTTTATGGCCGCTATCCATCTTCTCCGTCGGGATCCGATAAAATGATAACCCTTGCCTTGTTTGTTGATGGTTACTACATCCAGGTGCACAACAATATAGTGGCATGATGGAAGTCTTGCTGAAAATAAACACTTTCTTTGCTGCCATTCCTCAATGCTGGCTGTGGTAAACTACTGGTAGTACATGTCCAAAATGGCGGCCGCGTTTGTCGTGACGTCACGTGAAAAGGGTCCATACCTAATGCAGGAAATGTCAAGAAATTTAAAGCACCAAAATAAAATAAAACAAGTGTTGCCAGGCAAAACAAACCTTGCCTGGTAGCACTTTTGTTTGTTTGTTTGTTTGTTTGTTTGTTTGTTTGTTTGTTTTAAGTGCAACTAAAGAGCTCTTCAGAGGAGCTAAGATTTCCTTACATATAATTATGTAGTAAATCTGTAATAACTATGATTCTGACCTTTTTGGTGACCTCGACCTTGACCGGATGACCCTCAAAATGTTGGAGGTTCTATTTGAGACCAATGCCCATCTATCCTGAAAGTTTCATGAAGATTGGACCAGCTGATTTCCCGTAATATTGTTTACAAAGAAACAAAGAAACAAACAAAAAAAAACCACCGCAAACAATACCTCACCCCCTGGTGGACTCCATCCCGGGCGAAGTAATAAAATAAAACAACTGGGTAATAGGTGTATGAATTAGTTAATTAGTCGATTATTTAATTAAGTAGTTAATGCATTTACCAAAGCTTATGAACATATTTTCAAATACACTACTGTCCAAAAGTTTGGGGTCACCCAGACAATTTTGTGTTTTCCATGAAAAGTCATACTTTTATTTACCACCATAAGTTGTAAAATGAATAGAAAATATAGTCGAGACATTTTTCTGGCCATTTTGAGCATTTAATCGACTCCACAAATGTGATGCTCCAGAAACTCAATCTGCTCAAAGGAAGGTCAGTTTTATAGCTTCTCTAAAGAGCTCAACTGTTTTCAGCTGTGCTAACATGATTGTACAAGGGTTTTCTAATCATCCATTAGCCTTCTGAGGCAATGAGCAAACACATTGTACCATTAGAACACTGGAGTGAGAGTTGCTGGAAATGGGCCTCTATACACCTATGGAGATATTGCACCAAAAACCAGACATTTGCAGCTAGAATAGTCATTTACCACACTAGCAATGTATAGAGTGGATTTCTGATTAGTTTAAAGTGATCTTCATTGAAAAGAACAGTGCTTTTCTTTCAAAAATAAGGACATTTCAAAGTGACCCCAAACTTTTGAATGGTAGTGTATTTATAAGCAATCTTTAATTAGTAAACGATGTATTGTTTGCTAAAAAAAGGAAAAAATTTATTACCATACCATTAACCAGAATTGATTTTTAAAATAAAAGTTTCATTTCATCCAGAACTGTGAAATAAAAATAAATTAATTAATTTTAAAAAGTAACAAATACTTCCATAACATGTAACAAGTTTTTGGGAAATGATGAAATGGAAAAATGTATAGATAGATCGATAAATAGATGAGAGGTTATTGACATAATATGGATTACTACAGTTGTGGTGTTGAATAGGGCCATTTACTGTATGTTTATTATTTATTATTTACTGTTTGATCTCAAACGCATTAATTAAGAAGGCAAGAAACTCGTCCACTAATTAACTTTTGATGAGGCACACCTGTTAATTGAAAAACATTCCAGGTGATTACCTCATGAAGCTGGTTAAGATAACATTCCACACCCATAGTGTGGAAAGCGTCATCAGGGTAAACACTGGATAATTTGAAGAATCTAAAATATCAAACATAATTTGTTTTTAACATATTTTTCTTTACCACATAATTCCATATATGTTCCATGTGTTATTTCATAGTTTTGATGTCTTCAGTTTTGTAGAAAATAGTCAAAACAGAGAAAAACCTATGAATGATTAGGGGTGTACAAACTTTGGACTGCTAAGAAAGAAAGAAAGAAAGAAAGAAAGAAAGAAAGAAAGAAAGAAAGAAAGAGGAAAAGAGGGGACAGGGAAGGGAAAGAAAGAAAGAAAGAAAGAAAGAAAGAAAGAAAGAAAGAAAGAAAGAAAGAAAGAAAGAAAGAAAGAAAGGGGAAAAGAGGGGACAGGGAAGGAAAAGAGGGGACAGGGAAAGAAAGAAAGAAAGAAAGAAAGAAAGAAAGAAAGAAAGAAAGAAAGAAAGAAAGAAAGAAAGAAGGGACAGAGAAGAGAAAGAAAGAAAGAAAGAAAGAAAGAAAGAAAGAAAGAAAGAAAGAAAGAAAGAAAGAAAGAAAGAAGGGACAGAGAAGAGAAAGAAAGAAAGAAAGAAAGAAAGAAAGAAAGAAAGAAAGAAAGAAAGAGGAAAAGAGGAAAAGAGGGGACAGGGAAGGGAAAGAAAGAAAGAAAGAAAGAAAGAAAGAAAGAAAGAAAGAAAGAAAGAAAGAAAGAAAGAAAGAGGAAAAGAGGGGACAGGGAAGGAAAAGAGGGGACAGGGAAAGAAAGAAAGAAAGAAAGAAAGAAAGAAAGAAAGAAAGAAAGAAAGAAAGAAAGAAAGAAAGAAAGAAAGAGGGGACAGAGAAGAGAAAGAAAGAAAGAAAGAAAGAAAGAAAGAAAGAAAGAAAGAAAGAAAGAAAGAAAGAAAGGACAGAGAAGAGAAAGAAAGAAAGAAAGAAAGAAAGAAAGAAAGAAAGAAAGACTTACACCAACCTGAAATTGTTCCTCTGCCCTCTACATTGCAGCAACCTAATCACATTCTTTTAATATTCGAATGCAGTGCGACTCAGTTTACAACTGTTTTAAATATGCTATAAATGTCTGTATGAATCATACACGGATTGCTTTTATGCTTCAAAGTGCTCTCCACTTCCATAAAAGTCCATTTTTATGGGGCATACTTTATAAATCATTTTGAATAAAGAAAGTTCTTGTGCATTTCCACTTTTTGTGCAATAGAAAACTGTCTAAAAAAGTTTATTTAATCAGACAGTTAATCAGAGTAAAATGTACAGAAGTGTATTGCTGCCACACCAGAAAAAAAGAAAAAAAATAACAGTATCACATAACAATAATGTGAAAAGTTTATTGTTATAACAATATTTTTTCACATTATAAGAATATTTTTTCACATTATTACAGTTACATTATTATGGTAACAAGCTACCTCCAGCGGGTCGGACTCATTTTTCCTTCTGTACAGCCCCATGTATTTTAAAATCCTTCTTAGAGCGTGTATCCTGATTACAGTGTCATGTTCAGTTACAGCAGAATCTTGCCATGGCTCAACCCAAGCATGACATAGAACTTGATTAAATCATGTAAAGTTTCATGTTTTAAAGCTAGACTGCCTTTCAGATTTTTCAAGTGTAGTTCATAAAAAGAATTTTCCCTAACACCTAATTATTTTTCTTTAGTGGACCGAAAGCTACTGAATTCAAATCACAGACTTCCAATTTTATGATTATTTTTTAAACAGGACAATGAATGAAAAACCCCTTATGGATAACAATCTATCAAGGACCATGACATCGCCCGGTATGGCGCAGCCGGGGCCCCACCCTGGAGCCAGGCTCAGGGTTGGGGCTTGTATGCGAGCACTTGGTGGCCGGGCCTTTGCCCACGGGGCCCAGCCGGGCTCAGCCCAAAGCGGTGATGTGGACCCGACCTCCTGTGGGTTCACCACCCACAGAGGTAGCCATAGGGGGCTGGTGCAATGTGGATTGGGCGGCAGTCGAAGGCAGGGGCCTCGACAACCTGATCCCCGAACACAGCGGCTAGCTGTTGGGACATGGAATGTCACTTCGCTGGCGGGGAAAGAGCCTGAGCTAGTGCAGGAGTTTGAGAGGTACTGGCTAGAGATAGTCAGGCTCACCTCCACGCACAGCTTGGGCTCCGGAACCCAGTTCCTCGAGAGGGGCTGGACTCTCCACTTCTCTGGAGTTGCCCATGGTGAATGGCGGCGGGCTGGTGTGGGCTTCCTTATAGCTCCCCAGCTCAGCCGCCATGTGTTGAAGTTTACCCCAGTGAACGAGAGGGTTGCCTCTCTGCGCCTTAGGATCAGGGAGAGGGCTCTTGCTGTTGTTTGTGCCTACAGGCCGAATAGCATTCTAGAGTATCTGGCCTTCTTGGAGTCCCTGGGAGAGGTACTGAGAGGTGCTCAGACTGGGGACTCCATTGTTCTACTGGGGGACTTCAACGCTCACGTGGGCGACGACAGTGACACCTGGAGGAGCGTGATTGGGAGGAACGGCCTCCCCGATCTGAACCCGAGTGGTGTTTTGTTATTGGACTTCTGTGCTAGTCATGGTTTGTCCATAACGAACACTATGTTCGAGCATAGGGGTGTCCATAAGCGCACGTGGCACCAGGATACCTTAGGTCGGAGGTTGATGATCGACTTTGTTGTCATTTCATCGGATCTCCGGCCCTATGTCTTGGACACTCGGGTGAAGAGAGGGGCTGAGCTGTCAACTGATCACCACCTGGTGGTGAATTGGATCCGCTGGCAGAGGAGGAAGCCGGACAGACCTGGCAGGCCCAAACGTATGGTAAGGGTCTGCTGGGAACGTCTGGCTGAGCACTCTGTCAGGGAGGTCTTTAACTCCCACCTCCAGGAGAGCTTCTCCCAGCTTCCGAGGGAGGTGGGGGACATTGAGTCTGAGTGGACCATGTTTTCTGCCTCCATTGTCGATGCAGCTGTTCAGACCTGTGGCCGCAAGGTCTCCGGTGCCTGTTGTGGCGGCAATCCCCGAGCCCGGTGGTGGACACCTGAAGTAAGGGATGCCGTGAAGCTGAAGAAGGAGTCCTATTGGGCCATGTTGGCCTCCGGGGCTCCTGAGGCAGCTGATGGGTATCGGCAGGCCAGGCGTGCCGCAGCTTGGGCAGTTGCGGAGGAAAAAACTCGGAACTGGGAGGAGTTCGGTGAGGCCATGGAGAAGGACTATCAGTTGGCCTCGAAGAAATTCTGGCAAACCATCCGGCGCCTCAGGAGGGGGAAGCAATACTCTGCCAACACTGTTTACAGTGCGGGTGGGGAGCTGTTGACCTCGACTGGGGACATTGTCGGGCGGTGGAAGGAATACTTCGAGGATCTCCTCAATCCCAGTCTCATCTTCCATTGAGGAAGTGGAGGCTGATGACTCAGAGGTGGACTTGTCCATTATCCAAGCCGAAGTCACTGAGGTGGTTAGCAAGCTCCTCGGTGGCAAGGCACCGGGGGTGGATGAGATCTGCCCTGAGTATCTCAAGTCTCTGGATGTTGTGGGGCTGTCTTGGCTGACATGCCTCTGCAACATCGCGTGGTGGTCGGGGACAGTGTCTCTGGAGTGGCAGACTGGGGTGGTGATCCCTCTTTTTAAGAAAGGGGACCGGAGAGTGTGCTCCAATTATGGGGGAATCACACTTCTCAGCCTCCCAGGGAAGGTTTACTCCAGGGTACTGGAGAGGAGAATTCGGCCAATAGTCAAACATCGGATCCAGGAGGAACAATGCGGTTTTCGTCCTGGTTGCGGAACACTGGACCAGCTCTATACCCTTCATAGGGTGCTCGTGGGTTCATGGGAGTTTGCCCAACCAGTCCACATGTGCTTTGTGGATTTGGAGAAGGCATTCGACCGTGTCCCTCGTGGTATTCTGTGGGGGGTGCTTCGGGAGTATGAGGTTCGGGGCTCTTTGCTAAGGGCTGTCCGGTCCCTGTACGAATGGAGCAGGAGTCTGGTTCGCATTGCCGGCAGTAAGTCAGAGCTGTTCCCAATGCATGTTGGACTCCAGCAGGGCTGCTCTTTGTCACCGGTTCTGTTCATAATCTTTATGGACAGAATTTCTAGGCGCAGCCAGGGGCCAGAAGGAATCCTGTTTGGGAACCACAGGATTTCATCTCTGCTTTTTGCTGCTTTTTGCAGATGATGTTGTCCTGTTGGCTTCTTCAAACCAGGACCTTCATCATGCACTGGGGCGGTTTGCAGTCGAGTGTGAAGCGGCTGGGATGAGAATCAGCACCTCCAAGTCCGAGGCCATGGTTCTCTACCGTAAAAGGGTGGCTTGCCCTCTCCAGGTTGGTGGAGAAGTCCTGCCTCAAGTGGAGGAGTTTAAGTATCTCGGGATCTTGTTCACAAGTGAGGGAAGGATAGAGCGTGAGATCGACAGGTGGATTGGTGCAGCCTCCGCAGTGATGCAGTCGCTTTACCGGTCCGTTGTGGTGAAGAAGGAGCTGAGCCAAAAGGCGAAGCTCTTGATTTACTGGTCGATCTACGTTCCGACTCTCACCTATGGTCATGAGCTTTTGGGTAATGATCGAAAGAACAAGATCGCAGATACAGTGGTGCTTGAAAGTTTGTGAACCCTTTAGAATTTTCTATATTTCTGCATAAATATGACCTAAAACATCAGCAGATTTTCACACGAGTCCTAAAAGTAGATAAAGAGAACCCAGCTAAACAAATGAGACAAAAATATTATACTTGGTCATTTATTTATTGAGGAAAATGATCCAATATTACATATCTGTGAGTGGCAAAAGTATGTGAACCTTTGCTTTCAGTATCTGGTGTGACCCCCTTGTGCAGTAATAACTGCAACTAAACATTTGTGGTAACTGTTGATCAGTCCTGCACACTGGCTTGGAGGAATTTTAGCCCGTTCCTCCGTACAGAACAGCTTCAACTCTGGGATGTTGGTGGGTTTCCTCACATGAACTGCTCACTTCAGGTCCTTCCACAGCATTTCGATTGGATTAAGGTCAGGACTTTGACTTGGCCATTCTGAAACATTAACTTTATTCTTCTTTAACCATTCTTTGGTAGAATGACTTGTGTGCTTAGGGTCATCGTCTTGCTGCATGACCCACCTTCTCTTGAGATTCAGTTCATGGACAGATGTCCTGACATTTTTCTTTAGAATTCGCCGGTGTAATTCAGAATTCATTGTTCCATCAATGATGGCAAGCTGTCCTGGCCCAGATGCAGCAAAACAGGCCCAAACCATGATACTACCACCACCATGTTTCACAGATGGGATAAGGTTCTTATGCTGGAATGCAGTGTTTTCCTTTCTCCAAACATAACGCTTCTCATTTAAACCAAAAAGTTCTATTTTGGTCTCATCCGTCCACAAAACATTTTTCCAATAGCCTTCTGGCTTGTTCACGTGATCTTTAGCAAACTGCAGAGCAGCAATGTTCTTTTTGGAGAGCAGTGGCTTTCTTCTTGCAACCCTGCCATGCACACCATTGTTGTTCAGTGTTCTCCTGATGGTGACTCATGAACATTAACATTAGCCAATGTGAGAGAGGCCTTCAGTTGCTTAGAAGTTGCCCTGGTGTCCTTTGTGACCTCGCCGACTATTACATACCTTGCTCTTGGAGTGATCTTTGTTGGTCGACCACTCCTGGGGAAGGTAACAATGGTCTTGAATTTCCTCCATTTGTACACAATCAGTCTGACTGTGGATTGGTAGAGTCCAAACTCTTTAGAGATGGTTTGTAACCTTTTCCAGCCTGATGAGCATCAACAACACTTTTTCTGAGGTCCTCAGAAATCTCCTTTGTTTGTGCCATGATACACTTCCACAAACATGTGTTGTGAAGATCAGACTTTGATAGATCCCTGTTCTTTAAATAAAACAGGGTGCCCACTCACACCTGATTGTCATCCCATTGATTGAAAACACCTGACTCTAATTTCACCTTCAAATTAACTGCTAATCCTAGAGGTTCACATACTTTTGCCACTCACAGATATGTAATACTGGATAATTTTCCTCAATAAATAAATGACCAAGTATAAAATTTTTGTCTCATTTGTTTAACTGGGTTCTCTTTATCTACTTTTAGGACTTGTGTGAAAATCTGATGATGTTTTAGGTCATATTTATGCAGAAATATAGAAAATTCTAAAGGGTTCACAAACTTTCAAGCACCACTGTACAAGTGGCCGAAATGAGTTTCCTTCGCAGGGTGGCTGGGCGCTCCCTTAGAGATAGGGTGAGAAGCACAGTCACTCGGGAGGAGCTCAGAGTAGAGCCGCTGCTCCTCCACATCGAGAGGAATCAGCTGAGGTGGCTCGGGCATCTCTTTCGGATGCCTCCTGGACGCCTCCCTGGGGAGGTGTTCCAGGCATGTCCCCCCGGGGGGGAGGTCCCGGGGAAGACCCAGGACACGCTGGAGGGACTATGTCTCTCGGCTGGCCTGGGAACGCCTCGGTGTTCTTCCCGAGGAGCTGGCCGAGGTGTCTGGGGAAAGGGAAGTTTGGGCTTCCATGCTCAGACTGCTGCCTCCACAACTCGGCCCCAGATAAGTGGAAGAAGATGAGAGACAATTAATGAATTTATCTCCACATGGCCCTAAATTCTCCACTATTTTTTCCTGCTTCACCATAACCCAGTTCAAGATATTACATCATGCATGACGTGGTGGGCTTTCCCCGTTCGCACAAGGCATTGTGGGATACAAATTTGAAACAGGAGAGAAAAATGGAGGACGTGAGTGTGCGAATGAAACGTGAAAGACCAACTACAGTAACAGAAAGCAAGAAGAAAAGACGTTATGTTATATACGAAGGAAAGGAAATGCAGGACCAAACTAATAAATATCGGCAGTCAGCGAGCACCTCGGTGTGATCAGCTGTTCGTTTAGCGACAGAATGATGGAACTGTAGGTGCACGGTCAAAGGTAAACCTGCAAAGCGATTTCATGCACATTATTTGCTCAGGAATACCCTCAAATTAAATAACTTCCCAGTCACAGAATGACCTGATTTTTTTTTCAGATATTACAAAAATAAATATGTGTCACAATGACCAAATTTCCATGGGAACTAAATTTCACTGATTTTATGAAATCAAAAGGCTGTCTACTTTTAACAGTACAAACGATCACGTTATAACATGAAAACCAAATCACATTATAATGTGATACCAGATTATCACGTTCTAACGTGAAAATATTTAACAGTTATTCCATGAAATCAAGTCGTACTTGAGCTGATAGCCGACGAGGCACATAGCACCGAGCTGGCTAGAAGCCATGTACAATGAGATTGAGTGGAATAACTGTTTTATTCTATCCACATTCACTGGATTTTGAGAAATGGAGCATTTTTATTTATTTATTTATTTATTTATTTATTGCAAATTTGAGAAATAAAAACTTCATACAAAATGTCCAACAAAATCATTTCTGCTTAGAAGGTAAACAAACTGGCAAAATGACAGGAGCAATTTGTGAAAACTGCAATAATAATTATTATTGAAAAATAAAAAAGATACATTCTTACCATTAAATACTTTTATTCCATATTTTTGTTGCTTTTTTTGTATTTTTGGGGGGGGTTGTTTTTGAGTAGTTTTTATTTCGTCCTCAGTTGTTTCAGCAACACGCTCCGCCATTTTGTTTTTCTCTACTCACGGTATATGAGCTTATAGCCTAGTTGTAGAGCCAATCAGACCACGCGATTGCTCATATCCAGTAAATGTGGATGGAATAAATTGTTACTGATTTTTTTTTTTCTTCTTTTCTGGTGTGGCAGCAAAATGCTTCTGTAAAAATGAGCTGAAAAATGGTTTGGGTTTGTCTCCTGTTTGGATATGCTGACATCTAGTGGAATATAAAACAAAGGCAAACAAAATGAAAGCAATGAATACTTTTTTTAACCTTCATCCTACCAAGTGGGGTCCATCTGGACCCCGCACCTATATGTTTGTTGGCCATTTTAAAAATATGTGACATACTGCCTCACCGTTTTATGAATTTGTCGGAATTTATGTCTTAATTAAAACACTAAAGCACCGGAAGATCAGCTTTTTGCATTGTGAAGGTATAATTAATTTGTTACTGGGGTCCAATCGGACCCCAGAGTAAAGTTTATCTGTCTTTCATTTTATAATTGAATAGCACACTGAAAGTTAACTTCTTTTATTTCTTTTATGTTCCATAATGAAACTACCAAGGCATTCCTTCTTGGGGTCCGTGTGGACCCCACTGCTGCAATAAGCACAGGCTGCAAAACAAAAGCCCTAAATTATTTTACAATTACTTTTTTGTTTTAAATTCTGTAAGAAAAGACCTAAGTTGTAATCCAGAATGTTTTACAGCTGCATAAGCTGCAAAAATCATGTATATAATGGCAATTTTTTTTGTGGCGCCATAATTTGCTACATGTATGCTAGTTATTGCAATATTATTGCAATGTTATTGCATTTATAATACATCATTGATATTCAGCCATAGTGGATTTTGTTCTTCAATAAAGTTATGTCTGTTTGCTGCATTGAATTGGTTCTTACTGCATTGATTTCAAGGTATTCCCTCCTGGGGTCCATACGGACCCCGCCTGGTAGTTTGTGTATGTAAAATTGGCTGGTAGGATGAAGGTTAAGTGTGTTCTTTATGCCTTGGGCCCTTTAGTGTATTGCTGTTATTAATACAAGATGTTTTGAACAAAACTTATCTGGTGATTTTGTCTTTATAAGCTTTAATTTTAAAGAAAAGTATTGGGGTCCAAACGGACCCCGCATGGTAAGATTAAGGTGTAAAATAGCATGGTAGGATGAGGGTTAAATCATGTTTTATTATAGATATTGCATTTTTAAGACTCATATTTGCATTATTTAACTTTAAACCAAAATATGCTTTACATATTGTACATATTATATGTACAGTTCCTGAGATTAAGTTATTGCATGAATTAATTGGAAAGAAAACTGTATTAATGCAGCTAAACATAGCACCGAAGAACCTAGTGCAGATAATTACTTGTTGTTTGCTTGTATCATGGTAATAAGTCATGGAGACTGAATTAAAATCATGAAGATTTTTTTTTCAACTAACACCAGACATATCATTTCTACTTCAATATAGTGAATAAAGCCTGCTTTGTCTAAATACAGTATGTGATTTACATTTATGATTTTATGATATTCACATTTCCAGATTCTGGAGTCATGTCAATCTCATGTCTTTCACTGTGGCATGGGTGTTGGTTTGATCCAGATGGACTGGTTTGAGTTTTTCAGAAACTGCTGATCTCCTGGCGTTTTCACACACAACAGTCTCTCTGTCTAGAGTTTACACAGACAGAATGGTGCGAAAAACAAAAAACACCGAGTTGAGTCAGTGAGCGACAGTTCTGTGGGTAGAAAAAAACAAATGCCTTGTTGATAAGAGAGCTCAGAGGAAAATGGCAGATTGGTTTGAGCGTTTTTTTGCCAGGAAGGATATAGTAACTCATAGCAACTCTTTACAACTGTAGTGAGCAGAAAAGCATCTCAGCATGCAACAGCAGAAGAACACACTGGGTTCCAGTCCTGCGAAGAACAGGAATCTTAGAATCAAGAACAAGTTCCTATTAAAGTAGCTGGTAAGTGTATTGTATGTATATATATATGTGTATATACTGTGATTTACTATGTTTGATGTTTTGCAGTATTTTCTCAAGAGAATACGTCTAAACACTGTGTTTATGAAATATATATATATATATATATATATATATATATATATATATATATATATATATATATATATATATATATATATATATATTGAAGATCGTGACCCAACTGGAAACCTGGAGCCCCCGACGAATACCGAAACTGAGTTGCCAAGTACCTTCAGAAGATCTACTAGTAGATGTGAATGCTGCTCTGAAGACAATCTCCACAAGAACCATCACTGAGACCAACAAGCTGATACACAGTACAGCAACAATTAATCATGGAGATGCTTGAACACAAGGTGGGCTCAGGACATAACAAACAGTATCCACCATGGAAGAGATGATTAGAGGCCAAGATAAAGGCACCACGGAGAGAAGTTAGCCAGCTAGCTGAACTACAGAAAGGGAACATGGTGAATAAAGGGGCACCCAGGAAGTACAACTCACTCTCCATACCAGAGGCACTTGAAACTGCCAAACAGCGACTAACAGCTCTGGCCACCCGGTTGAAGAGATACACCAAGGAGGGAGAGGCCAGGAGAATAAACAAGCTGTTCTCCACTGAACCAGCCAAGGTGTACTCTCAGTGGCAGGGGAACAACAACCGGTCAGACCCACCAAGAGCTGAGGTGGAAAAATACTGGAAAGACATATGGGAAAGAAAGGCATCACACAACACCGATGCCCAATGGTTAGTGGACCTAAGAGCTGACCACAGCAACCTCCCAGAACAAGAACCAGTAACCATCTCAATGGCAGACATCCAAGAAAGAGTGTCAAAGATGAAGAGCTGGACAGCACCAGGCCCCGATATGATCCATACGTACTGGCTGAAGAAGCTAACTGCACTCCATGAATGCCTAGCAGCACAGATGAACCAGCTGCTGAGGGATGAGACCCACCCAGAATGGCTAACCCAAGGCAGGACAGTCCTAATCATGAAGGACCCCCAGAAGGGACCCATCCCATCCAACTACCGGCCAATTACCTGTCTCTGCACAACATGGAAGGCCCTGTCAGGCATCATTGCGGCAAAAATGAGTAAGCATGTGGCTCAATACATGAGCGAGGCACAGAAAGGGATTGGCAGTAACACCAGAGGAGCCAAGCACCAGCTACTGGTCGATAGAACAGTCGCCCGAGACTGTAAGAAGAGACAGACCAACCTGTGCACTGCCTGGATTGACTACAAGAAAGCCTACGACTTAATGCCACACACATGGATACTGGAATGTCTGGAACTGTATAAGATCAACAGGAACCTAAGGACCTTCATCCAGAACTCAATGGAAATGTGGAAGACAACCCTAGAGGCCAACTCAAAACCCATTGCCCAAGTCAACATCAAGTGCGGCATATACCAAGGAGATGCACTATCACCACTGCTGTTCTGCATAGGCCTGAACCCCCTCAGTCGGATCATCACGAAGAGCGGCTACGGGTACCGATTCCGTAGTGGGGCAACAATCAGCCACCTACTCTACATGGATGACATCAAGCTGTATGCCAGGAACAAGCGAGAAATAGACTCGCTGATCCACACCACCCGGATCTACAGCGATGACATAGGGATGTCATTCGGATTGGACAAGTGTGGCCGGATGGTCTCAAAGAGAGGCAAGATGATCCAGACTGAGGGGATTGACCTACCAGAGGGCAACATAGGTGATATCCAAGACAGCTACAAGTACCTTGGCATCCCACAGGCTAATGGAAACCATGAAGAGGCCACAAGGAAGTCAACCACAGCCAAATACCTCCAGAGAGTAAGGCAGGTCCTGAAAAGTCAGCTGAATGGTAAGAACAAGGTCCGAGCCATCAACATGTATGCACTACCAGTCATCAGATACCCCGCTGGTATCATAAACTGGCCAAAGGAGGAGATAGAAGCCACAGATATCAAGACTAGAAAGCTCCTCACCATGCATGGAGGGTTCCACCCCAAGTCCAGCACTCAGAGACTACACTAAGCGGAAAGAGGGAGGCTGAGGGCTAGTGAGCGTCAAGACCACGGTGCAGGATGAAACATCAAAAATCCAAGAATACATCAGAAAGATGGCCGCAAAGGATGAACTGCTAAGTGAATGTCTCAGGCAGCAGAACCCTGATGAGAGCGGAGAGGAGGAGGAGGAAAAGACAACCTGGAGGGACAAACCCCTACATGGCATGTACCACCATCAGATAGAGGAAGTGGCTGATATCAAGAAATCCTACCAGTGGCTGGATAATGCAGGACTGACAGACAGCACAGAGGCACTAATCATGGCAGCACAAGAACAGGCCATAAGCACAAGAGCCACAGAGGCCAGGATCTACCAGAGTAGATCAGACCCAAGATGCAGACTGTGCAAAGAAGCCCCTGAAACAGTCCAGCACATAGTAGCAGGGTGTAAGATGCTAGCTGGATCAGCGTACATGGAGAGGCACAACCAAGTGGCTGGGATAGTATACAGGAACATCTGCAACCAGTATGGAATAGAAGTACCCAAGTCCCAATGGGCCATACCACAGAAGGTGGCTGAGAACAACAGGGCCAAGGTTCTGTGGGACTTCAGCTTCCAGACTGACAAACAGATCCTGGCTAACCAACCGGACATAGTGGTGGTGGACAAAGAGCAGAAGAGGGTGGTGGTGATAGATGTGGCGATCCCAGCTGACGCCAACATCAGGAAGAAGGAACATGAGAAACTTGAGAAGTATCAAGGGTTGAAAGAGCAACTGGAACGGATGTGGAAGGTCAAGGGTTGCATGGTCCCCGTGGTAGTGGGGGCACTTGGGGCAGTAACCCCCAAACTGGGAGAGTGGCTCCAGCAAATCCCAGGAACAACATCTGAAGCCTCAGTCCAGAAGAGCGCAGTACTAGGAACATCGAAGATACTGCGCAGAACCCTCAAACTCCCAGGCCTCTGGTAGAGGACCCGAGCTTGAGGATGACATGGATACCACCCCCCCCACCCCACCCCACCCCACCCCCCGCCGGGGGTGAGAAGGAGATTTTATTTATATATATATATATATATATATATACACGTTGTGTGTGTGTGTGTGTGTGTGTGTGTGTGTATATATATATATATATATATATATATATATATATATATATATATATATATATATATATACACGTTGTGTGTGTGTGTGTGTGTGTGTGTGTGTGTATATATATATATATATATATGTGTGTGTGTGTGTGTGTGTGTATATATATATATATATATATATATATATATATATATATATATATATATATATATGTGTGTGTGTGTGTGTATATATATATATATATATATATATATATATATATATATATATATATGTGTTATTTACCAGCTGGGAGGTCCGTATTGTGACCGAGGTCTTGAAAATACTGACCGAGGCCCTCTGGGCCAAGGTCAGTATTCAAGGCCGAGGTCACGGTATTTCACCATACGGACCGACCTTAAGCTGGTAAATAATATCTACATTTTTTTTATTTACCAAATTCTAACAGAAAACAAGAGTACCCGAAAAGGAAAACCAAGCCAAGCCGCCATTTTGAATCCTCATTCACGGCTGTAATGCAAATTGCTTCCTCCTCGGTATACAAGTGCACTTCTATGGCAGGAAAAAAAACTACATTTTGCCGCCTATGTAGTCCCCGATTTATACAAAATTGAGTCATTCAGGATTCAGCCATGTTTTTGCTCAGTGTTACCAAGTTAGAGGTTTTTAGCTTTCTCCTGAAATGTTTTCTTTTGTTTATTCTTCCTCAGGGTAGTAAAACTCACTTTCGCTGTGAACACTGTCATTATCGCTATCCATGCTGTAAAATTAATGCTATTCTCCTGAGAAATGCTGGCAAAAATTTATAAGATTTTTGATGATCTTATAAATAAATCTTATAAAAAAAAAAGAGAAATGTTGACAAAAAATTCTACTATGTTTGTTGTTGTTGTGAACGAGCAAGTTTCCAGAGGTCTGTAACTGGGGTCCGTAACTGGGGTCCGTATCATGGGATACGGATCCGTTCGCCAGCCAATCAGAGCGCAGGATTTGATGGAAACCGCACCGCGAAAAAATAATGTGAATTATTAAAGTTAGGACCCATTTTGTTGCAACTGAGCCATATAGCTGCATTGCATTCTGGAAGCTTGAGTACAGAATTTGTGGTCTCTACTATTTCTATGCAGGATTTCTCACTGGTATGGTGTTGAATGTCACTGGAAAACACTGTGTGAGAAAATAGGATGGGACGGGATGTATGGGATGTATTGCTGGGTTTCACATGACATCACATCCGCCTCATTAGTTATTCAAAACTTTAGCTGGTGGTCTACCAAAGCTCAGTTGACAAAGCATTTGTACGGAGAAGGTGCATTGCTCTCATGAAAAATGCCTTATGCTTGCATTGTTTTAGGTTGTTCGAATCGATCAAACCATGAAACTGATCAAAGTTTTTCAGGGTTCCCCGTGAACTAATAAAAAAGGGTGAACGAACACAGGATTTCACAAAAAAACATCGAGAAAGGTGGCTTTTGAACCTCTCACTGAAATCGAAGGGAGACGAGTCGAAGCATGCTCGAGTTTCATTTGGTGAAAGGTTTGTATTTCCCTCTCAGCTATGTCCTTAGTGTTTTCCAAGTACTTTTCTTGCTATGTGTCGTTATTTTACGGTACTTTTTTTTAGTCCTGAAGCGCTAAAGTCCCCAGCTGTTTCTTTGTTTCCTCCTCACAAAGTCCATATGCATGAAGGTCGTGACAAAATTCTTCCCCAGCTGTACAGTTACAATGAGCCATGATCACTTCTCTGTCTTATTTAACTAAGATCCAGGTCTTTAAAGGGGTTTCTGATGATCTTTGTGAATGATTTACCTGAGAGATAAGAGCCAACACAAGTGAGAATCAAGCCAACTGTTGTTTGTTTACACTTCAACTTGCAGTGCTTTGTTGTAAAGACGTGAACGAAAAGCTTAAAAAAACATACTTACATGGGCAAAAACAATACAGGATTCATTCGGCAGCGACTTGATCCCGAGAACCTTTACCCAGCCACATACAAAACAGTTGAAAGCCTCCATACTCTTCCACACTTTCATCTGTTTTGTGGTGTAGAAGGACGTCTGCAACACCAGATAGCTCGAGATGTCGGGGAACTCGACTGAAGGGTAGTTTTCGAGATCGTATGACAAATCCTTCTTTCCCAGACTGTTGGAGTCGATTCCATTGCACATAGCAATCTTCTGAATATATCTAACGCCAGCAGTGGGTTCTAGATTACGAGTATACTCTGTTAAGTTATCGCTAGTTTTTTGCACTACGACAGCCATTTAGACCACCAGCTATTTCACTTCCAGTAAAACTGCTAAGAAAAGTCATGTGACTGAAACCCAGCAATACAGCAAGCCCTCCTGTGACATCAACATTGCAGGAAGCCACTAACTTTTCACAGCAACAAGAAAAATACAGCACCAACCACCAAATGACCACCATAATAGCTAAGTGCAAGACAATTATTTCAATATAAACATATTTAGTGTGTCTCAAGATTTGGTTTTTCTTTGATAGCACACCTTAAGCAGCTTCTAAACAGCCAGTCTATTACCTGAAAGGGGTTATTACTACATCTATAACTAAAGTAATAAGTGAAATAAAATAGTCAATTCAAGTCAAGTTTATTTATATCGCGCTTTTTACAATAGACATTGTCGCAAAGCAGCTTTACAGAAAATTAAAGATTTTAAATATGAGCTAATTTTATCCCTAATTTATCTCTGATGATCAAGCCTGTGGCGATGGTGGCAAGGAAAAACTCCCTCAGACGACATGAGGAAGAAACCTCAAAAGGAACTAGACTCAAATGGGAACCCATCCTCATTTGGGTGATAACAGATAGCATGATTATAAATAACTCGCTTCTATAACTGTGTCCTATAGTATAGTCACAAAGTATAACTGTGTAACCAGGAAATTCATTATAGTTTTAACATGAAGTCTGTTTTGTTGAAGTTATAAACTGTTCATTGATGGAAGCTTGAGTGCAAAACATGACAGGTCATGACAACTGCAGTCCTAAAGTTAGCATGTCAGTTGTAGTCCTCAGACATCATAGCAAAACTGTAAGTGTCCAAAGCCATCTTGCAAGTGTGACTTTCCACTGTCCATATGGGGCTGTCCTCTACAGGAGCGATGTGGTGAGACTCCAGCCAGAAGTAGGGCATCAGGATGGATCAGCCAGGTCTGAGGAGCAGAAGAGGTCAGCATCACAGGTGTCTCAGGATCAACATGTAACTCAGAGGGACAGACAGAGGGAACAGACGAGGGGCGGAGATACTTGTCACCTTTGGTATTTCTCTTCAAGTATAGCCTACTTACTAAAACTACTTAAACTAGCATATTAAAAATACCATACTGTACTTCTCTTCAAATAACCTAAGACATGATAGTATAGCGGGGCGGCACAGTGGTGTAGTGGTTAGCACTGTCGTCTCACAGCAAGAAGGTCCTGGGTTCGAGCCCAGTAGCCAGTGAGGGCCTTTCTGTGTGGAGTTTGCATGTTCTCTCCGTGTCTGCGTGGGTTTCCTCCGGGTGCTCCGGTTTCCCCCACAGTCCAAAGACATGCAGGTTAGGTTAATTGGTGGCTCTCAATTGACCGTAGGTGTGAATGTGAGTGTGAATGGTTGTTTGTCTCTGTGTCAACCCTGCGATAACCTGGCAACTTGTCCAGGGTGTATCCTGCTTCTCACCCATAGTCAGCTGGGATAGGCTGCAGCTTGCCTGCGACCCTGTAGAACAGGATAAGCGGCTACAGATAATGGATGGATGGATGATAGTATAGCAAAAATAACCTGTACATCTCTTTATAATTACATTAGTATGTGTAAACTTGGTAGACTATTTGAATGAACTTGACACATTGTTAATTTGCCAGTTCTGAGAGCAGCATGTGATTTTTTTAAGAGAAACTTTGTCAAGAGGAGATGTACATGAGGATACATCCATGGCCTAATGGTTAGAGAAGCAGCTTTGGGACAAAAGGTTGCCAGTTTGATTCCATGGAGCAGTAAGAATGGCTGACCCAACTGCTCCCCAGGCTGCTTTGGGTATGTTGTATAGAAAAAGAAACCTTTATTTGTCACATGCACACTTCAAGCACAGTGAGATTCACCCTCTGTATTTAACCCATCTGAAGCAGTGAACACACACACACCCAGAGCAGTGGGCAGCCATATTATAGCGCCCAGGGAGCAATTAGGGGTTAGGTACCTTGCTCAAGGGCACTTCAGCCCAAGGCTGCCCCATGTTAACCTAACTGCATGTCTTTGAGCTGTGGGGGAAACCAGAGCACCCAGAGGAAACCCACGCAGACACAGGGAGAACATGCAAACTCCACACAGAAAGACCCCCGCCAGCCGCTGGGCTCGAACCCAGAGCCTTCTTGCTGTGAGGCGACAGTGCTAACCACTACACCACCAGGCCACCCGATGTCACTTTGGGTAAGAGCGTCTGCTTAATGTCTGTAATGTAATATACTTTTATCTAAGCTCGGGTACCGAATCCCAGTGCCAATATAGCACCAGTTCCTATACCATCAGTGGCTACCAGACCATATCCAAATGCCTCATTCTTCAAAGCACTGTATCCAGTGTCTCTTTTCAGAGTGCTCTGCCTTTTTGGTTAGGCTGCTCTGAGCACCTCTAGTTGAAAATCTCTGAACTTTTCAGAAAGGCGCTGGTGTCCTCACTTTCATTCCTTTCAGGCAACCAACAATACAGTGGTTATAGTAGTGATATGTTGTGAAAATATTAGTCATAGAAACAAAACACATGGAAACACAGCATGGAATCACATTTTTTTAATCATAATTGACTGTTTACTGCAGATTTGTTTAGCTAGCTATCTCAGGAGAGCTACCCAGGGTGGATGTCAAGGATGGAGAGCAGTTTCCACCCAACCATTTGCACACAGGCAATTTAGAGTAGCCAGTTAACCTAACCACATTGGATGGTGGGGGAAACCAAAGAACCCAGGAAGAACATGCAAACTCCAGACAGAAAGGCCCCAGTTGGCCATGTGGTCCAAACCTGGAACCGTCTCGCTGTGAGGTGACAGTGTTCACCACTGCACCACCCCCATTTCTTTTGATGAAGCCCTGGAATGAGGTACTCCCTAGTGCCCTGCCAGCAGTTAATGTCAGAGAAGAACACAATAGAAACTTATGCCCACAGGTAAAATAGGCATCACTGCACTTCATATGCCATCACTAGTTAACATTACAGTTTGTTAGACAGCAAATATGACTAGTTCTGCAGAAGAAATGTTGGAGTTTGTAGAATATGAAAAATTCTAACACAAATTTCTTTTGCTGGTATGAATTCTGTAACTTTGATTTAGTGTTAAATTACTGTAGTTGAGTTAGGTTTTATTTGTTATATGAATTTGTTGTGTAAGTTTATTAAGTGTGTTGTATTTATTTACATTTATATTTACATACACTGTCTTGCAAAAGTATTCATCCCCCTTGCTGTTTGTCCTGTTTTGTTGCATTACATGCTGGAATTAAAATGGATTTTTCGAGGGTTAGCTCCATTTGATTTACACAACATGCCTACAACTTTAAAGTGCATATCATGGATAAATTCAGGAGCAAGATCAATGTAATTCTCCTATTTTATATTAAACTTTGGACAAATATCTGTCACATTTTGCATTTTGTGCAATTTTTTTACCTTGCACAATACCAGAAAAATTCAGTTGAAATCAAGTCATTTGAGGCAAATTCGTCCGCCTCTGAAAAAACTTGGCATTTGGATTTCCCAGCAAACATTGATTTTCATGACGTCACGTGCGGGACACTTCCCTCTGAATCCTAAGTCAGCGCTGGTTTGTTTATGAGAAAACGACCTGGTGGTTTTCTGCAAATTTCTTCAACGTTATCACATAATTATTAAAATGGTTAACAGATGTATCGTAGGAGGGTGTAGCAACACCAATCATGATGGGATTAGTACTCATCGTTTTCCAAAAGACCGGACAATGAGAGAGAAATGGGAGCGCTTGGTCTACACAGGCTGTGCACTGAAACTGTGCAAGCTCTCACAGCCTTCCACAGGTAACATCACGAATCTAGCTCCAGACTCCCTTGGGATTTTTCCAGACGCGTTTTGTTATTTTATTTTTTTCTGCGGGGTGGCACGGTGGTGTAGTGGTTAGCGCTGTCGCCTCACAGCAAGAAGGTCCGGGTTCGAGCCCCGTGGCCGGCGAGGGCCTTTCTGTGTGGAATTTGCATGTTCTCCCCGTGTCCGCGTGGGTTTCCTCCGGGTGCTCCGGTTTCCCCCACAGTCCAAAGACATGCAGGTTAGGTTAACTGGTGACTCTAAATTGACCATAGGTGTGAATGTGAGTGTGAATGGTTGTCTGTGTCTATATGTCAGCCCTGTGATGACCTGGCGACTTGTCCAGGGTGTACCCCGCCTTTCGCCCGTAGTCAGCTGGGATAGGCTCCAGCTTGCCTGCGACCCTGTAGAACAGGATAAAGCAGCTAGAGGAGATGAGATGAGTTTTTTTTTCTGCTGTAGACAAATGGCCTTGTGCAAAATTACCCTTGTGGGTGAGTGAGTAAAGGGACATACTTTCATATTTAAAAAAATGAAATTGATCCAGAATATGCACTTTAAAGGTGAAAATTGATGCTTTATTGTGACACAAACAATAATTAAGATGAAAAAAACAGAAATCTGGAGCATGCATAGGTATTCCCCCCCCCCCCCCCACACACACACACACACCAAAGTCAATACTTTGTAGAGCCACCTTTTGCTGCAATTACAGCTGCAAGTCTCTTGGGGTATGTCTCTATTAGCTTAGTGCATCTAGCCACTGAGATTTTTGCCCATTCCTCAAGACAAAACTGCTGCAACTCCTTCAAGTTAGATGGGTTGCGTTGGTGTCCAGCAATCTTCAAGCTATGCCACAGATTCTCAATTGGATTGAGGTCTGGGTCTTGACTAGGCCATTCCAAGACATTTAAATGTTTCCCTTTAAACCACTCCAGTGTAGCTTTAGCAGTATGTTTAGGGTCATTGTCCTACTGGAACAGGAACCTTCATCCCAGTCTCAAACCTCTGGCCGACTCAAACAGGTTTTCCTCCAGAATTGCCCTGTATTTAGTGCCATCCATCTTTCCTTCAGTCCTGACCAGCTTTCCTGTCTCTGCAGATGAAAAATATCCCCACAGCATGATGCTGCCACCACCATGCTTCATTGTAGGGATGGTGTTCTCAGGGTGTTGGATTTGCACCACTCATGGCATTTCCCATGATGGCCACAAAGATCTATTTTTGTCTCATTTGACTGGAGAATCTTCTTTCATGTGTTTAGGGACTCTGCCACATGCTGTTGGGCAAACTCCAAATGTGTTTTCTTTAGCAATGACTTTTTTCTGCCCACTCTTGCATAAAGCCCCACTCTGTAGAGTGTACGGTTTAATGTGGTCCTATAGACAGATACTCCCATCTCCGCTGTGGATCTTTGCAGCTCCTTCAGTGTTATCTTTGGTGTCTTTGTTGCATCTCTGATTAATGCCCTCCTTGCCCAGTCTGTGGGTTTTGGTGGGCGGCCTTCTCTTGTCAGGTTTGTAGTGGTGCCAGATTCTTTCCACTTTGCTATAATGGATTTAATGGTGCTCTGTGGAATATTCAAAGTTTGGGATATTTTTTATAACCCAACCCTGATCTATACTTCTCCACAACTTTGTCTCTGACCTGTTTGGAGTTCAAGATCAAGTTCAGTTTCAAAGTGATTATTGTCATGTGCACAGTTAGGACATGTCCACTTGCACAATGAAATTCTTAGTTTGCTGTCCACCATGAATGCCAATTACAAATAAATAAATAGGCGGAAGAAGAAAAAGGCAATATAGTGCAAAAATAAACACAAAGAAAGCAAAAAGCAACAAAACAAAACACCCAGTATCGAAAAAAATAAAGGTAAATGTAGTGCAAAACAGGTAGTGTAATACAAAAAATAAGGCAATGATCTGACGTAGCAGCAGAAGGGCAGTAATGTGCGAATGTGCAAACAATGTAACCGGTTGTAAAATCAGAGCAGGTGGGTGGAGCACAGAAGCACGGAAGGCCAGAACTGAGTTCTCACAAACTTTTTATTTTGTATAAACATATAGCTTTTCAGCTTACTCTCTCATACACACACACATGCATTCAGGTCGGGAGAGAGCTCCCTTTCTCTGCTCTCTCTCTCCTTTTATAGGGCGCGGTCACTGGAGGAGACACACAAACACAGGTTAACTCACATCAGGTGCAGTGATATTACCACTTACCTTCCCTGACTCTGCCCTCCATTCACAGACCGACGCTTGAACACGCCCCCGCAGCCACATACCCCCACTGCCCGACTCAGGCCGGGGAGCCTTCTGGCCTGCAGCCAACTCCCCCCCCCCCATGGCAGGAGAGGAAATCCGCCATGACCATCTGTGCCCCTGGCCTGTGGACCACCTCGAATTTAAACGGCTGGAGTGCCAGATACCAATGGGTGATCCACACATTGGCATCCTTCATGCGGTGGAGCCACTGCAGGGGCACGTGGTCCGAACAGAGGGTGAAAGGGCAGGTAGTAGCGGAGGGCGAGGACCGCCCACTTGATGGCAAGGCATTCCTTTTCTATCGTACTGTACCTGCCCTCGCGCACCGACAGCTTCTGGCTGATGTACAGCACGGGATGTTCCTCCCCCTCCACCTCCTGGGACAGAATAGCCCCCAGCCCTCTGTCTGACGTGTCCGTCTGCAAAATAAAGGGGAGAGAAAAGTCAGGGGAGTGTAACAGTGGCCCCCCACACAGTGCAGCCTTTACCTCAGAGAAAGCCTGCTGGCATTGCTCCGTCCACTGGACTGGATCTGGTGCTCCCTTTTTAGTGAGATCAGTCAGCGGGCTGGTGATGTCTGAATAATTAGGTATAAACCTACGATAGTAGCCAGTCAGCCCCAGGAACTGTCTCACCCCCTTTTTGGTATTGGGCCTCAGGCAAGCCGCAATCACTGCCGTCTTATTAATTTGGGGACACATCTGCCCATTGCCCAAGTGGAAACCCAGATACCGTACTTCCACCCACCCAATCGCACACTTCTTCGGGTTGGCTGTGAGACCCGCTCGCCTCAGCGACCTAAGGACAGCCCTCAGGTGTTCCAGGTGCCGCGGCCAGTCATTATTGTAAATAATGATGTCATCTAGGTAGGCGGCCGCATAGGTGGGGTGGGGGCGGCGGACCCTATCCATAAGCCGCTGGAACGTAGCGGGTGCCCCAAACAGCCCAAAAGGAAGTGTGATGAACTGGTGTAAGCCAAACAGTGTGGAAAAGGCCATTTTCTCTTGGGATAGAGGAGTCAAGGGGATCTGCCAATATCCCTTTGTCAAATCCAGTGTCAAATAAAAACGAGCCATGCCTAGTCGATCGAGCAACTCGTCAGTACAAGGCATTGGGTATGCGTCAAATTTAGACACCGCATTGACTTTTCTATAGTCCACACAGAACCGGACTGACCCATCGGCCTTGGGAACCAAGACCACCGGGCTGCTCCAGTCACTGTGGGACTCCTCGACAATGCCCATTTCGAGCATGGCCTCGAGTTCTTCCCAAACCACCTTTTTTTTGTGTTCAGGCAGTCGGTAAGGGCGGCTGTGCACTACTACCCCTGGGGGCATCTCAATGTGGTGTTCTATGAGGTGGGTGCAGCCGGGCAGGGGCGAGAACACGTCAGAAAATTCTGTCTGCAACTGGGCGACCTCCGTGAGCTGGGTCGGGGAGAGGTGGTCTCCACAGGGGACCAGAGAGGTGGGCGATGTCAATTTTCCTTTTTGAACCTCCGGCCCCAGCTCTGCCTTCTCCAGAACCACCGACACCAGCACCACAGGGACCTCCTCGTTCCAGCGTTTTAGCAGATTGAGGTGGTAAATCTGTAATGCCCCACCCCTGTCTGTTTGCCTCACCTCATAGTTGACGTCCCCGACTCACCGTGTGACCTCAAAGGGTCCTTGCCACCTGGCGATCAATTTGGAGCTTGACGTGGGCAACAACACGAATACTTTATCTCCTGGTGTGAACTCCCTAAGGCGCGTGCCCCTGTCATACAAACGGACTTGACATTCTTGGGCCTGCCGCAAATTCTCCTGGGTTAGGTGCGTGAGTGTGTGGAGTTTGGCGCGCAGGTCAATAACGTATTGAATTTCGTTTTTACTAGTTGAAGGTCCCTCCTCCCAATTTTCATGTAGCACATCCAAAATGCCACGCGGCTTATGCCCGTATAATAATTCGAATGGGGAGAACCCCGTGGAGGCTTGTGGGACCTCTCACACTGTGAATAACAGGGGCTCGAGCCATTTATCCCAGTTACATGCGTCTTCGCTTACAAATTTTCTCATTATATTTTTGAGGGTGTGATTAAACTGTTTGACTAAGCCATCCATTTGCGGATGAGAAACGCTCGTGCGGATAGGCTTAATTCCCAGTAACCCATACAGTTCGCGCAGTGTGTGTGACATGAACATAGTGCCTTGATCAGTCAGAATCTCTTTGGGGATTCCGACTCGGGAGATGACGCGGAAGAGCGCTTCTGCAATACTGTGTGCTGAGATATTGCGAAGAGGCAATGCTTCTAGATATCGCATTGCATAGTCCACCAGAACTAAAATAAAGCGATATCCTCATGCTGACCGATCTAATGTCCCTACGAGATCCACCCCAATTCTTTCGAACAGGGTTCTCGATTAATGGCAGAGGGCGCAAAGGCGCTTTTGGAATGGCCGCGGGATTTACTAACTGGCATTCGCGACATGCCGTACACCACCTATGGACATCGCCGTGAATCCCTGGCCAGTAGAGCCGGACCATTATTCGGGCTAGTGTCTTATCCTGTCCCAAGTGTCCAGCCTTGGGATTAAAGTGAGCCACCTGGAATATGAATTCCCAGCGGCTCTTTGGGATTAAAAGCTGGGTTATTGGTTCCTTAGTCTGAGTGTCCTGCGTCACTCGGCATAATCTATCTTTAATAATGGAAAAATAGGGGAAGGACGGTGTGGCATTTGGCTGGAGAGTTTGACCATCAATTACTCTCACTTGGTCAAACGCATGCCACAGAGTCTCATCTTGCGACTGCTCTAACGGGAAATCTGCAAGGGAATCCCCAAGAGAGGGAGGAGAAGCAGGCTGCTCCTCATTCTGATGTGGTGATGACGTAGACAGCTCTGTGACAGCCGCTCCCGCCAAGGCCACTCCGGGACCTCCCCTCGCTAAACCATGGCAGGCCCCACTTTTCACTAGATGTGCCATTAATTCCCCAAATCCTGGCCAATCAGTCCCCAGAATTATCGAGTGGGTAAGTAAGTAGTAGGTAAGTAGGTGGCGCATCGGGCGGCACCGATCTCCATTTCCACGGCCCTCGGCCTCTCGCCTATTACATAGCTAGGGTTACAGTGGGGGGCTAGTCCTCTGGTAACCACGAGAGTTTAACTCCCCACTCACATCTGTATTGCAGCAGGCCTTGCCAGATGGTAGTAGGTACCATTTTTATGACGGTCTTTGGCATGACCCAACCGTGAATAGAACTCACGATCTCCCGATCGAGAGGCGGACACGCTACCACTAGGCGGTTAATCCTCGTAAGGCGAGGATTAACCGCCGCCTTTACTCTAAATTTTTCCCCTCGAAATAGAATGTGGACTGACACTAAACGGTAGTTGTGAACATCCCTGTGCACACACAACACCTTCACCAATTGTGCTCTCCCCACTGCCTCGTCTTGCACCAGGCTTTGGTGGATTGAGGTCTGATTACAGCTGGAATCCACCAAAGCCTGATACGTATCCCCTTGGATACTCACCGGTATGCGATACGCTCTGGCCCGATCAAGGGTGGTCCCTGGCACATCAGGGATCCGGACCATCGCGCCCACCTCCATCGCCGAGCACTGGTGCTGGAGGTGCGCCGGTTCCCCGCAGCACCAGCATACCGGCCCAGGCTCTCCCTCTGCACTGGTGTTCTGGACATCACTCACCTGAGGGGGAGAAGACACAGACAAGGAAATAGGAAATGGGAGGGCACCGCGGGTGCGGCAGGCCGGCTAGGGTGGAGCCGGCCCCCACCTCCGCGGTGGGGGAATAGGGTGAGGACGAGGACCAGAGGGAGAGGAAGAAGAGATGGGAGAAGAGGAGACACGCTGTCCTGCCGTCGGGACGGCCGCCATATGGTCCTCTGCCAGTTCGATCACCTGATCCAGCGACGCCGGGCGATGGCACTAGACCCACTCTGTTGTTCCTTCTGGAAGTCGGGCAACTAATTGTTCCAGTGCCATCAGGTCGACGATTCCCTCGGCGTCACGGTTGTCGGCCCTCAGCCACCGCCGGCAGGCGTCCCGGAGTCTCTGGCCAAACGTGAATGGCCGGCTGACCTCCTCCAGGCTCAGCTCATGGAAGCGCTGCCGTTGCTGTTCCAGAGTGCGACCGACACGTTGGAGGACGGCCCTGCGGAGGTCCGTGTAGACCAGCTGGCTGTCGGTGGGGAGCTGCAGCATGGCCAGCTGCGCCTCGCCCATTAGTAGGGGGAGGAGGCGCACCACGTGCTGTTCCACCGGCCAATCCCACGCCTCTGCTGCCTGCTCAAAGAGAGTGAGGAAGGCTTTGGGGTCATCATGTGGACCCATCTTCATTAGGGTGAGGTGGGGAGGGTCAGTGGTGGTGGTGGTCGTGGACCCCGCTGACGCGAGCAGGTGCTGGAAGGCCTGGCAATCTTCCTGCTGCGCCAGCACCAGGGCTTCGAACCGTTGTTCCTGCTCCTTCCGGAGGGCGATCAGCGCCTGTTGCTGGCTCTGTTGGGCCATGGCGAGGGCATGGACCAGGTCCTTGAAGGGGGAGGACTGCATGGGGCTGTCTCCTTCTGCACTCCGGATCCTGGGTTTCGGCACCACTGTAAAATCAGAGCGGGTAGGTGGAGCACAGAAGCACAGCAGGTCAGAATTGAGTTCTCACAAACTTTTTATTTTGTATATACATATAGCTTTTCAGCTTACTCTCTCATACACACACACACACACACACACACACACACACACACACACACATGCATTCAGGTCGGGAGAGAGCTCCCTTTCTCTGCTCTCTCTCTCTCCTTTTATAGGGCGTGGTCACTGGAGGAGACACACAAGCACAGGTTAACTCACATCAGGTGCAGTTATACTACCACTTACCTTCCATGACTCCGCCCTCCATTCACAGGCCGACGCTTGACCACACCCCCGCTGCCACACCAGTCAAGAAAACAGCAGCAAAATGTAAGTTATGTGCAAATATGTGCAAACAATTCAACCAGATGTAAACAGTCAAGGAACGGCAGCAAAAAGGGCAGTAATGTGCAAACAAATGTAAACAGATGTAAACAGTCAAAGACAGTTTACAGGGAGGTAGTCCATGGTTATAGAGTCCTGTCAGCTGTTCAGGAGTCTGATGGCGGTGGGAAATAAGAGTTCTTTAGTCTGACGGTTTTACATTTCACTTCTGTACCTCTGGCCTGAGGGTAGAAGTGTGAACAGTCCGTGCTGGGGGTGGGTGGGGTCCTTGAAAATGGAGGCAGCTCTCCTGTGGACTCTGCAGTGGTAGATGTTCTGCAGAGAGGGCAGTGGAGTTTTGGTGATCCTCTCAGCAGTCTTCACCACCCTTTGCAGGCATTTGCGGTCCATTGCTGTAGTGCTGCCATACCACACAGTGATGCAGTTGGTCAGGATGCTTTCAATCACGCAGCTGTAGAAGTTGCTGAGGATCTTGGCTGACATACCAAACTTCCTCAGCCTTCTCAGAAAGTACAGCCATTGTTGAGCCTTCCTAACCAGCTGTGTGGTGTTGGGTGTCCATGTGAGGTCCTCACTGATGTGAACACCCAGGTATTTGAAGCTGCTCACTCTCTCCACTTCAAGCTCCCAGATGAACAGTGACCAATGAGGTCTCCTCTCCTTCCTCATGTCCACTATCATCTCCTTCATCTTGTCCGTGTTGAGGGTGAGGTTGTTGTCCTCACACCATGACACCAGACTGGCCACCTCCCTCCTGTAGGCCGTTTCGTCACCAGCAGTGATGCGTCCTATCACTGCAGTGTCGTCTGTGAACTTCAGGACAATGTTGTCCTTGTGGGAGGCGACACAGTCATGGGTGAACAGAGTGTAGAGGATGGGGCTGAGGACGCATCTCTGTGGGGTGCCAATGTTTGTGATGATGCTGGATGAAGTCCTATTACCAATCCTGACAGTCTGGGGCCTGCCAGTCAGGAAGTCAAAGAGCCAGTCACAGAGGGTGGGGTGCAAACCAAGTGTGGAGAGTTTATGGATGAGTTTGTAGGGAATGACCATGTTGAAGGCAGAGCTGTAGTCAACAAAGAGCATCCTGATGTAAGAGTCATTGTTTTCCAGGTGGGAGAGGGCATAATGGAGGGCAGCAGTGATGGCATCTGAGATGGACCTGTTGGGCCTGTAGGCATACTGCAGGGAGTCCAGGGTTTCCGGTATGCTGTTCTGAATGTGGGCCAGTACCACTCTCTCAAAGTACTTTGAGATGATTGGAGTGAGTGCTATTGGCCTGTAATCATTCTGGTAGGTGGGTGGGCTCTTCTTGGGAAGAGGGATGATAGTTGTGGTCTTGAAGCAGGAGGGAATGGTGCGCTGGCTGAGGGAAAGGTTGAAGATGGTGGTGAAAACATCAGCCAGCTCATTAGCACATACTCTGAGGGCCCGCCCAGGGATGTTGTCTGGTCCTGCTGCCTTCCTGGGGTTGATCCTCCTCAGAGCTTTGTGTACCTGGCCTGATGAGACTGTTGGTGGGGGGAGGGGGGTTGCGTGATCGAGGTGTGTGTGTGCCTCCTCTCTGTGCTGTAGCTGGAGGTCTCAAAGCGGGTGTAGAAAGTGTTGAGGTCATCCGGCAGGCTGTCTGTGGAACTGATGGTGCTGGTGGTGGTCCTGTAGTCTGTGATGTGTTGCAGGCCTTGCCACATTCGCCCGGGGTCAACAGTAGAATAGAAGCCATCCAGCTTCTCTCTGTACTGACTCTTGGCCGCTGTAATGGCTTTCCTCAGTCTGTACCTTGCCGCTTTGTACTCAGTCTCATTGCCTGATCTAAATGCAAGACAGCAAGCACGCAGCATGTGTCATACCTGACTGTTTACCCAGGGCTTTTGGTTGGGGAACTTCTTGATCTGTATGGTGGGCACAGGGGTGGTCCTGGGGGTGGTCCGACCGGGCAGCCGCCCGGGACGGCATCACGGGGGGGGGGCGGCACGAGCGCGGGCACGAAAAAAAAAAAACGGTCCCAAAAAAAAAAGGTCCCCCCAAAAAAAAACCCGAAAAAAAAAACAAGACAGGAGGGGGGGATTAACATTTTGGATGGGGAAGCCCAATACCAAAGTTGCGCAGGTGACGTCATCAGTGTGTGTGTGTGTGCCTAACTTGTCGTAGCCCCATAATATGCACAATCCCGCCAGCGGAACGTTGTACTAGTCATCAAAAAGACTTTACTACTATAGTACTACACTACTATGACATTACACAGAGTCTTAACGACTTGATCATTGCCATTCTGGTAACAGCAAATTTATAACGGGCCGTGTCCGCGACGTACAACACATGACGAGAAATGTTTAAACAACCATGTAAAGCTGTTAACATTCTGTTGGCTAATACAGAGCCCAATGTGGGGGGGGGGGCAGCACAAGCGCCGGCGCAAAAAAAAAAACGTCCCAAAAAAAAAAGGTCCCCAAAAAAAAAAACCCAAAAAAAAAAAAACAAGATGGGCGGGGGGGGGGGGGGGGGGGGGGGGGCGGCGCCGGCAGGGGGTTTCGCCCGGGGAGTAAATCACTCTAGGATCGCCACTGGGTGGGCATGATGTTGCAGACACATGTGCTGATGTACCCAGCCACATACTCAGCATAGGCCTGTAGACTGACAGAAGAGTCCTCCAAAGTGGCTGCAGCTTTAAACACATCCCAGTCTGTCCGAGCAAAACAGTCCTGAAGGGTGCCCTCAGTCTCTGGGCTCCAGAGTTTGACTTGTTTTGTGACAGGGTTTGTTTGTTTTAGTTTTTGTCTGTAGGCCAGGTATAGGAACAAAGAGAGATGTTCTGAGTATCCAAAGTGGGGGCGGGGTGCAGCCCTGTATGCACCGCGTATGTTGCTGTAAACATGGTCCAGTGTGTTCTTATCACGGGTGGGGATGTCCACATGTTGATAATATTTCGGAAATACAGTCCATAAATTGCACTGATTAACACTCTCAGGCCGCCGACCCCCCACAGGGGACTTTTAGGACTGTTAGTAAACACACATCTAAAGCACCGCGAGTTTTTGTGCTAGAAACACTCAAGTAACACCACTAGAAACCTTGAATCTTCTAGTTTTCAAATATATATAAGCACTTTGTAAAGAGAATAAAAACAACTCTTATGAATTTCAGCACTTCAGCCAGCAACAGCCTCTTAACGACACACCCTTCAGCTATTCACATGTTAAGAGCATGGAACATCAGTGTCGTCATTCGCTCATTGTGTAGCAAGGGGAGGTGAGAATACGCCCCATTTCACCGGTATAAACAGGTGCACATGTTCGCTTGTTTCCATACCAACTGAGGCCAAGTTTACATTAGACCGTATCTGTCTCGTTTTCTTTGCGGATGCACTGTCCGTTTACATTAAAACGCCTGGAAACGCCGGGAAACGGGAATCCGCCAGGGTCCATGTATTCAATCCAGATCGTGTCTGGTCCGGTGCTGTGTAAACATTGAGAATACGCGGATACGCAGATACGCTGTGCTGAGCTCTAGCTGGCGTCGTCATTGGACAACGTCACTGTGACATCCACCTTCCTGATTCGCTGGCGTTGGTCATGTGACGCGACTGCTGAAAAATGGCGCGGACTTCCGCCTTGTATCACCTTTCATTAAAGAGTATAAAAGTATGAAAATACTGCAAATACTGATGCAAATACTGCCCATTGTGTAGTTATGATTGTCTTAAGGCTTGCCATCCTTCCACTTGCAAGTGGTAAGTGACGCGCATGCCCGACATGCACTGAGATCACACACACAGCGGCTCAGTCCCAAATCACTGCTCGTGCGCTATACTCGCGCGCTCTGTGAGCTGCGCAGGGCCGGAGTGCGGTGCACTCCGGGTGCCTCCAGAGGGCACTCGCTGTTCAGGGCAGAGTGATTTGGAACGCAGGATGCCTGCGGAGCCGAGCGTATCCGTGTATTGGCGTTGCTATGTGCACGCGAATCGTGTATTGGCGTTGCTGTGTGCACACTAATCGTTTTAAAAACGTTAATCTGATGATCCGCTGATACGGTCTAATGTAAACCCCACCTGAGAAACTTTGAGGAATGGCCAATGCAAGGAAGATGTCTCACTAGCGGTTGTTGTCATGCTTTTTCGGTTAGTGTACAGTATAGGGAGAACTACATTACATTACATTTAGCAGACGCTTTATCCAAAGCGACTTGCAATTGAGAAAAACAATCAAGCTACAGTAAAACATGGGAAATCATAGAGTAAGGAGAGTGCATGTTAGATGGTTAGTGGGTTGTTAGGATAGGAGGTGCTCTTTGAATAGAAAGAACTAGTTGATCGAAATGTGCTGTGTTATTTTCATCAAGTTTTAAAAACATTTTTCTGTTGCCAAACTATGTTTCACTGATTTACTGATTACTGATTAACAGTAATTAGTTACCTAAATCAAATGCCCTGCATAGTCATAGTTTATCTTCATTGCTAACTTTAGATTTATTATAGTCCATGCATAAGTCTATGCATAAGATTGTGAAATGTAGCTTTGGCTTTTAGGGCTTCTTTTCTTTGCAGTAACTTTCCAAGCAGAGAGGTGTGGGGGCAGGGAGGTACAGGGGCCAGGGCCAGGGTCTTTGACTACGTTTACATGCACATCCAAATCGAGCTGCTGTCGGTAATTGAGCTGAAGGTCCCAACAGGGTGCCAGAGAAATCCAATCGTACATGCACACAACTGAAATCGGGCTATTGTGTGAGGTGCATTGTGCACCCGAGCCACAGGTGGCGCAACACGCCCCATCGTGTTGGTACACTTCCGGTTGTCGTCATGAAGAAGAGCTATTCAAGAGTGTAAACAAAGTTATCAGTTCCGTGTTCTCCATTGCGCGTTTTTCTCCCGTCCATGAATTTTAATATATTCAACTCCTTAAGCTGAATGAGCATGAACTCTGTCTCCTCATTGCTCCAGAAGTGCACGTTTCTGCTTGCCTGTGGCAGTGGGGGCGTGGTCAAGCGCCGGTCTGTGACAGGAGGGCGGAGCCAGGGAAGGTGAGTGGCAGAATCACTTCACCTGACGGTAATTAACCTGTGTTTGTGTGTCTTCCCAGTAACCGCGCCCTATTTAAGGAGGCAGAGGGGAGAGCTCATCCCAGGACTAGAACACAGCGCGCGCGTGTGTGTTTTTCTCTCAAGAATAAAAGTAGGCTGTTAAACTGAAAAGTCTGACAATAAAAAGCCTATTAGTACCAGAAGCTTTGTCCTGCCGTACTCTGTGCTCCACCCACACTTCAGAGAGCTCTACATCGCCATTTTCTCTTCTTCGTTTGTTCCTCCTGACCTCTTCTGCTGCTCGCTACTACTGTTGTCATGCCGACCGAGGCTGTTGTGTTTCCCGCTTGTGGTCTCGTCACTCGTCACTTCCGGAAGTAGCTCGACAACTAGCTCGATAGGGTATACATGCACAAAGTAGCTCGGCAGAAATCGCATAAACTAGGTCGTGTAGCTCGATTCTGAGAAATCAAGTTCGGTTCAATTTCAGCCGAATTAAGGTGTATACATGGCATTTTGAACTTCGATTTCAGTCGAGCAACGGCAGAAATTCGATTCTCTCTATGTGCATGTAAACGTAGTGTTTGTCTTTGACAAATGGACTATTGACAGTGACGGGGGGAGGGGGGATTACAGGTGAATTACACCTACCTCATCAATATTCATTTGAAAGGCCAATTGACTTTGGAGAAAACAAAGGTAGTCTGAAGTTTCTACAATTAGTATTGAAACTACATAACATTTCTGAATGTCGTTCTTACTTTTATGTAGCCAACATCTATGTTTACAAGGTTCAGACTTCAAAAGTCTTGTGCAAATATATTTATAGTGTGGTTTTTTTTTTACAAGGTTTGAAGACTCTGAAAATAGTTTTTTGTAAGGTTGTGTTTGCACTTAATTTAAATGAAAACAAATTTCATTCCATTCACTTTACTCTCATATTATTATTGCTGAGGGTGTCCAGAATATAACCATGTGTGTCACTTTTGCATGGATGTTTTTAGTTAGATGAAATACTTAAAAATGTCAAGGTTTATCAGACTGCCATAGAGTGTCAGACAGGCCCAGGACCTCAGAGTGTTAAAGTCACCGGTGATGATAAAAACAGCATCAGGATGAGCCATCTCTAACACACTGAGCCCATGTTTACATTAGACTGTATCAGCGGATCATCAGATTAATGTTTTTAAAACGATTAGTGTGCACACAGCAACACCAATATACGATTTGCGTGCACACAACAATACCAATACACGGATATGCTCGGCTCCGCAGGCATCCTGCGCTCCAAATCACTCCGCCCTGAACAGCGAGTGCCCTCTGGAGGGTGCGCACTCCGGCCCTGCGCAGCTCACAGAGCGCTCGAGTGAAGCACACTAGCAGTGTTTTCAGGACTGAGCCGCTGTGTGTGTGATCCCAGCGCACATCACTTACCACTTGCAAGTGGAAGGATGGCAAGCCTAAAGACAATCATAACTACACAATGGGCAGTATTTGCATCAGTATTTGCAGTATTTTCATACTTTTATACTCTTTAATGAAAGGTGATACAAGGCGGAAGTCCGCACCGTTTTTCAGCAGTCGCGTCACATGACCAACGCCAGCAAATCAGGAAGGTGGATGTCACAGTGATGTTGTCCAATGACGACGCCAGCTAGAGCTCAGCACAGCGTATCTGCGTATTCTGAATGTTTACACAGCACCGGAGCTGACACGATCTGGATTGAATACGTGGACGCTGGCGGATTCCCATTTCCCGGCGTTTCCAGGCGGTTTAATGTAAACGGACAGTGCATCCGTGAAGAAAACGAGACAGATACGGTCTAATGTAAACGTAGCCTGAGTTGTTGAGTGCTGCCGTGGAGTTAGCTCATGGGGGGATGTAAACAGCGGGCAAAAACACAGCGGTGAATTCCCTTGGTAGATAATAGGGGTGGTATTTCAGCAATAACAGCTCCACATCTGGCGAACAGTGCTTGTAAACAGTCTGTATCTCTCCACACCAAGAGTTGTTAATAAACACACACACCCCTCCCCCTTTAGCCTCACCGGAGGCTGCAGTCTGATCTCCTCGGTGTACAGAGTCACTACGTTTACATGCACATAGAGAGAATCGAATTTCTGCCGTTGCTCGACTGAAATCGAAGTTCAAAATGCCATGTATACACCTTAATTCGGCTGAAATTGAACCGAACTTGATTTCTCGGAATCGAGCTACATGACCTAGTTTATGCGATTTCTGCCGAGCTACTTTGTGCATGTATACCCTATCGAGCTAGTTGTCGAGCTACTTCCGGAAGTGACGAGTGACGAGACCACAAGCGGGAAACACAACAGCCTCGGTCAGCATGACAACAGTAGTAGCGAGCAGCAGAAGAGGTCAGGAGGAACAAACGAAGAAGAGAAAATGGCAATGTAGAGCTCTCTGAAGTGTGGGTGGAGCACAGAGGACGGCAGGACAAAGCTTCTGGTACTAATAGGCTTTTTATTGTCAGACTTTTCAGTTTAACAGCCTACTTTTATTCTTGAGAGAAACACACACGCGCGCGCGCGCACGCTGTGTTCTAGTCCCGGGATGAGCTCTCCCCTCTGCTCTCCCTCTGCCTCCTTAAATAGGGCGCGGTTACTGGGAAGACACACAAACACAGGTTAATTACCATCAGGTGAAGTGATTCTGCCACTCACCTTCCCTGGCTCCGCCCTCCTGTCACAGACCGGCGCTTGACCACGCCCCCACTGCCACAGGCAAGCAGAAATGTGCACTTCTGGAGCAATGAGGAGACAGAGTTCATGCTCATTCAGCTTAAGGAGTTGAATATATTAAAATTCATGGACGGGAGAAAAACGCACAATGGAGAACACGGAACTGATAACTTTGTTTACACTCTTGAATAGCTCTTCTTCATGACGACAACCGGAAGTGTACCAACACGATGGGGCGTGTTGCGCCACCTGTAGCTCGGGTGCACAATGCACCTCACACAATAGCCCGATTTCATTGTGTGCATGTAGGATTGGATTTCTCTGGCACCCTGCTGGGACCTTCAGCTCGATTACCGACAGCAGCTCGATTTGGATGTGCATGTAAACGTAATCAGTGAGTCTGTAGCTGAATGGCCCATTTTGTGGTTTTGTCTGAGAGCCATGTCTTGGTTAAAATTAGAGCGCAGCACTCTCTTATTTCCCGCTGAGCTGTGATTCTGGCTCTTAATTTGTCCAGTTTGTTTTCCAGAGACTGCACGTTGGCTAGCAGGAGGCTGGGTAGCGGTGGTCGGCTAGCATGAGCTTTTAGCCTAGCATGGAGTCCCCCCCCTGCCTTGCTTGCATCGCAGTCTCCGGAGCACTCGCCTGGGGTCAGCATGCTCACTCGGACCTGGTGCTTCAGGACCTTCGTGGGGCTGGTGGTGGTTGCAGGAGCAAACAATGAGTTATAGCTCCGGTGGTATAAAGCCAGTAAATTCCAAATGGCTGTGTGTGTTCGCAATGTCCAGCAGTGCCTGTCTGTTATATGTTACACTGCAAAAAATGGCCTTTCAAAAATAAGAAATAAAAGATTAAAACAAAGCATATTTGCTTGAATCAGGTGAAAAAAATCTGCCAATGGAACTAGTCAAATTTGACTTGGTAAGATTTCTTAAAGTAAGATGAAAAATCTAACCTGTTTTTAGATGAAATAATTCCAAAATAAGATTGGGGAACTTATTATGCGAGATCTTATTAACTCAAAATAATCAAAATAGTTCTTATAGGGAGTTCTGGTTTGCGCTCGACATGTGAGGCTGCGTGGTTCTCGAGCTCAGCGGGCATCTTTTATTTAACTGTATTAATGAATGCGCAAAGTGGCCAGTGATTGTGAAATCGCGCGTCTGAATGCTTTGTGAGACTTTTGAAGGGCTGAAATTGCAGTAAGGACTGTTTTTCTCTTTTCCTCACCTTTGTTTGCAAAATGGCTAACCGACAGAAAGGTGCTACAACTAGCAAAAAAGCTAACTCCGAGGTTAACGCACAATCTCCCCCAGATTTCGTTGAGAAAATTATGGCAGCAATTGAATCGTTGGGATCGAAAATTGACACTCAAACCACTGCCCTTCGTCAAGAGATAGCCTCAGTTCGTCAAGAATTGCAAACGACTGGCAGCTCTTTACAGTCTGCTAACACTCAGAACTCAATGCGCATTGACGACCTTGAGCAATCTACTACAGAGTGGAGCTCTACAGTCATGCGTCTGGAAGCTACAGCGGAAAAGCTGCAGGCCAAGGTGCATCGGCTATCTGAAAAATGTCTGGACTTGGAAGGCCGTAACCGATGTCAAAACATTCGGTTGGTGGGAATAGAGGAGGGAAAAGAAGGAAGCAACGTGCAGCAGTTCTGCGCAACAGCGCTGAAGGAGATACTGGGTCTGGAGGAAATTCCACGCTTGGACCGTTGCCACCGATCACTAGCAGAGAGACCCCCTCCCGAAGCGAAGCCAAGGCCCTTCATAATCCGTGTGCATCATGGAGACGTGAAGGATCGCATCCTTCGCATCTCCAGTCAGAAGAGGCAGCTATCCTACCAGGGGAAACGCGTGCACATCTTTCCAGATTTCCCTCCAGAGGTAACCAAGAGGCACGCTGCTTTTACGGAGGCAAGGCAGCTTCTTAAGAATATCAGAGATGTCAGGTTTGGTTTTCGTTACCCAGCTACATTCCGGATCACGTTGGGAGAGGAGGAAAATTCCTTCACCGATCCTGTGCAAGCCGTCTCATACATTAAGGGGAACATTCTCCCGCACACTGAGGTATCTGAGGCTACTACAAGTCCGCATATTTGACTGCTGTTTGTCCTTCTCAGTTTATGAATGTTGACCACATATTCATACTACAATGACAATTATATTGTTAATTTTTGTTTTGTGGTTTATGCCAGGAACCTCAGAGACCGTCATTTGTTTCCTTGTAGGTTATACTTCAAGCACTAATAGCCCCTGGGGTTAATCCGACTGATTTTCCTTTCCTACATGTCCTACTTTGAACACTTTTTTCGCTTTAATTTCTCCGCGCTTGTATTAGATTCAGTCAGATCTTTTTTTTTTTTTTTGGTAGAGCCACTCATCAGCCACTTTTTTCCTCAATATTCAATATGCCGCAGTTTGGTGACGCCAGTAATTTGATGATCTGCTGTTGATGATGATAAAGCAGGCTATATTTTGGCCCTTCTATGTCAGCCTACTATTTCAGATTGTTAGCATAATAATTCATAAGCATTTGCCAGTTATGCATTTAAGTTCCTGGTTTGCCCGCTGTGCTTTGGGTCAGGTTTGACTATGTTAGTGACCCAAGCTAGAGATGTGAGATGTTTTGGGTTTGCTGCCCAAGGGGTTGAGCACTTTGTTTGGGAAAGTGCTAGAGGGTGGAGGGTAAATGTGTGTTTCTCTATAGTCTTTTTATGTATTGTGTGTTAGGGTTTTGCTGGGATTCGAACCTGGTTCGTTGGTGTGATAATCCAGCAAACCCCCACTAGGCCACCAGGGGGATGACTCAAATGCAGAGGCGTGAGGCGGAAGTAGAAAAAGAATCAAAAGGTTTATTTAAACTATATACACTATATACAGGGCAAAACAAAAGACAAAAAAAAACCAAAGAGTATAATCCAAAAGAAAAGCAAAGTGCAAAAATTCAAAAGCTAAGAAGATCAAAAAACACAGTACAAAGGAAACTGGAGATAAACATAACAGCACAAAGACTCCGTGACAAGAGGACTGAACTCAGGGGTATAAATAGACAAACTAATTAAGGACACAGGTGAAGATAATTAGGCAATTAACACAAACACAAAACACAGGAACAGTGGCGGCCTCTAGAGGCCAAAATAAACACGACATGAAAAGGAAATAACAGCGGCCTCTAGAGGCCAAAACAGTCCTAGTCCTAACAGGACCCCCCCCTCTAGGAGCGTCTCCTGACGTTCCCAGGGCGATCCGGATGGGCCGAATGGAAGTCCCGACATAGTTCTTTATCAAGGACATCCCGAGCAGGAACCCAGCAGCGCTCCTCAGGACCATAGCCCTCCCAGTCCACCAGATATTGCAACCCGCCGCGGACCCGGCGGGAGTCAAGCAGGCGATTCACAGTGAACACAGTCTGCCCCTGGAAGATGCGGGGGGGTGGGGGGTTCCTAGGGGCAGGGGCATACGTAGACGTCAGTACGGGCCGTAACAGGGAAACATGGAAAGCGGGGTTGATCCTCAGAGTCCGGGGCAACTGGAGCCGGTAGGAGACAGGGTTGACCCTGCGCACCACCTTGAAGGGGCCAATGTAGCGAGGAGCAAGCTTGCGGTTCTCCACCCGCAGTGGAAGGTCCTTAGTGGACAGCCAAACACGCTGCCCAGGGCGGAAAGCGTGTGCAGGTCTTCTATAGCGGTTGGCCTGAGTCTGGTTGGTTCTGGAGGTCTGTATGAGGGTCTTCCTGACCTTGCTCCAGGTCTTGCGACACCGTCTCACATATTGGTTGACCGAGGGCACCCCCGCGTCCTCCTCCTGGTCCGGGAACAGAGGTGGCTGGAACCCGAATTGGCACTGGAATGGCGACAGCTTGGTGGCCGATGACTGCAGGGTGTTGTGGGCGTACTCCGCCCATGGCAGCCAGGTGCTCCACGATGTCGGGTTATCCATAGCCAGGCCTCGCAGGGTGGTTTCCAGGTCCTGGTTGAGCCTCTCCGTCTGACCATTGGACTGTGGGTGAAACCCAGAGGAGAGGCTGGCAGTGGCTCCGATGACCTTGCAGAACCCGTGCCACACTCGGGAGGAGAACTGGGGCCCTCGGTCTGAGACGATGTCCTGTGGAAGACCAAAGACTCGGAAGACATGATTAAACAAAAGTTTCGCAGTTTCAAGAGCAGAGGGGAGTTTGCACAGTGGTATGAAGCGGCAGGCCTTGGAGAATCTGTCAACTAAGACCAAAATGACCGTGTTACCTTGTGACTCAGGGAGACCCGTGATAAAGTCGACTGCCACGTGGGACCAGGGACGCCGGGGAATGGTCAGAGGATGCAGGAGACCCTGGGGACGCTGTCGTGGGTTCTTGGTTCTGGTGCAAACCTCACAGGACAGGACAAATGACCTTACTTCCTTCTCCATGTTAGGCCACCAGAAGCGTCTTTTCAGGAAGTCCAGGGTCCTCCGAGCTCCCGGGTGGGCGGTGAGAGGGGAAGAGTGACCCCACTGGAGAACCTTGGCCCGGGCTTGATGTGGGACGTACAAGAGGCCTGGTGGCCCCATCCCAGGACCGGGGTCCTGGCATTGGGCTCGTCGGACAGCCTCCTCAATACCCCAGCGGACAGGGGCCACAATCCGGGACACAGGGATAATAGGCCCGACTTCATTCTCCCTGTTAGTGGCAGAGAACAGTCTGGACAGCGCGTCAGGTTTGGTGTTCTTGGAGCCGGGGCGGTATGAGAGGGTGAAGTCAAACCGACTGAAAAACAGGGCCCACCTAGCCTGTCGAGGGTTCAGTCTCTTGGCTTGCTGGAGGTACTCCAGGTTCTTGTGGTCAGTCCAAACCAGGAATGGATGTTGTGCTCCCTCCAGCCAGTGCCTCCACTCCTCAAGGGCCAGTTTGACCGCTAGCAGTTCTCGATCCCCCACATCGTACCGGGACTCAGCAGGACTCAGGCGGTGGGAGAAGTAAGCGCAGGGGTGCAGCTTTCCTTCCGAACGTTGAGAGAGCACCGCGCCGACACCACTGTCCGAGGCGTCCACCTCCACGATGAATGGTTGGGAGGTGTCCGGGAGAACCAGAATGGGTGCCATGCAGAAGCGGTCCTTGAGGTCTTTGAACGCCTTTTCTGCCTGAGGAGACCAGCCATAAGATCCACCTGTCCCTTTGGTGAGGTCTGACATGGGTGCTGCCACAGAACTGAAGTTCCTGATGAACTTGCGGTAGAAGTTAGCGAATCCTAAGAACCGCTGAACCTCCTTAACGGACTTGGGAGTAGGCCAATCCCGGACGGCCAGGGTCTTGGCAGGGTCCATTTGGAGTTGGCCTGTCCGTACAATAAATCCCAGAAAGGAGACCTCGGGAACATGAAATTCGCATTTCTGGGCCTTGGCGAACAGATTGTTCTGTAGCAGCCTCTGGAGAACCTGGCGGACATGGTGGCGGTGCTCCTGCACGGTCTTGGAAAAGATAAGGATGTCGTCGAGGTAGACAAAAACGTATAGGTTAATCATGTCCCTTAAGACGTCGTTGATTAGGGCCTGAAAAACAGCTGGTGCGTTGGTGAGTCCGAAGGGCATCACCTGGTATTCGTAGTGCCCAGACGGGGTGTTAAAGGCAGTCTTCCACTCGTCTCCCTGTCGGATACGGATGAGGTGGTATGCGTTCCGTAGGTCCAACTTGGTGAAGACGGTGGCGCCTTGGAGCAGGTCGAAAGCTGTGGACATCAGCGGAAGGGGATATCGGTTGCGCACAGTGATCTTATTCAGGCCCCTGTAATCAATACATGGTCGGAGCCCCCCATCCTTCTTGCCGACAAAGAAGAAGCCGGCTCCAGCAGGTGAAGTGGAGGGTCGAATAAACCCAGAGACCAGGGCATCTTTGAGGTATTCCTCCATGGCCTTGCGTTCTGGCTGAGAGAGTGAAAACAGTCTGCCACGAGGAGGGGTAGTCCCAGGGAGCAAGTCGATGGCACAGTCGTAGGCCCGGTGCGGAGGAAGAACGGCGGCCCTGCTCTTGCTGAATACCTCCTTGAGATCCCAGTACTCTGTGGGAACTTGAGATAACTCGGTGAGATCAGGGGGCTCGGCAGGAGACACAGGAGAGCTAGAGAGCAGACAAGAGGCATGGCATGCAGGGCCCCATTCCACAACCTGGCTTGTTACCCAGTCTATGCGAGGGTTGTGGCGAGTAAGTCAAGGAAGGCCTAGAATAACTGGGAACTCAGGTGAAGGAATCAGGTGCAGGGATATTTCTTCCTTGTGACCTTGAGACTGGAGGAAAACTGGAGAAGTAACTTGGGTGACTCTTCCATCACCTAACGCTTGGCCATCGAGGGCAGACACAGACAGTGGGACTTCAAGAGGTGCAGTCGGAATATTGATGCTTTGGGCGAAGTGAATATCCATAAAGTTCCCAGCCGCCCCTGAGTCTATCAAAGCTTGACAAGAGTGGACAGACTCACCCCAGGAGATGGAGACCGGGATGTAGATTCCTTGGCCAGGGAGTCCGGGAGAGAGGGTAGGCCCCGTCACAACCCTCCCTCGGCTGGACGGGGCGGTCCTTTTCCCAAGAGTTCGGGACATGATGCTCGGAAGTGACCAGGCTTGCCACAGTAGATGCAGCACTTGTCCCTCCTTCTGCGCTCCCTCTCAGATGCGGAGAGGCGAGTACGACCCACTTGCATGGGTTCTGGACAGTCACTGAAGGAGGTAGACGGTCTCCAGGTAGAGGTAGGGAGGCTGGGGGGGCTCAAGGCTTGGTGGCGTTCTCTCATCCTGTTGTCCAGACGAATAGCATGTGAGATGAGGGTTTCGAGGTCACTTGGGCATCCAATAGAGGCCAGACCGTCCTTGATGGGGTCAGACAGACCATGGTGGAAGGCTGACACCAGGGCAGTCTCGTTCCATCCACTTACTGCTGCGAGTGTTCGGAACGAGATGGCGTAATCTGCGACGCTTCCTCCTTGCCGGATGGACATGAGCTTTCGGGCTGCGTCGGTACTGATGTCTGCCTGATCGAAGACCCGAAGCATCTCTTCAGAAAACAGCTGGAAATCAAAGCACTCAGGTCCCTGTCTTTGCCAGATAGCAGTAGCCCAGGCTCGCGCCTTACCAGCTAATAAGGTGATCACAAAGGCAATCTTGCGGCAATCCGTAGTGTAGGTGGTAGGCTGAAGCTCAAAGGTGAGTTGACACTGGGTAAGGAACTCTCGGCACTCACTGTGCTTGCCGTCATACCTCTGTGGTGCAGGAAGGCTGGGTTCGCGAGGTGAAGAAGGCAGCATTGCAGGAGGCACTGGAGCAGGAGTGGGAGCTGGAGCAGGAGTGGGAGCTGGATCAGGAGCAGGAACTGGATCAGGAGCAGGAACTGGATCAGGAGCAGGAGATGCAGGCAGAGATGTCAGCTGTGCCAGGGTTTTCCCAATTTGCTGAAGCAGTTCCTCGTGGCGAGCGAGGGCCTCACGTTGGCTGGTGAGCGTACGTCCATGAGCGTCCATGGTCGCTCCGAAGCGTGTCAAAGCTGCCATAATTCCCTGAAGGTTGGCCGGGTAGACAGTTGAAGCAGCCTCTGCTGAGTCGGTCATGACGGAGTCTTTCTGTTAGGGTTTTGCTGGGATTCGAACCTGGTTCGTTGGTGTGATAATCCAGCAAACCCCCACTAGGCCACCAGGGGGATGACTCAAATGCAGAGGCGTGAGGCGGAAGTAGAAAAAGAATCAAAAGGTTTATTTAAACTATATACACTATATACAGGGCAAAACAAAAGACAAAAAAAAACCAAAGAGTATAATCCAAAAGAAAAGCAAAGTGCAAAAATTCAAAAGCTAAGAAGATCAAAAAACACAGTACAAAGGAAACTGGAGATAAACATAACAGCACAAAGACTCCGTGACAAGAGGACTGAACTCAGGGGTATAAATAGACAAACTAATTAAGGACACAGGTGAAGATAATTAGGCAATTAACACAAACACAAAACACAGGAACAGTGGCGGCCTCTAGAGGCCAAAATAAACACGACATGAAAAGGAAATAACAGCGGCCTCTAGAGGCCAAAACAGTCCTAGTCCTAACATTGTGTAGTTGATTTCTCTTTTTTTGTGCCCACCTGTGGTTCCACCTTGTCTATTTGCCAGAGCCAATATGAAAATGTCACTTGTCAGATTGATATGTTGCTGTCATATAACCTATATTGTTCAATATAGCTAATCCACATACAGCATTTAGGGGAAGAGGTCAGTCTGTTAACTTTACTAATTGGAATGTGAAGGGACTCAACCACCCTATCAAACGCACTAAGGTCCTAGCCCATCTTAAAAGTCTGAAAACCGATATAGCGTTTTTAACTGAGACGCATATGCGCAGTTCTGACCATATTAGTTTGAGGAGAGGCTGGGTTGGACAGGTATTTCACTCTTGTTTTACGAGCAAAGCCAGGGGGACTGGAATTTTGATAAGCAAATCAGTTTTGTTTGTAGCTACTGAAACCATCTCAGATCCAAATGGACGTTTTGTTATTGTTGTAGGTAAACTTTATAATCGGCCTGTCATATTGGCTTGTGTTTACGCTCCAAACTGGGACGATTCTGGGTTTATGAGCAACTTTCTGTCCCGTATACCTTACCTGGATACTCATCAACTTATTTTAGCTGGTGACTGCAATTGTGTAATAAATCCTATATTAGATAGATCATCAACCCGCCCAATTAGTAAGTCTAAAACAGCTGAATGTTTAGAGAATTTTCTGCAATCTTATGGCGTGTCTGACCCCTGGAGATTCCTTTACCCTACAAGGAGGGAATATTCTTTTTTTTCTCCTGTCCATCATACATATTCCCGCATAGATTATTTTTTCATACACAAGTCCTTACTCCCACTGATTCATAAATGCGATTAAAACAGTATTATGATATCTGATCATGCCCCTGTAACACTCTCTTTGATCTTCCCTAACCAAAGAATTAGCAGATTTAGATGGAGACTCAACCCACTACTTTTGTCAGATGATTCATTTGTTACTTACATTAATACTCACATTGACATATTCTTGGAAACCAATGTAAATGAAACAACTTCTCCCTCCTTGCTTTGGGAGGCGCTGAAAGCTTACCTGAGGGGACATATTATTTCATATAATGCTTCAGTACGAACAGCGCGACTGGCCAGACAGGCTGAACTCTCAGAGCTCATTTCTTCTGTGGACAAAATATATGCTACTGCTCCAACCCCAGAGCTGTTAAAAAAGCGAACAATGCATCAGGCTGAATTTGACATGCTTTCAACTGGTCAGGCAGAACGAGCCCTTTTGAAAAATAGGCATAGGTCATATGAACATGGAGAGAAACCTGGTAGAGCCCTTGCCTACAGCCTAAGACAGATATCTACAACTCATGTAATTGATCAAATTGAATCTGAAACAGGGTTGGTCTCAGACCCTTCAGATATCAATAGACAGTTCAGTGAATTTTATAGCAAATTATACTCATCTCAGGAGCCTTCTGACCCGATTGTGATGAGGACATTTTTTGAAGGTTTATATCTTCCTACTGTGGATGAGAACATCAGAAAGTCACTAGATCGCCCTTTTTCTCTAGACGAAATTAATGACGCCATCACATGCATGCAGAGTGGAAAATGCCCTGGTCCAGATGGCTTTCCTACAGAATTTTATAAAAAGTTCTCACCAAAGCTTAGTCCTTTGCTGAAGGATGTCTTTGATGACAGCTTTCATAGCCAGTGCCTGCCTCCAACTCTACGCCAAGCGTCAATATCTTTGCTTCTGAAAAAGGGCAAAGATCCTCTTAATTGTTCCTCGTATCGTCCTATTAGCCTCCTAAACGTTGATGTTAAGATTCTCGCTAAGATGCTGGCTCTCCGTCTTGAGTCAGTTCTGCCTTCACTTGTGTCTTGCGATCAAACTGGTTTTATCAAAAATAGACAATTATTTTTCAATATTAGACGTGTATTTAACATCCTTTATACACCATCCTCAAACCAGGTGCCAGAGGTACTTTTATCTCTGGATGCCGCGGCGGCTTTTGATCGTGTGAGTTGGGAATATTTATTTTATGTCCTTCAGCACTTTGGTTTTGGGAACACTTTTATTTCTTGGGTGAAGTTGCTGTACACCTCGCCTATGGCTTCAGTTAGGACTAATGACACTTACTCACCATACTTTCCCCTACAGCGTGGGACCAGACAGGGTTGCCCTCTGTCCCCATTACTTTTTGCACTGGTCATGGAACCTCTTGCAGCTACCATTAGGCAGCAGACAGATATTAAGGGAATTTTAAGGGCACACAGGGAGCACAAAATATCCCTGTATGCTGATGATGTCCTTCTTTTTGTATCTGACCCTACAACATCCATCCCACATATTCTTAACACTTTAAGTGTTTTTGGTAGCTTCTCTGGTTATAAGTTGAATATTGACAAAAGTGAGCTCCTCCCTATTAACGCAGCTGCTAGAAAAATCTCATTTCATTCATTACGATTTAAAGTTTCCAACGAACGTTTAAAATATCTGGGTGTGTATGTTACAAAGTCTTTCTCTCAGCTTATTAAGGCCAATTTTAACCCACTTTTGGAGCGTACCCTACAGGACCTCAACCGCTGGTCTACATTGCCTCTATCCTTAGCTGGGCGTATCAGCATAATTAAGATGAACATCCTCCCAAAGTTTTTATTCCTCTTTCAATGTATTCCATGTTTTCTCACAAAAACCTTTTTTGCAAAAATTGATAGTATTATTTCTTCTTTTATTTGGAATAACAAAAGGCCAAGGATCAGAAAGTTGTTTCTACAAAGGCCTAAAATGACAGGTGGGATGGCACTACCAAACTTCCAAATATACTACTGGGCAGCCAATATCAGATGTCTTTTATATTGGTTTTTAGACCCATCTCCAATGGACACTCCAGGCTGGTTACACATTGAATCTAATTCTTGTAGTCCAGTCTCACTCTCTGCTCTGTTATGTTCATCAATTCCTTTACATTCACCCCAGGATTGTCAGAACCCAGTTCTGCTTCATTCTTTGAAGATTTGGTCTCAGTTTCGTAAACATTATGGTCTTGTTTCACTGTAAAAAAATAATAGTCGAGAATACTTGAAATTTCAAGGCAACAGTCTGCATTAAGAATTTTATGTTTTGCCAACGATGTATGCCCATGATGATCCAAACTATGATAACACTGTTATCTTTATTAAGAATTCTTAATTAAGTCAATTTTCAATTCCTCATTCTGCCAACATAGATTTCTCTTTTTGCTGAACAGTGGCATTCACAGTAGTACAAAAAGGCAATTGAGGTTATCACAATTTTGGGGTTTTTTTTTACCTTTATTTGGATAGGACAGTGTAGAGACAGGAAATGAGCAGGAGAGAGAGACGGGGAGGGATCAGGAAATGACCTCAGGTCGGAATCGAACCCAGGTCCCCGGATTTATGGTATGGCGCCTTATCCACCTGAGCCACAACAACATGATCTTCAATTGGAGAGAGAACCACATTGCCCAGCCCTTGCATTTGGGAGAGGAAACCCCGTGTCTTGGTCATTAAGAGCATGTGCTGAATAAACACCTGTGGCAATTATGTATTTTCAATTCAGATTATTCACTATTGCATATTTACACATCATTGAGGTGCACCCTATCAGTTTGATGTGGATTTTTCTGTTCGTTAATAATTATTCATATTTTCTTGTCCATTCAATTGTGAATATGGAATTACTTGAACAAAGCGTAATTCTATTTTTTAGAATTATCCACATCAAGAAAAATCCACATCAAACTGATAGGGTGCACCTCAATGATGTGTAAATATACAATAGTGAATAATCTGAATTGAAAATACATAATTGTCACAGGTGTTTATTCAGCGCATGCTCTGAATGACCAAGACACATGGTTTCCTCTCCCAAATGCAAGGGCTGGGCAATGTGGTTCTCTCTCTGGTTGAAGCTCATGTTGTCGTGGCTCAGGTGGATAAGGCGCCATACCATAAATCCAGGGGCCTGGGTTTGATTCCGACCTGCGGTCATTTCCTGATCTCTCTCTTTCCTGCTCATTTCCTGTCTCTACACTGTCCTATCTAAATAAAGGTGAAAAAAGCCCCCCCAAAAAAAAAATTGTGATTGCCTTTTTGTACTACTGTGAATGCCACTGTTGAGCAAAAAGAGAAATCTATGTTGGCAGAATGAGGAATTGAAAATTGACTTAATTAAGAATTCTTAATAAAGATAACAGTGTTATCATAGTTTGGATTATCATGGGCACATCGTTGGCAAAACATAAAATTATTAATGCAGACTGTTGCCTTGAAATTTCAAGTATTCTCAACTATTCTTTTTTACAGTGTTCCCTGTCAGTTTATGCTCCAGTTACGTCCAACCATCTATTTCCAGCTTCACTTTTGGACCATACATTCTATCAGTGGTTTCAAAATGGGGTGTTGAATATAAAAACGTTATATAAAAATGACATATTTATGTCTTTTGATCAAGTTAGAGAAACATTTCATTTGTCACCAAATAATTTTTTCAGATATCTGCAAGTAAGACATTTTGTACGGAGTCACTTTACCCAATTCCCCTCAATACCACAGTCATCATCTTTGGATGCAATATTAGAAGTACAGCCTGCACTTAGAGGAACCATATCAAGGCTGTTCATTGATTATAGTAAAGGAAAACTGGGAGAATGATTTGGGTGTTAATATTACAGATGAACAATGGTCTGACATACTTGGAAGAATTCACTCCACTTCTATTTGTGCCAGGCATAGTTTAATTCAGTTTAAGATTGTGCACAGACTCCACATGTCTAAGGTTAAGTTATCCAAAATCTATCCAGAGGTTAATCCTATTTGTAACAGATGCAAGCAAGTACCAGCTACCCTCTTCCACACATTTTGGTCCTGCTCCAGTCTTACTTCATTCTGGGCCTCTATATTTGAAGCATATTCAAATATTTCAGGTGTAAATATTGACCCATGCCCTTTTATTGGACTTTTTGGTGTACCCTCAGAAGATCTGTCTCTCCAAAAGCCTCTGTTAAATTGTATTGCCTACTCCTCACTTCTTGCACGGCGCCTCATTCTTTTGAATTGGAAAAATGATAAGTCTCCATCATTTGGTAGATGGATTTGTGATGTCATGTTTTTCCTTAAGGTAGAAAAGATTAGATACACAATGAATGGGTCAACGGACAAGTTTCATGTTATATGGCCTTCATTTCCTATGTTGAGCAGCTGACAATGCACCTAGATAATGCGTAACACATTTTGTATACTTAATTATGCACTCTGTCTATATCCTGTAAAATTACTTTGGGATTATTTTGTATCAATGGACATGTCTCCTGCAATATGGCAGTCCCCTAATTCTTTTTTTTTTTCTTCTTTAAATACAGTGTATTCACGTGGAACAGTGGACAATAAATCTGGACTCTGAGTAATTTTCTTTTTATGTAAAATACAGTGGGCTTTTTTTTCTTTCTTTGCGTTTTTGTTTTGTCTATTTGTTTTTTCTCATCTGTTTTTTATTCAATCCTTCATGGTGATTACCTTGTACATCTTAAAAACTCAATAAAGATACATTGACCAAAAAAAATAGTTCTTATAACAAGATCATACTTCTTACATTTAGCCATTCAGGTCATTTTTATTTATTTCATTTTAAGGGTATTTCACTTAAATTCATGACAAAGTCTTAGCAGTAAAAACTGAATTTAAGATAAATATACTAATATTAGGATTGTTAAATTCTACAACTAAGCATTGCTAGCTTAAAAGATTCTCCTTTTGTGACCTGTAATTAGTAAAATACTCTAGATATGAGACCAGAGACTATCTTGAATCAAGTTGACGACACGATTGCAACAAGTTTTTTTTTTTTTTTCAACATTCAAACATTAAAACATCTCTTAAGATTCCACTTCCCCAGGAGCTCAGGCACCAAAAAATAAATAAATAATAATAAAAAAGTCTACGCATTTTGACTTACAGTGCTTACACAACGCCAAAGCAACAGTGCAGTGTACGAGGGGTTTACAAGATCAGGCACAAAAAAAAAGTCTACGCATTTTGACTTACAGTGCTTACACAACGCCAAAGCAACAGTGCATTTTGGGGGCACTGACTATTCATGTGTACGAGGGGTTTACAAGATCAAGCACAAAAAAAAACATTGAACTTAACTCACAGCATTCCAAAAAGACCTCACTAAGGCCCTGTCCACACGGCAACGGATTCAGGTGAATCCGATAAAATTTTTTTATCGTTTCGGCCTGGCGTCCACACGGCACCGGCGTTTTGGGTGCCCCAAAACGATATTTTTTGAGAACGGTTTCCAGAGTGGAAAAATTTGGCAACGGTGCCGTTGCGAAGTCGTCTGGATGAGTAGAACGGATTTGTTTATGATGACGTCACAACCACATGACTAGAACAAGTCATCACGCCGGGTAGAAGAAGGGGTTTATGCGCATGCGTCCTACTTCTTCTATTGTTCTGGTGTCTCCGATGGGACCGTCTTACAGCCAGTGTTGGGCACGTTACTTTCAAAAAGTAGTTATAGTTACTAGTTACTAGTTACTTTTCCCAAAAAGTAACGGAGTTAGTAACAGAGTTACTTTGTCATAAAAGTAACTAATTACCAGGGAAAGTAATTATTCCGTTACATTTTGTGTCCCCCCCCCAAAAAAAAAAAACAAATTCAATTAGTGTAATCATAATAAAAGTGAATGTTAAATGTGTTTAATGACTGAAATGGACACTTAACAGAACCAGTTAGTAATGTTATCTACACTATATTAATATTTTTGTAGGACAATGTGAGATAAGACATCTATCAAATTTAATATATTTTTGTAGTTATTAAAATTGTTACTAATTACTGGCCACTGACGAGGACAAATGCTTTGTTCCTCGACATAATGTGCATTGCACGTAGACATTTTTGCCTTTTATTTCAAGTAATGAAAAGTAATGGCTGTATTTCCTGTTTGAAAGCGCAGTCTTGGGCTGACCGCTCGCCATCACTGTGTCTTCTGATTGAAAGTGTGCGCAGTAGTGCAGTAGGCGGAGCCTACCTACGTATGTTGTCCAAATCTACTCTGATTGGCTAACTATGCCGTTGTCTCGCGTCTACCCGCCCCACACTAAAGCAGAGTAAAGAAAGGCTGAACGAGCAGCGTGCCAGATGAAAACAGCTTTAATAAAGTAACGTAGAGCATTTTATTGTAAGTAACGGGAACGGCGTTATAATGATGTAAAAAGTAATTAGTTAGATTACTCGTTACTAAAAAAAGTAACGCCATTAGTAACGCCGTTTATTTCTAACGCCGTTATTCCCATCACTGCTTACAGCGCACTTAGAGGTGTGGCATGTGTATCGCATCGTTTTCAGCAAGCATTGCGTTGCCATATGTACCTGATATTTTACTGATCCGTTGCCCATGTGGATGTGATATTTTTTTTACCCGCTAAAAAAAAATCTCGTTGCCGTTGTCGTGTGGATGTAGCCTAAAACGCCCTCCACTCACTCATAGCCTTTTTGAAGGCACTTGTCTGGTCTAGAGTATGTACAGCATCTAGAAGGACCTCACTCTGAATGACTGAGAAAACAGTCACAGTAAACTAAGGATATGAAAGGTGACCCAAACGTCTACGCATTTTGACTTACAGTGCTTACACAATGCCAAAGCAACAATGCATTGTGAGGGCACTGACTATTTGTTTGTTTTGTTTGTTTGTTTTTTTGTTTGGTGCCTGATCTTGTAAACCCATTATACACATTAAAAAAACCACACGAGTGGGTGGGAAAAAAACAAACCACTGAACTTGTCCTCCACTCACTCATAGCCTTTTTGAAGGCACTTGTCTGGTCTAGAGTGCAATGAAAGATTCAAAGATTTCAGTAAAGTTCATTTATTCCCAAAACAAGCATACTTTGTTTTTTTTTTCTTGAAACAAGATGAACCGCATTTGACAAATGTCCAAAATGTACTTACTTGTTTTAAAAAAAAATTTGTTTTATTTTCAAAGGTGCTCCAAATAAGACTTTTTCAAGACATTTTGTCGATACAAGATTTTCAAGATGGACTGTCTAAAAACTAGCCTTTCTAGCTAAATGAGGTTTTGCTTGTTGGGAAATTATGTCTCATAATAAGGGTGGCTAGATGTTTTGACTTGAAAATAGACAAATAAACTTCCTAAGATTTTTATTTTTTGCAGTGTAGCAGTGCATGACCTTTGTGCACGGCAGAAAAAAAAAACAGAAAATACACAAAAAAGAAGAAAAAGCCGGCATTCAAGAGCGGCGCAAGCAAACACGTCTGCCTCGAGGGGCGCCATGATGTCATCTAGCCAAGTGCTCCTTGGTTTTCATGTTGCTTGCTTAGTAGTGTTGCAGAGTCAGGGTCCTTCCAGAACAGGTTGATTTATACAGACATCATGTAACAGATCTTGTGATATTTTGATTGCACACAGGTGGATCTTAATCAACTAATTATGTGACTTATGAAGTGAATTGGTTGGAGCAGCTCTTATTTAGGGGTTTCATACGAAAGGGGATGTGAATACTTATGCACACTCCAGATTTCTGGGGGGGTTCCATCTTAATTATTGTTTGTGTCACAATCAAACAACAATTTGCACCTTTAACCTTCATCCTACCAAGTGGGGTCCATCTGGACCCCGCACCTATATGTTTGTTTGCCATTTTAAAAATATGTGACATACTGCCTCACCGTTTTATGAATTTGTCGGAATTTATGTCTTAATTAAAACACTAAAGCACCGGAAGATCAGCTTTTTGCATTGTGAAGGTATAATTAATTTGTTACTGGGGTCCAATCGGACCCCAGAGTAAAGTTTATCTGTCTTTCATTTTATAATTGAATAGCACACTGAAAGTTAACTTCTTTTATTTCTTTTATGTTCCATAATGAAACTACCAAGGCATTCCTTCTTGGGGTCCGTGTGGACCCCACTGCTGCAATAAGCACAGGCTGCAAAACAAAAGCCCTAAATTATTTTACAATTACTTTTTTGTTTTAAATTCTGTAAGAAAAGACCCAAGTTGTAATCCAGAATGTTTTACAGCTGCATGAGCTGCAAAAATCATGTATATAATGCCAATTTTTTTGTGGCGCTATAATTTGCTACATGTATGCTAGTTATTGCAATATTATTGCAATGTTATTGCATTTATAATACATCATTGATATTCAGCCATAGTGGATTTTGTTCTTCAATAAAGTTATGTCTGTTTGCTGCATTGAATTGGTTCTTACTGCATTGATTTCAAGGTATTCCCTCCTGGGGTCCATACGGACCCCGCCTGGTAGTTTGTGTATGTAAAATTGGCTGGTAGGATGAAGGTTAAGTGTGTTCTTTATGCCTTGGGCCCTTTAGTGTATTGCTGTTATTAATACAAGATGTTCTGAACAAAACTTATCTGGTGATTTTGTCTTTATAAGCTTTAATTTTAAAGAAAAGTATTGGGGTCTAAACGGACCCCACATGGTAAGATTAAGGTGTAAAATAGCATGGTAGGATGAGGGTTAAAGTGGTAGGCATGCTGTGTAAATCAAATGGTTCTAACCCTCCAAAAATCCATTTTAATTCCAGCTTGTAATACGCAAAACAGGACAAACACCAAGGGAGATAAATACTTTTGCAAGACACTGTATCTCTGTCTGACACTTCCTGTGTGTGATTGTGTCAGTTTTACTCTATTAGAGTGTCCATGTTATGTCTGTCTTTCTGTCAAATAGTATTAATATGAAATTAATTCTTCCAGGAACCTCCAAAAATCCATTTTAATTCCATCTTGTAATGCAGCAACACAAGGCAAACACCAAGGGGGATGAATACTTTTGCAAGACACTGTAATTAAGGTGTTAATATACTGTCCAATTTGAAGTCCAACTTTGCCTTAGAATTTTTTTTTTCAAATCCATCCTTTAATGTCTTCGACCTTCATTTTTGTTCTTAAAAAAAAAAAAGCATTGGTTCAGGCACTGTGTATGCACCAGTATCCATCCATCCATTATCTGTCGCTACTTATCCTGTCCTACAGGGTCGCAGGCAAGCTGGAGCCTATCCCAGCTGACTATGGGCGAGAGGCGGGGTACACATACTTGCCAACTTTTCAAAATTCTCATGGGGGAGAAAAGTGCGTGAACGACATTTTCAATTGGACGAGGGTATGAGGCGCGGTTGAAACGATAAAAACAGTGGATCCCAATTAATTGCAAACCATTTGAAATTTATACAATTAAAGAGTTTTTGAATTGTTGATATTGTTCTATCAGTTACTATAGGTTATGGGATTCATGTATCAGGCATGAGAGAGCTCAGAGTGAAAAATCTGAAATAATACTCTTGTCTTGAATTTTAATATAACAACAATGAAAGGGAAGTCTTAAATCAGATTTTTAGCTGAAAAATCTTATGCCTGAATATTGTATACATACAGAGACCCACAGAAAATAACACAAGTGATGCTTTAGAAGAATGTTTATCATTTCTTAAACTAGTCACAGTGAATGAAAGTATTATTGGATTGCACCAAATGTGTTTTCCTTCTGTAAGCTCATGTAAAAATACAGAGAACTATAATATCATATATAAATTACATTTTAACAAGATTTAACCAAAATAGTAACAACTCAATTAAATAAATACTGCACTGTCTTAGTACTACTAAAATGCATCTCTCTCACTAAACACTTTCCAACAGAATTTTTAAAAAGCACTAGAAATACTATCAAAATCCTAACAGAATGCATCAAAGGAATTTGCTCATTTGCAAACTTTGAAAGTTTCCAAACAAAATTTAAAAATGGCACTATAAATACTACCATACTATCAAGGCAAGGCAAGGCAAGTTTATTTGTATAGCGCATTTCATACACACAGGCAACTCAATGTGCTTCACAAAAAATAAAAGCACAAGAACAGTAACAAAGAATTAAAGTAAAAGTAAAATCATTAAAATCCAAGATTAAAAGGAAATTAAAATAAAGAAAGTAAAATCATTAAAATCAAAATTAAAATAAATTATATTAAAAGAAATTAATTACACTTTAGGTAAAAATTAATCAAGTGAAAGCATCTGAAAACAGCTTTGTCTTGAGCCTGGATTTAAAACGAACAACAGTAGGAGCATTTTTAATATCATCTGGAAGTTGGTTCCATAGCATAGCATATGGATTCCATAGCATAGCAACTAAAGGCTGCTTCACCACACTTCGTTTTGACAGCTGGTATTACTACCAAGTTTTTCTCTTGTGATCTTAGAGACCTTGTTGGTGCATATAATTGAAACATATCCAGTAGGTAGCCGGGTCCCATCCCATTTAATGTTTTAAATAGAAGAAGTAATGCTTTAAAGTCAATTCTATAGCTCACTGGGAGCCAGTGAAGAGACCTTAGGATTGGAGTGATATGGACTACCCTTTTTTGTTCTTGTAAGAACCCTTGCTGCTGCATTTTGGATTAGTTGAAGCTCTTTGATGGTCTTTTTTGGAAGACCTGTGAAAAGGCTATTGCAGTAATCAACCCTACTGGAGATGAAAGCATGAATAAGTTTTTCTAGATCATGTTTTGATATGAGACCCCTGAGTTTAGAAATGTTTTTTAGGTGATAGAATGCAGACTTTTTTTACCACTTTCATATGACTGTTGAAGTTAAGTTCGCTGTCAATAAGGACACCAAGGTTTTTGACAGTATTCTTTGCTTTAAGCCCCTTAGTTTCAAGAACAGTGGCAATCCTAAGCCTTTCCTCCTTTTTGCCAAATATAATTGCTTCAGTTTTATCTGCGTTCAGCTGAAGAAAATTGTGAGACATCCATTTGTTAATTTGGTCAATGCATCTATGAAGAGACTCAAGAGGGGCATAGTCATTAGGTGATATAGCTAAGTAAAGCTGAGTGTCATCTGCATAGCTATGGAAGTTTATTGAGTTATTCTTAATAATTTGTCCAAGTGGGAGCATATAAAGGTTGAATAGTAATGGTCCCAGGATTGAGCCCTGGGGAACCCCACAGTTCAAGGACACGGGTGATGAACTGTGGCCTCCAATGGCCACATAAAAAAATCTTTGTTGTAGGTAAGATTTTAACTATACCAGTAAATCCAACCCAATGCTCCAGTCGATGTAACAGTATGGAATGATCTACCATGGAATGATATATAAAAATATACTCCACAAAGAAATTCACTCGAATGCAAAATTTTAGTACAACCAAAATACACTCACTAATAATTTTTCACTTAAAACCTCAAAACTCTATCAAAATCAGTCACTTTCCAGATAATTCACTTGTACATAAACTTTCACTTAAAACTTTCAAACATAGCACTAAGACACTACCACACTATTCAAATACACACCAAACAAATTCTCTGTCATGCAAAATTTCACTAAACACTTTAGAAGTTGTATAGTTTGTTTCTGAAATGGTATGGAAGACTAGTTTAATTTCACACTAAAATGTCCATTATATTCTGATTTAAGGTATCTTTACCTTGAAATGTGTAACTGGCTGGTCGAACATTTGCTTATCCATGGAAATTCATTCTCCCATGCAACCTGGTATTTGCATTCATATTTTTACTGTTTGGTATTGGGTTTAGTGACCATGATGAATGACTGCTTGTAAAAAATGTCAGACATCCTGGGTGAATCCTACATTATGGAAGTGACTGTCGTTCTGTTCGTTGATTGGTTAAAAATCAGGTGATGTCAGCAGTGTTTCTCATACGATTCTGATTGGACATAATCGGGAGTATTTTTAACTTGGCGGTAGGGATTTCCCAAAACCGGGAGATTATCCAGTTTATAACAAATACGATCAGGAGGTGGGAGACAGAGGCTAAAATCGGGAGCCTCCTGCCGAAATCGGGAGGGTTGGCAAGTATGGGTACACCCTGGACAAGTTGCCAGGTTATCACAGGGCTGACACAGAGACAAACAACCATTCACACTCACATTCACACTGACGGTCAATTTAGAGCTGCACCAGTATCAATTTTAGCAAATTTCCATTTGATCTCAAAGCTGGGCAGCACAGCGGTGTAGTGGTTAGCGCTGTCGCCTCACAGCAAGAAGGTCCGGGTTCGAGCCCCGTGGCCGGCGAGGGCCTTTCTGTGCGGAATTTGCATGTTGCCCGTGTGGGTTTCCTCCGGGTGCTCCGGTTTCCCCCACAGTCCAAAGACATGCAGGTTAGGTTAACTGGTGACTCTAAATTGAGCGTAGGTGTGAATGTGAGTGTGAATGGTTGTCTGTGTCTATGTGTCAGCCCTGTAATGACCTGGCGACTTGTCCAGGGTGTACCCCGCCTTTCGCCCGCAGTCAGCTGGGATAGGCTCCAGCTTGCCTGCAACCCTGTAGAACAGGATAAAGCGGCTACAGATAATGAGATGAGATGAGATGAGATGAGATCTCAAAGCTATCTTGGAGAACTTGAGAGATCATACAGAGATTTAATTTGTGATTTTCTTTCAGGTTTAGTATTTTGAGATTCTTTTATCAAAACACTGAATATCTATATACAAGGAAAATATTCCTGATGAAGAGATGATTTGTAACTCCTTGGATGTCACAGTATCCATGCAAAAGATATTTTTATTTCTATTTTTAGGAGATTTTGACCCATACGGCTCTTTATAGCGTCACCGTTATAACCCGCTTTATTTTTATCCCATCCATATTCGGATTATCCCGCCTCCTTATTTATAATTGGCTAGTACAACTACAAGCATTCTGATGATTGGACAGTTGAGAGGTCGTGTACGATAACGATAGAGTGCTTGGGGGAAAAGATCAGAACCACATTCGTCATTAAAAAGGTATATAAAGCTTTTTGAAAAGTATTTTTTCATACCGAGAAGATAGAGAACAATATAAAAGTCGAAACGGTATATGTTTTCTGCATCCAGTCTGTGGACTGCTTGAAGGTCCAAACAGCCAATCCGAGAAAAGAGGGGGCGGGATTTGTGGACAAAATACGGGTGGGAAAAAGTGACTGGTTTTAATTTACCAACGTTGCAACTTAGCTGTGCGTGTGTTTTCAGTAAGAGGTGGTGGAGCGCCAGTGGTGAGTCTGTGGAGAAAAAAATAATAATCATAAAGACATAAACATTCGTGTGATGTTGCTAACTACTGACTGTACATTCGCCATTTAAAATGACGTGCTAAGGCTAGTTGGCTAACGTCAGTTAGCTTCTAATAAACCCATAGCTGCTGAGTGACAGGTTGTGATAATTTATTAAAGATTGTCGGTTATAAAACATTCGGAGGGATTAGTAGAGATTGTAAAGGTGATTGTTCATGCAAGGTGATTTTGTTATCTGACAGCTGTCAGTTGATATTATGGAACGCCAAAAGAAATCATTATTGATAACTGTTGGCATTCTCGCGAGATTTTGACGTCATCAGTGTGTAGTGTTAATATGCTAATGAGCCTATACTGTGCCTGAAACTCCATCCTACATTGTGCACAGTCATTCCATAGTACAGCATGTGGTGGGGGTTTTTATTTGTTTGTTTGTTTGTTTGTTTGTTTGTTTGTTTGTTTGTTTGTTTTTTAATCCATGTCAGAAAGTATAATAAAGTGTCGTGGAAAAATAACAAACACCAACACCAGTCACGTCCTTTTGCAAGAGAAAGAAGGTTTATTGCAGAAACAGACAAGTGATGAGGGTTCGGCACACCCCTCACACCGTCCCGTTGTTCTCAAATCTATACATTGGCATGCAAAAGTTTGGGCACCCTTCCTGAAAATGTCTGTTACTGTGAACAGTTAAATGAGTAGAAGATGAACCGATCACCAAAAGGCCTAAAGGTAAAGATGAGCCATTTCTTTTCAGCGTTTTATGCAAGATTTGTGTATTATTTTTGTTTTGTATAATTGGAGAGTGGGCGGCACGGTGGTGTAGTGATTAGCGCTGTCGCCTCACAGCAAGAAGGTCCGGTTTCGAGCCCCGTGGCCAGCGCTCGAAACTAACGGTGTCCCGATGTCCCGGGGACCATAAAAAATGTCATCGGGACACAAAATTATCATATCTGGGACAATCCCGGGACAATGGAAAAAAAATAGATCTAGAAAAAAAGTTCTACATTAATATTATTTACAAAGCCGTAACACATACGTAGACATTCACCTAATTTGTCAATTTTAATTTTAAAACGTTAACAGCGAAAAATACATAGTAGCTACACTTTCGATGCACCTGCATCCGTAGGCTACAGAGCAGCGCATTCTGTTCTAGAATCTTCGGCCAGTGTCCGCATTATATGGACTTGGAATGGAATTGCTACCGCACACGCTGCGCCGACTCTTGCCAGAACAAAAATGCTCAAGTGGTTGAAGCGGACCGAGCGCGGGGAAGAAACTGAAAGCCCAGACATAACGTCTCCGGGACCTTCAGGATCCAAAGTGTCCTCGCCTGGTCTGCAGGCAACGCTAGCAACTGAATGAACTTAATGAACACTGTTAGACACGTTATAAAATACAACAGGAATGATGTGGATGATATTGACGGAAGATACCGTTCAACAGAATAAGTGAGTTTTCTTGGTGTCTTTCTAGTTCAGAAAGTTTAGTCAGTCAGCAGCACAACTAGGCTAGGACCTGGCACTATGTTGATGTTCCACCCACGTTTCGGCAGCGAAAGTTCATAAAATGGATAACGGAAAGTTCATAAAAATGGGAAAGTTCATAAAAATGGATAACGGTAATGGATAACGGAAAGTTCATAAAAATGGATAACGGTCTCATCTCATTATCTGTAGCCGCTTTATCCTGTTCTACAGGGTCGCAGGCAAGCTGGAGCCTATCCCAGCTGACTACGGGCGAAAGGCGGGGTACACCCTGGACAAGTCGCCAGGTCATCACAGGGCTATGGATAACAGTAATGGTGAAAATGATGAGTTGGCCTTATAAGTGCCAACAGATATTCAAGGTATAAGTAGATGAAATGAACATAAAAGGGGTCTTATTTTCAACTAAAGTGTACTGCAGATGTAGGGAGTTGAAACATTTTCTGAATGAGCTAGTTGGCCCCTTTAAATAAACGGGTATCTATTCATACAGTGAGATCGCCAAAGTTTAATAAACTGAAAATGCAATAACTGTAATTTTGAAGTAGATGATGTATAGGACATGTGTCGCTTGTGTCTTGTGACTGATTGTAAAAATGATATAAAGGGTTCAAAATCGCATAGTTACAAATATAATAGTAACTTCATATGATAATATTAACCACTGGTTATTTCCGAGAGGAAAAAAAATGGGGACACTATTGCTTCCATTCGGGACAATACAACACAGAATTCGGGACCACTGGGGGACACAAAGAAAAAAAGTTAATTTCGAGCCCTGCCCGTGGCCGGCGAGGGCCTTTCTGTGCGGAGTTTGCATGTTCTCCCCGTGTCCGCGTGGGTTTCCTCCGGGTGCTCCGGTTTCCCCCACAGTCCAAAGACATGCAGGTTAGGTTAACTGGTGACTCTAAATTGACCGTAGGTGTGAATGTGAGTGTGAATGGTTGTCTGTTTCTATGGTGGGGTTTACATTAGACCGTATCAGCGGATCATCAGATTAACGTTTTTAAAACGATTAGCGTGCACACAGCAACGCCAATACACGGATACGCTCGGCTCCGCAGGCATCCTGCGCTCCAAATCACTCCGCCCTGAACAGCGAGTGCCCTCTGGAGGGTGCGCACTCCGGCCCTGCGCAGCTCACAGAGCGCGCGAGTGAAGCGCACGAGCAGTGATTCAGGACTGAGCCGCTGTGTGTGTGATCCCAGCGCATATCACTTACCACTTGCAAGTGGAAGGATGGCAAGCTTAAAGACAATCATAACTACACAATGGGCAGTATTTGCATCAGTATTTGCAGTATTTTCATACTTTTATACTCTTTAATGAAAGGTGATACAAGGCGGAAGTCCGCGCCGTTTTTCAGCAGTCGCGTCACATGACCAACGCCAGCGAATCAGGAAGGTGGATGTCACAGTGACGTTGTCCAATGACGACGCCAGCGAGAGCTCAGCACAGCGTATCCGCGTATTCTCAATGTTTACACAGCACCGGACCAGACACGATCTGGATTGAATACGTGGACCCTGGTGGATTCCCGTTTCCCGGCGTTTCCAGGCGTTTTAATGTAAACGGACAGTGCATCCGCGAAGAAAACGAGACAGATACGGTCTAATGTAAACTTGGCCTATGTGTCAGCCCTGTGATGACCTGGTGACTTGTCCAGGGTGTACCCCGCCTTTCGCCCGTAGTCAGCTGGGATAGGCTCCAGCTTGCCTGCGACCCTGTAGAACAGGATAAAGCGGCTAGAGATATGAGATGAGATGAGATGAGATGAGACAATTGGAGAGTGAAAAAAGAAAAGGAACACCATGTGAAAGTTTGGGCGCCCTAATACATTTGAGTCCTCAGGTAACTTTTACCAAGGTTCCAGACCTTAAAGTGCATATCACAGGTAAATTCAGGAGCAAGACCAATGTAATTCTCCTATTTTATATTAAACTTTGGTCAAATATCTGTAACATTCTGCATTCTCTGCAATTTTTTTTACCTTGCGCAATACCAGAAAAATTCAGTTGGCTCAAATCAAGCTGTTTGAGGCGAATTGGTCCGCCTCTGAAAAAACTTGGCATTTGGATTTCCCGGGAAACATCGATTTTCGTGACGTTGCGTGCGGGACGCCTCCTTCTGAATCCTACATCAGCGCTGGTTTGTTTATGAGAAAACGACCTGGTGGTTTTCTGCAAATTTCTTCAACGTTATCACATAATTATTAAAATGATTAACAGATGTATCGTAGGAGGGTGTAGCAACACCAATCTTGATGGGATTAGTACTCATCATTTTCCAAAAGACCGGACAATGAGAGAGAAATGGGAGCGCTTGGTCTACACAGGCTGTGCACTGAAACCATGCAAAGCTCGCACAGCCTGCTGGCGCTTCCGCAGGTAACGTCACAAATCTGGCTCCAGACTCCCTTGGGATTTTTCCAGACGAGTTTTGTTATTTTATTTTTTTCTGCTGTAGACAGATGGCCTTGTGCAAAATTACCCTTCTGGATGAGTGTGTAAAGGGACATACTTTCATATAAAAAAAACACAAAATTGGTCCAGAATATGCACTTTAATTAGCTTATTGAGCTGTGGCTTGTTCAAATTCTTCGTTAGGAAAGGTCAGATGATGCAGATTTCAAAGCTGTATAAATTCTCTGACTCCTCAGACTTGTCCCTAAAATCAACAGCCACGGGCTCCTCTAAGCAACTCCCTCGCATTCTGAATAATAAAATAATTGATGCTCACAAAACAGGAGAAGGCTACACGAACATAGCAAAGTGTTTTCAGGTAGCTGTTTCCTCAGATCATAATGTTATTAAGAAATGGCAGTTAACAGAAACAGTGGAAGCCCTGTGATGACCTGGCGACTTGTCCAGGGTGTACCCCGCCTTTCACCCGTAGTCAGCTGGGATAGGCTCCAGCTTGCCTGCGACCCTGTAGAAGGATAAAGCGGCTAGAGATAATGAGATGAGATGAGACCTTGGACCCTCTATCAAACGGATATCTCCATTTCGACATTAGGTTTACAATTTCACAGAGTTTGATAAAAATGTACAGTCACCCAAGAAAAGTGATACTTTTTCTGTCACATCCATAACGCATCTTTTATTGGCATTTTCTGGCATGCCCTAGATGTACTATGGGAATTGTTCTTGTTCTATCACTCCTCCAGTATGGTACAGCCTTAAAATATGCAACACCTGTTTAAATACTGGGAGACAATAAAACATGCACTGGGTCATTTGTTGCCATTTTGAGTTCAAGTGTCACGTCCATAACGCTGGAATTGCTCTGAAATGAACAAAACAAATTTTAGATTTAACAGATTACACTTACTTGTCTTCTGCTCAAAATTGACTCTTTTTTTCTTAAAGTGCCATTCCACCATTGGATGTATTCTTTGGCATAAAATACAATATATTTTATGACAACATGACTAGACAGAGAAATCTTTTAGCTTCAAAATGATATATCAAACATAATTTTTTGACAACGACAAGTATATTAATTTTGCGACCAAAGTCACCTACCCTTTTAATTTCCGCGCGGTAGTGAAACGTGATGTCATCGGCAGGTTCCCCTTCTTGTGTACCACTATTTTTAGACCAGGAAACCCCCAAAGTGAGAGAGTCATTTCTCCTCGTATATGGGGGCCAAAAAAATTGCGAAAAATTTTGAGTTAATCTTTCAGTTAGCTAGATTTATTGGTATTAGCTAGATTTATTGGTATTATTTTTATCGCGTTCTATCCGCCATTGCTGATAATGTGTGCCACGTCACACGTCACGTGGTACACAAGAAGGGGAACCTGCCGATGACATCACGCGCGGAAATTAAAAGGGTAGGTGACTTTGGTCGCAAAATTAATATACTTGTCGTTGTCAAAAAATGATGTTTGATATATGATTTTGAAGCTAAAAGATTTCTCTATCTAGTGATACCATTTATATATGAGTGATTCCACGCTTATGGGTACTGAAATGGGGACATGAACTTTATTTTTAAAAATTCACCTAAAACCATTTCTTTTTTTACCATCAGGTCACAAAACATGTAATCTTTAATGAATGATATGTTAAAAGATAACTTTAATTTTCTGAGATGTAATAAAAACATATTTATATGCCAAAGTCAAGCCTATGAGTTCCAAAATGATGTCTGTTACATTACTTCTGTTACGATTGTCCATCTCGCGTCTGTTACAAATTAATTACAATCTCGCTATATACCATGTTAATCTTATTGAAAGAATGTGTATGTTTATTCTACTACACATGTTTATTAATTATATTTGCTAAAACATCACCTTCCTATGTTTCAAAAAGTAATTCTACATTGTTAAAATTGAGAATATATATGTCCACAACACTTCTGTTACATTCTGACTTTGGCATATAAATATGTTTTTATTACATCTCAGAAAATTAAAGTTATCTTTTAACATATCATTCATTAAAGATTACATGTTTTGTGACCTGATGGTAAAAAAAGAAATGGTTTTAGGTGAATTTTTAAAAATAAGTTCATGTCCCCATTTCAGTACCCATAAGCGTGGAATCACTCATATGTTGTCAAAATATATTGTATTTTATGCCAAAGAATACATCCAATGGTGGAATGGCACTTTAATGTGAGGAATGGTGCTGATGCATACTAAGCATCAATGATTTAATATCTGGTTCCAAGCTGGAAATCGTGGAAATCGCCACGAACACGAGCTAGTTAGGATTAGCCTATTATATGTTCAGAATTTTCGTTTGCTTGTTTTCAGGTCTGCCTGCCTGTTTGCCTGTGAGGCAGAGATTTGTGAGGTGACTGTTGCCTAGAGACGAGAGGCGGAATAAGAGCACGTGCACGCTACAAGTTTTATGTGGTGCAAATTCAGATGCAGAACGCTTTTTAAATAATAATAATGATGAAATTACAGGCCCGTTTGATTGCCGTTAAAAACAAGATTGGATAAATTTAACTTTCTAATAATGTTACAAAGCATACGCTAGCTTATCTTGAAAACACTGACTACATTTGTAGATCACCTCGCGGACCACTTGAGGTCTCTCGCGGACCACCAGTGGTCCGCGGACCACACTTTGCAAAACACTGATCTACACATACTGTATGACCGCTTCTGAACTTGGACCTTCTTTTATACTGGACCGCAGATTTTCCAAAATTACATTCATCATGTCGTCTAAAATCCCCGGTCTATTTTACACACAAAGCTCTGAGGAATGTTAATGACCCAGTCAGATGTTTATATGGAAATTTTTTCAAGGATAAACTTTTTTTTTTTTTTATTCTGAACAATAAAGTTAGAAGTTTGGACACTTTGTACAGCATTTACAGTGAAATTCATAGCGGAGCTCCTTGAGCGTGAAGCTTAGCTCCACATACTCTTTTGTGGGGGGATGAACAGCTGCTTTTACTGTATTTCTCACATCTGGACAACTCTTTAACAGTCCTGATGTTGTGCGAAGAAGAAGAAAGCAGCATACAGTATTGCTCCAGTTTTTAAAAGCACTTCATTTGTCCATTTTAGAGTTTAATTTAATGGCTAATGATGTTTTAATCATTTGGGTTTGTTTTTTTTGTTTGTTTGTGCTCTAGGGTCGTCATTTCTTGACCAATCTTCACCAAAATGCACAGGATAACTCACTAGGGTCACACAAAGACATTAGTAGTTTTTGGTGGGTCAAGGCCAAAGGTCAAATCTCGTAAAAACACCTAATCGGCCGTAATTTCCGAACCAGCGTTTGTATCAAGATGGAACTGGAAAGCATTTTGGAGTACACCATTGACGTATGGTCATGAGCTTTGGGTAATGACAGAAAGAACAAGATCGCGGATACAAGCGGCTGAAATGAGTTTCCTTCGCAGGGTGGCTGGGCGCTCCCTTAGAGATAGGGTGAGAAGCACAGTCACTCAGGAGGAGCTCGGAGTAGAGCCGCTGCTCCTCCACATCGAGAGGAACCAGCTGAGGTGGCTCGGGCATCTTTTTCGGATGCCTCCTGGACGCCTCCCTGGGGAGGTGTTCCAGGCATGTGCCCCCGGGAGGAGGCCCCGGGGAAGACCCAGGACACGCTGGAGGGACTATGTCTCTCGGCTGGCCTGGGAACGCCTCGGTGTTCTTCCCGAGGAGCTGGCCAAGGTGTCTGGGGAAAGGGAAGTTTGGGCTTCCATGCTTAGACTGCTGCCTCCGCGACCCGGTCCTGGATAAGCGGAAGAAGACGAGACCATTGACGTTTTACCTAGGACGTCATTTCGAGGTCGAAAAATGAGGTCAAATCTTGCGAGATTTTTGACAAGTTTGACCTTGACCTCAAAAACATGTTGACCAATTTGATATCAATACTCTGACCATGAATTAGCATTCTGGGCCGAATTCTAAGGTCATATGCAAAATTTGGGGTCAAAGTACTGGTTTTTAGTGCCAACATTTCAAGTGCCTATAACTCAGAAAGTTCAACTCAGAAATTGATGAAATTTTTGTAGGTTCTCCGTTAAAACCTAATTTAATTTAAAGCCTAATTTTACCTCCATAAAAACATTAGCTTGCCTCCCCTAGAAAGGAGAGGCAAATCTGAGTAGCTCGTTGAAGTGCATGTTTTTAGAACAAAAGAAACCGACTGAGTGTCTGTCTTACTTCAGAGTTTGTGGGTTGGTAGGCTCCAGATATCCAAATGTATGTGAACAAACACTGAAAAAAGTGAGTTTTTAAAAATATTTTTCATTATCTGTCCCCTTTAAAATGTGACCCGTTGTCTCTGTTTGTGCAGTGGACATCGTGTTAGCTCTGGGGAGGGCTCGCTTTGGCCCTTTCCAACCAAGACCCAGAAAGGATGTCTGAAAAACCGATCCGGATTGCCATAGTGAACCATGATAAATGCAAGCCAAAGAAATGCAAGCAGGAGTGCAAGAAGAGCTGCCCGGTGGTCCGAATGGGTAAGAACAGCAGAAATTCTGACTCCTCTGAAAATATAACCAAACATCTGTTTTACTCTTCCTGACTTTAAATGAAGTTAATGTTCCATTACTAGGCTACGTAACATATATTAAAGACGAGAATGACACGCCAGGATGTCTACGTGTACAGGGGGTGGGGCTTGAGTGAAAAATTAAAATTACATCTATCAATAAATGAATTACAGAGATCATCTTTCTCTGTTTGCATGAACAAACCCCCAAGTGTGCTGCCTTCCTGGCTTGTACACAGCCATCATATCCCTTGGTAATGGAGCGTGCTATGAGTGACACGCGAATAGAAATGAGCAGAGCTTCTCGTGCCAACTGTAAAGTCATCTGAATTTAAAAAAAAAAATTATTGGGCATTTTTCTGTCTCACAAGAACAGTATCATGCGGATGAACAAGATGTGATCATTTTGATGTCCTGAGGGTCGGTTTTCTCTGTTTTGGGACCGTCTTCCTCCCTCTTGAGGTAAACAGTACGGCCCGACGGAAACAGGAAACAGCCGAACGCTAGGAGCTTTAACTAATTAGCATAATTTATGAAACTGCATCACACCAAGATGGCGACGTGCAAAAAACATCGTGACTCTGCATCGAAATTGACTCTGAGAGTTTTGAGTCACTGGGATGTAATTTGTGGTTGACATTCACGAATACAGTAGATCCGTGAAACAAAAGACAATTAGAGCGGCGGCTACAATTATCGACACCTTTTCAGATTTACCAATAAAAAAACAATTTTACAAAGGTGAGTTTCAGTTTCAACAGTTATTATTGGTTAATTAATCAACCGCAAGACCCACCCCCTCGCCCTTTGATCTTGACGTCTGATAACGCAGCTCATTACCTGAGATGGAATTTTTTTAGCACGTTCTCATCGCAGGTAAGCATGGTGGAAAGATCATGAACATGTTTTTACTCATCAAATTCACCGATATTTCATGAGGCCATTATTAAAAAATGTTCTGTTTCCGGTCCACCGGCCGGGTGAGTGCCGTTTGTGTGGTTGAAATTTTTTTTTTAACGCGGGTTTTTCGACATTTTTTTTCGGGTTCGTAAATCTAAAATCGAACTTGACATTTACGTATTCCCAGGGCTTTCCACTAAGGCTCATACTAGCCAGCCATGACAAATAAGTAGCCAGCCGGGGGGGAGTAAACACAAAATAAACTCCTGTGCACGCAGTTCCCAGGATTAAATGTATTTTCCACAGACCATTTATTTATTCACTTTCCTCAAATACAAAGTAAAATGGCAGTAAATCTTCTTTCTTTTCTTGCGTATTGCATCATGAGGCGTTCCTGGCTTGTAAATCTCTTATTTTCGGTGCATGACACATTCACGCAACTGAGCATGCTATGAATTAACAACGACATGAAAATACACTCCAACGACTCAGTTTGGTTTCATTTACAACCAACGGTGTCTTTTGATGCCAGCACGTAATTGAACAAGAGAAGACTGGTTTACCGGAGACAAAGTAAGCGTTATCTCTGCTTCTGTTCCCTCCGACACACTACTGCCTCCGCCGAGTGCGCGCGCACACACCGCATGTCGGGGCCGCGGATGAGTTACTCTCCCTTGATCAACGAAGTCGGCGGGGAATTTGTGGTTATTATCGGTACAAACAGCGCGAATCACAACTTAAATGAGTGCGGTTCAGTTTGACATTATTGTCAGTCCGTTAGATAAACATTTAATTTTATTAAAATCGAAAATTAATATTTAGAGCCTGTGGGCTACAAAAATAATAGTCATTAAAGTAACCGGCTGGACTTAATTGTGTAGTCGGCTGTATGGCCGGCAGCCGGCGCTTGTGGAAAGCCCTGCATTCCGCGCAGAATATAGAATCGAATCAGCTCTGCGCATGCGCCGTGCGGCACAAAAAAACGGCAGCCACCATGAAGGAAGGAGATCCGGAGTTTTCAAACATTTGCTTAAGTGTGAAATTGCAAAATGGTATTCTAGCGAACAACAAAATAGTAAAGATTCAGAAAAACAAATCATTCAGTGATAATTTTAATAGTGTAATTTCATCCGAACTCGGCCTAACGCTCGATTTAGAACTACAAAAAGTCCGTGTGTCGGACATTTTAAGTACCTTTGTAAAAGTTTTGCAAATGTTGCAGTCAGCATTTAAAATGCTAACTTAAAGTTTTTGTACAAGTTTCAGTTGATTAAACTGCCATATTTTATTAAATGTGTCTGCTTTTGTAATAAAAAAAGTACTGAAAGAAAAAGCAAACACAGCATTGCGATTTCTTATCCATCCATAAAAAAAAAAATAAATCCCTCCCTCCCGACTGAAAATTTGTTTGCTCACCCGGTGGACAGGAAACGGATTTTTTTTTTAAGGATGGCCTGATCTCCTCGTCGAAACCTACTTTGTTTCTTATTCTTTCATTCAACAGTCGCCATTTTGTGTCTAAACGTGCGTTTGAGAAGTCACGTGCGTGAGGTGCCGATAATAGTGATCACTTTCACCGGTGTCCACCATTATCGACATAAGTGACATTTATAACTGTTACGGATCGATCTTTGTGTAACATTGCTGAAGTTGATGAAGTACTTTAAAAAAATAAAAGGGCTGTGATTTATAATATTTTTTTTCTGATTCATAACAGAATGGAATGTTTATAGAGTATTTGGAATCTGATTGCAATAAGAATTAGAGCAGAATTAAATTCCTCGCATATAAAAAAATTACATGCTTGAAATATGCAGATTTTTCTATTCCATTCAGAATTTATTTATTTATTTATTTATTTATTTTTTTGCAGTTTGTTGTAAATATCTACCACATATTACAACATCAGGAGACATTTTATATTTTGGTTCGAGGAATGAGATGCGACCTTTGACCTGGAGTTTCATGTGGTTACAATGTCAATTCCCTGTCGATATTTATTGGTAAACTAGAAATTAATACAAACAACGATGAATGATTAACAAAATGTGAGCTACGAAAATACTTAAAGTGGGTAGAAAGTGGAACAAAAAGATTTTCTGACGCAGGTTAAACATTATCAGTTCATTTGTTTACAAACATTAGAATTACTTCCTCATTTACGTAAAGCACCGACATCGATATATTTATATAAAAGATATTTTGTACTAAATATAAGTCTATGTAAAACAAATTTTAAATAAAAAATATGTTTTGTTAACCTAATACCACATACCGATTATTTATTTTTTTAAATAAATAATCATCTGGATGTCGATAATTGTAGAACGGTGTCGATAACTATGGACAAAGGTGTCGATAATTGTGGAACGGTGTCACGTGATCTGAATCGCTAAGTAATCTGGAATCGACTCTTTTTTTTTTTTCCCCCAGTGGAAGTTTGAGTAATTATTCATGCACGATTTACCTATTGAAAGTCTTTTCTACTTTTGCAACGGCCAAAAGATCGTTAAGGTGACGATAATTGTAGCCGTCTTTCTACGGCATATCTTTTCTCTGTTCCTGTGTTTGTGTTATCGTTTCTTACTCTGTAAGATCAAAACATTAGGTGTATAACTCCATACTCGCTACCGTGGAGTCGAACCCATGCATTCTAAGGCTCTAAAGCTAAGCACTAGCTAGAATGATTTAGTTATCTGTCCGGAAAAATGACATCATCTCTCTGACCTTGCTCTATCTTGCAGTTGCACTCACTAGGCAGGCTTTCCTTTTCTTTTCCTCTGGATTTTAGCTGGCGGGAGAGCGGACTGGACTCAAGCGCTCCATGTTGTCATGGTAACATTGACAATAACATGTAACGTACACACGGATTCAGATTGTCTAAAGCGTGAAAGTTCATATGGTCAGCTATTTGTCCAAGTCCAATCGTTTCAACACAGCTCAATTCGTTTTAGCGATATTATATTTGTTATTATTTATCTATCGCTCACAGAACATTCTCATTCTTCAGACTTGTTTGCTAAAACAGGTCGCCAAATATACTTTGGAGGCTGTTAATATTCCTGGGCAGCCCGACTAGTACAGTCTGTGTGGGAAACACTACAGACGATGAGGAAGTTGTTGGTTTAAATTCAAAATAATGTTGTTAAAGCAAGACTGTCTTTCTGATTTTTCAAGTGTAGGTCATAAAAAGAATTTTCCCCGACACCCAATTATTTTTGTTTAGTGGACCGAAAGCTACTGAATTCGAATCACAGACTTCCAATTGTATTCGTTTTTTTTAAACAGAACAATTAATAAATTTCAGGCCATGTGGCCCTAAATTCTCCACTATTTTTTCCTGCTTCACCATGATGCAATACAAGATACTACATCATGTATGGCATGGTGGGCTTTCCCCGTTCGAAGGCATTGTGGGATACAAATTTGAAACAGGAGAGAAAAATGGAGGACGTGAGTGTGCGAATGAAACGTGAAAGACCGACTACAGTAACGGAAAGAAAGTGAGAAGAAAAGACGTTATGTTCTATACGAAGGAAAGGAAACGCAGGACCAAACTAATAAATATCGGCGCTCAGCGAGCACCTCGGTGTGATCAGCTGTTCGTTTAGCGATAGAATGATGGAAGTGTACGGTCAAAGGTAAACCTGTGCATGCGCACACACACACACACACACACACACACACACGGACTTCCTCTGTCTGCTTGACTGCACAAAGCGAGTGATTTCATGCACATTATTTGCTTTAATCCCCTCAAATTAAATAACTTCCCGGCCACCTGATATTTTGTGAGATATTACCGAAATAAACATATATCACAATGACATTAAAAAGTCATTAAAATGATCAATAATAAGCAATATAATCTGAAATGAAACATTTTATCATAATACATTTTTCAGCGAGATCACCCAGCCCTACTCCACCCGAAGTGCACACTGGTCCCTCTGGTGTTCAAACAATGTAATTGCATTAAATGCGGAATTAACAGCTCGCTAATATCACACGTTTCCACAATGCACATCGTCTTGTCAGGAGGCATCGTTACACTCCTAACATTTATACAGTATTCACTGCTCTCTGGTCTCACTGTGATTTATTCTATCCACATTCACTGGATATGAGCAATCGTGCGCTCTGATTGGCTACTCTACTACTAGGATATCAGTTCATATATCGTGAGTAGAGAAAAACAAAATGGCGGAACGTGTTGCTGAAGCAACCGAGGACAAAATAAAAACTCTACTCGAAAACAAAACCTCAAAAATAGAAGAAAAAAAAAAGCAACAAAATATGGAATAAAAGTACTAGTGCATCTCAAAAAATTTGAATACAATGAAAAAGTTCCTTTTTTCATAATTTAATTCAAAAAGGTAAACTTTAATATATTCTATATTCATTATATGTAAAGTGAAATATTTAAAGCCTTTTTTGTTTTAATTTTGATGATTATGGCTTATAGCTCATGAAAATCAGAAATCCAGTGTCTCAAATTATTAGAATATTCCCTAAGATCAATCAAAAAAAGGATTTACAATACAGAAATGTCCAACTTCTGAAAAGTATATTCATATATACACTCAATACTTGGTTGGGGCTCCTTTACCATGAATTATTGTATCAATGCGGTGTGGCATGGAGGTGATCAGTCCGTGGCACTGCTGAGGTGTTATTGAACCCCAGGTTGCTTTGATAGTGGCCTTCAGCGTATTTGTATTTTTGGGTCGGGTGTTTCTCATCTTCCTCTTGACAATACCCCATAGATTCTCTATGGGGTTCAGGTCAGGCAAGTTGGCTGGCCAATCAAACACAGTAATATCATGGTCAGCAAACCATTTGGTAGTAGTTTTGGCACTGTGGGTAGGTGCTAAGTCCTGCTGGAAAAGGAAATCAGCATCTCCAAAAAGCTCGTCAGCAGATGGAAGCATGAAGCGCTCTAAAATCTCCTGGTAGATGGCTGTGTTGACTTTGGACTTGATAAAATACAGTGGACCAACACCAGCAGATGACATGGCACCCCAAATCATCACAGACTGTGGAAACTTCACACTGGGCTTCAAACACCTTGGATTCTGTGCCTCTCCACTCTTCCTCCAGACTCTAGAACCGTGATTTCCAAATTAAATGCAAAATGTACTTTCATCTGAAAAGAGGACTTTGGACCACTGAGTAACAGTCCATTTCTTTCTCTCCTTAGCCCAGATAAGACACTTCTGACATTGTCTCTGGCTCAGGAGTAGCTTGATATTAGGGATGCGACAGTTGTATCCCCTTTCTTGAAGATGTCTGTTCGTGATGGGTCTTGATACACTGACACCAGCCTCAGTCCACTCCTTGTGAAGCTCTCCCAAGTTCTTGAATCAACTTTTCTTGACAATCCTCTCAAGACTGCGGCCATCCCTGTTGCTTGTGCACCTTTTCCAGCCACCCTTTTCAGCAATGACCTTTTGTGGCTTACCCTCCTTGTGGAGGGCATCAGTGATCATCTTCTGGACAACAGTCAAGTCAGCAGTCTTCCCCATGATTGTGGTTGTGTGTACTGAACTAGACCGAGAGATACACTGTGTTCATACTGTTTTACTCAAACTCGAAATGAAATATTCTAATATTTTGAGATGGGTTTTTTTTATGTTTTTGTACTGTATGCCATACTGATTAAAATAGAAAAATGCTTGAAACATTTTAGTTTATGTGTAATGAGTCTATAATATATAACATTTTCACTTTCTTAAATAACTGATGGAAAATATTGAACTTTTTCACAAATTCTAATTTTTTGAGATGCACTAGTATTTGATGGTAATTTTTCACAAATGGCTACTACGTATGTATGATTTTGTCAGACATTTTGTGTAAAGGTTTTTATTTATCGAAAAAATAAAAATGATGTTTCTCAAAATCCAGTGAATGTGGGTAGAATAAAACAGTTATTCTACTCAATCTCGTCGTACATGGATAGCAGCTATCAGCTCACGTACGACTCAGTTTCGCTGAATAATTATTAAATGTTGCTTTGCAGGCAAACTGTGTATAGAGGTCACCACACAAAGCAAGATCGTATGGATATCTGAATCACTCTGTATAGGATGTGCTATCTGCATTAAGGTATGTAAAGGTATAAGAACTTGCTTAAGAGCATGATTGGGTGAAAAACAATTTAATCAGCGTCACTGTTCAGGCTGCCAGTCAGTATGTAATGGATTAAGAAACAATAATTACCCTTTTTTCTGTAGAAATGTCCATTCGGTGCTTTGGCTATCGTTAACCTGCCGAGTAACCTGGAGAAAGAGACCACACACCGATACTGTGCCAACTCTTTCAAACTACACAGGTCAAGTTAGGATAACATATTTAAAAGAAACACATCAGCAATGCATCGTCTCCATGTGTTGTATGCTAGCCAGTGTTTCGTTCTCTTATTATTACAGGTTACCAATCCCGAGACCGGGAGAGGTTTTAGGGCTGGTCGGGACGAACGGCATTGGAAAATCAACAGCACTTAAGATCCTCGCTGGAAAACAGAAGCCCAACCTGGGGAAATATGATGTAGGTAACGCGATATCATCTTTTAAAGTTTACTTACAGTTGTGATCAGAAGTTTCCATACAGTGACATGAATGTCATCTTGGAGATGAATATCATGGCAATATTTGGGCTTTCAGTAATTTCTTTGAACTGTTCTTTTTCTGTGGCAGATTGTACAGCGTACATCTTTAATTAAAAATAACACTAGAATTTGGTGCACAAGTTTTAATTTTCTTTGGGTTTTCTGAAATCAACACAGGGTCAAAAATTTACTTGAGCTCACTTATGGCCCTTTTCCACTACCCTTTTTCAGCTCACTTCAGCTCGCTTCAGCCCGACACGGCTCGCGTTTCGACTACCAAAAACCAGCACGACTCAGCTCGCTTCAGCCCTGCTTAGCCCCTAAAACTCGCACGGTTTTGGAGTGGGGCTGAAGCGAGCCAAACCGAGCCGAGTGAGGCTAGGGGCGTGAGCAGACACTCCCCTGTGCACTGATTGGTGAGGAGGAGTGTCCTCACATGCCCACACACGCCCCGCGAGCGCGCTGGGATCTGTAAACACCGCAAACCCGGAAGGAGAAGAATTACGAATTACGAGAATTTCTGAAGCCTTATGCGCCTCGCCTCATCTATACGCTCTTGCCAGTATCTGTCCGCGTTGTCGGTGACAACAAGCCACAGCACCAAGACCAGCAACACTAACGACTCCATGTCCTCCATGTTTATTGTTTACTATTCGGGTCGTGAGACTACCGCTTAAAAGATCACTGATGTCACTGTTTGCGCTGCTTAACGACATCACCTGCCGTCCACCCACTTTCGCTAACTCCACCCAATGTGTCCACCCACTTCCAGCCAGCACGGTTCAGCGCGGTTGTAGTCGAAATGCAACTCCAACAGCCCCGCTCAGCTCGACTCAGCACGGCACGGCTCAGCCCGACTCAGCCGCGTTTGTAGTGGAAAAGCGGCATTAGATTATTAATTCAGAGGTGCTGAAACTTCCAAAATGTCTCTTATCTTGCCAAGGCCGAGGTCTCTTAACTTCCTGTTAGTGATCATGATTGACTACAGCTGGTAGCTTCTCTGTGCCTTCATAAAAAGGGTTTGTTTACAGCACTCACTGGATTGACCAACACTCTAGCCTAGTAAACTAGACCCACCCGCCTAGCGGCCAAAAATATTTTTGCTTACGAGTGGGTCTAGCCTCGCACCATATCAACAAAACACCCCGGGCATCAAATTGTGCCCGCCAATCACAACACAAGGTTTTTGTTTGGATTCTTTGGGCGGGTTTTTGCAGGAGTGACGACAAGGCTGCACGACGCTGGAGAAAGCACAACAGGAAAGATGGCTATGGCTAGTGAAAAGCGCTAGTTTGACTCCACTTTGGAATCAGTTTTAGAAGAATTAGACTTGGAGTTTTCGTTGAAACATGAGCAGGAAGAGGCTCTCCGCTCATTCCTTTTCAAGAAGGACGTTTTCGCTGTTTTGCCGACCAGCTATGGCAAAAGTCTGATCTACCAGCTGGCTCCGCTGGTAGCCAAAAGGATGGGGCTAGTTTGTGCAGTACGAAGAATTAATAAACAGCTTTGAAACATTACTTTTTGATTGTTTCTTATTTTCCCATTATTTTAAATTTAAGGGAAATTATTTCACCAAACACCACTAAATAAAAATAAAAACTCTCAAAAACAGTTTAAGCAAACCCTTGAAAAACACTTGAAAAAAATAAGAGTGTATGTTAAGTATGTGGTACAGACTCCAAACTTGTGGTCATTATCTCCAAACTTCTTAATATCTAGAACCTGTTAATTAATACGCATTTTGAAAAATTATTTATTTCAAGGCCTCCCCCACTGCTTTCTGTCACTCTGACTACGTCACAGTCACTGTTGCGCTGATTGGTCAGAGCACTGGCCTATACGCACAGAGACAGTTTGAAAGACAACGGGTTGTTCCTACCCACACCCTTCGGAAATATCTACGACCGAGACCAGACTAAATATTCACATTTAGTCTGGCTTGCCAGGCTACCAACACACAGTAAAATGGGAAAGTCCAAGGAGCTCAGTGCAGATCTGAGAAAGAGGATCGCAGATGTACACAACTCCGGAATGTCTCTTGGAGCCATTTCTAAACAACTGCAAATTCCAAGATCAGTTCAAACAATTGTATGCAAGTTATTGTGAAGTGTAGTCACTTTGCCAAGCCACTTTGCATCAAGAAAACCCAAACTGTCACCCTCAGCTGAAAGGAAATTAGTTTGGATGGTCAGGAACAACCTGGGAACTACCATGGCTAGGGTTGCAAAGGGGTGGAAAGTTTCCGGGAATTTTGAAGGGCTCGGGAATATTGGGAATTTTCGGGAATTTTCAATTTTGGCATTTATTAAGTCTTAAACATTTTAAAACATTTCATCACCCAGAAAAACAAATTAAAACCCATGTTAAGCCTTTCTTTCAATTATGTACTGTTTTTGTGCTAATTAAGAATAGGACATATTGCTAAAGGCCAATTAATAAAAGGCTTTTAGTTTTTCAATATTAGTATTATATTCAGATTTTTCAGTGAAAAATTATTATTCTCAGTCTCAATTATCTAGTCTGAGGGACACTTAATAGAAATCCAGTCAAAATTGTCAGAGGTCAAATGTGCATTCCCAAGTTCCTTACCACAAAAGTGTAGAAGGTCTTGTATCCCTTGGTCTACTACACATTTTTGAATACATTTGTGTGTGTGTGTGTATTGGGGACCTCTCGAATCTGCATTTGAATAGATTTCTATTAAGTGTCCCTCAGACAAGACCTCATCTCATCTCATTATCTCTAGCCGCTTTATCCTGTTCTACAGGGTCGCAGGCAAGCTGGAGCCTATCCCAGCTGACTACGGGCGAAAGGCGGGGTACACCCTGGACAAGTTGCCAGGTCATCACAGGGCTGACACATAGACACAGACAACCATTCACACTCGCATTCACACCTACGGTCAATTTAGAGTCACCAGTTAACCTAACCTGCATGTCTTTGGACTGTGGGGGAAACCAGAGCACCCGGAGGAAACCCATGCAGACACGGGGAGAACATGCAAAGTCCGCACAGAAAGGCCCTCGTCGGCCATGGGGCTCGCCTCGAACCCGGACCTTCTTGCTGTGAGGCAACAGTCCTAACCACTACACCACCGTGCCGCCCCCCCTCGGACAAGATATCTAGTAATTTTGAATTGAATCGATTATTTTTCTAGAGTGTACCCTTTGGTAAGAATTAACTGGAAATCTAACTCATTGCATAACAAGTAGTGATTCCTAAAAATCTTGCAAAAACTTAATTTTGACCATTTTTATTATAAAATTTTATGAAACTTGAAGACTTGTCTACAGATTTAATCACAAAGGTATCACATCATAAAATAACAAGAAATATTTAAATTTAAAAAATGTAAAATTTCTAATTACTAGTAGTCTTGAAATAAGTTTTGTTGCTTGTAAAATATATTAGTGTCGCGTTTATCTTTGAATCTGGAGCAAGGCTGTTTAATGTATTGTTTTAATAGCAGTGTATACCCTAATCATTACTTCTAATCTGATAATTTTCAAGCAAATTACTTGACAGGATATGGTTTACAAACCAGTTGCAAAATGAAAAAGGAATTCAAGTTGTTGAAGTATAATTAGTAAACAAAAAAGTTACAGGAAGCAGTCTTCAAAATCATAAGTAGAGTTAAAGTTGCTTTTGAAGGTAAGTTCTCACAAAGTCTAAGGTTATTGTTTAATTCATTATACATGTACCAGGGAAAACCCGTATTGTTTTTGTAAAACATTTGGTGGTTATTAATTTTCTCAGTTATTTAATTAGTTACGTGCTTGTTTTTGCTTGTATGTTCTTCTGAACAGAACAGAGACCAAGAGAAATATCCTAATCTGAATAAAAGGACCTTATTTTTTTTGATCAATTTTTAAGTAAAGTTGGTTTTGAAAGTTCCCCAAAATTTCCACTCTGAAAATTCCTGGGAATTGTGCAACCCTAACCATGGTACAGCCCTGCCATGAACTGGAAGCTGATGGATCACTGTCTCCAGTTCAGATCACCATGGACTAAGAGACTGCTCTCCAAGAAATAACCCCCTGCTCCAAAATTGACACCTTCAAGCTTAATTAAAGTTTGAAGCTGACCACATGGGCAAAGAAAAAGCCTTCTGGAGGATAGCTGTATGGTCAGATGAGACAAAGATTGAGTTGTTTGACCGCAATGACCACCATGTACAGAGGGACACTGTACCAGCTGGTGGTGGTGGTAGGATCATCATGCTCTGGGGCTGTTTTGCTGCCAGTGGAACTGGTTCATTGCACAAAGTGGATGGAATAATGAAGAAGGAGGACTACCTCAGAATTCTTCAGCATAAACCATCAGAAACTTGAACACGATTTGGGACTTGGGAGTTACAACAGGACAATGAACCCAAACATGCATCAGAGCTGGTTGTGGAGGATAAAGCAGGCTAACATTAAGCTTAAAACAAGTCCTGACTTCAACCCTATTGAAAATACTATACGGACCGTGCTTATAAGTCGAGTCCATGCCAAGAAAAAAAAAATAATTGAACTCTACCAATTCTACCATGAAGAGTCGCGAAATATCCAACCAGAATTCTGCCAGAAACTTGTTCATGGTAAACAAAAATGTTTGGTCAAGGTGAATCTTGCGAAGAGATATTTTACCCAAATATTAGGTGTGCTGTATGTATATTTTTGACCATGTATGTATAATTTTGACCCTGTGTTGATTTCAGAAAACCCAAAGAAAATTAAAACTTGTGCGCCAAATTCTACTGTGTTTTTTTTTTTATTAAAGATGTATGCTGTACAGGGTGGCACGGTGGTGTAGTGGTTAGCGCTGTCGCCTCACAGCAAGAAGGTCCGGGTTCGAGCCCCGGGGCCGGCGAGGGCCTTTCTGTGCGGAGTTTGCATGCTCTCCCCGTGTCTGTGTGGGTTTCCTCCGGGTGCTCTGGTTTCCCCCCACAGTCCAAAGACATGCAGGTTAGGTTAACTGGTGACTCTAAATTGACCGTAGGTGTGAATGTGAGTGTGAATGGTTGTCTGTGTCTATGTGTCAGCCCTGTGATGACCTGGCGACTTGTCCAGGGTGTACCCCGCCTTTCGCCCGTAGTCAGCTGGGATAGGCTCCAGCTTGCCTGCGACCCTGTAGAACAGGACAAAGCGGCTAGAGATAATGAGATGAGATGCTGTACAATCATTCTACCACAGAAAAAGAACAGTTCGGAGAAATCACTGAAAGCCCAAATATCGCCATGACATTCATATCCAAGATGACATTCATGTCACTGTATGTAAACTTCTGACCACTACTGTAGATATGAACTTTACACTTTTTTTCGACAGTGTGAGTGATCATGTGCTAGATTACTTTTACTGAACCTAAAGCTCCCGATCCAGCTGTTGTGTTCTAAAAAATATCACACAATCGTCACCAAAGCTGGAGAATTGAAAAGTGTAACCACGTCTTCTTCGTGTGGCCTCAACACAACGTAGCAGTTGTTTCTCTCTTGGCAGACTCCTCCTGACTGGCAGGAAATCCTGGCTTATTTCCGAGGATCTGAACTGCAGAACTACTTCACAAAGATCCTGGAAGACGATCTGAAAGCCATTGTGAAGCCTCAATACGTCGACCAGATCCCAAAAACTGTCAAGGTGTGTCATCCAGCTGCTCTTAGATCATTTCATTTGGGAATGTCGTTTAATGTTGGGGAAGCCGTGGCCTAAAGGTTAGAGAAGCAGTTTTGGGACTAAAAGGTTGCTGGTTCGATTCCCTGGACCAGCAGGAATGGCTGAAGTGCCCTTGAGCAAGGCACCTAACCCCCACTTGTTCCCTGGGCGTTGTAGTATAGCTGCCCCCTGCTCTGGGTGGGTGGGTGGGTGTGTGCTCACGTGTGCATGTATTCACTGCTTCAGATGGGTTAAATGCAGAGGAGAAATTTTGCTGTGCTTGAGTGACAAAAATAAAGGCTTCTTCTTCTAATAAATCAGTGTTTCTGTTTTGCAGGGAAGCATAGGCTCTATTCTGAGCAGGAAGGATGACACCAAGACGGAGGTTGTAGTCTGTGAGCAACTCGGTATGTTTTTTGGGGGTGTTTTCCTCTTTTATTTATTTATTTATTTATTTATTTATTTTTAAATGAGATGTATGTAATGTACTGTAAGTAAGGAGTAAACGCTCAGGGCAGTGCTGTTCACGGAAAATAATCAACAGTGGTAGTATGATACATCCTGAAGTGTTTTATTCATCTTACACAACAGCAATTTGCCAATGGTTCCAATTTTTATCTTCCGCTCAAAGAAAGTTTGGCGGGGGATATAGAAATAGGTTCCGTCCGTCCGTCCAGCTGTCCGTCCGTCCGGTCACATTTTCGTGTCCAGGCCATATCTTTAAAACTACTGAAGATATCTTCATGAAACTTTGTATACATATCGAGCAACATGTGAACTGGTTGCCAACAAGTATTTTTCAAATTTTTACATAAAAAATAGACTATGATTTAGTTTCTAAGAGCAATGTTTGTTTCCAGAGCATACATCTAAAACTGTTCATGATACGGATTTGAAACTTGGTAGACATGTTAACAAGGTGATGTAGATGTGCCTTTTCATACTAAGAAATTTGAGAAATGTTTAATTTTTCATGTTTCCTTGGAAACAATTTCAGACTTAAGTTAGTCTCTCAGGTTAGTCTTAGGGTTATGTTTTGTTTCCGGAGCAGAACTTGAAAACTATGAGTGGTACGGTCCTGAAAATTGGTATATGTGTTGATTAAGTAATGTATATGTGGCTTTTGATACTAAGAAATGTGAGAAATTTTAATTTTTAGCTCAGGTGGACCAAAGGTCCGGTGGGCTTACGCCATGGGCTCCTGAGGTCAGTGTAAAGAGGTGTAGGGTTGGTTTCCTGCAGCAGAACTTGAAAAATGTGACAAATAATATCTTGAAACTTGGTGTGTAGTTGGTATACAGGGCAGCGGGGGATATACGGTAGATGGCTCTGTCTTCTTGTTCTCTCATGAACATATTACTGGGAAACTGGGAAATCGTCCATCCTGGAAACTTAACCATGCAGCTTTACTTCTGACTGTTACAAAAATGCTGACACTGGAGTCCTTTTATAAATGTTAAATCAACATCTCTTTACAGAAGGCATCACCATATCAGTGATTTACACTTTTTTTTTTTTTAAGAAATATGTGGAGCATTTGCCATACAGCTTCCTATGTAAATTGTCACTATAGCTGTAGGCCTCTCGGCAGCCTCCCTGACCAGTTTTCATCTTGTCTTTTCATCAATTTTGGAGGGACGTCCAGTTCTCGGTAATGTCACTGTTGTCCCATATTTTCTCCACTTCTTGATGACGGTCTTCACTGTGCTCCATGGTATATCTAATGCCGTGGAAATGTTTTTGTACCCTTCTCCTGACTGATACCTTTCAACAGTGAGATCCCTTTGCTGCTTTGTAAGCTCTCTGTGAACCCTGGCTTTGGTTGGAAGATGCGACTGAGTAAATGTCAGGAAAATCCTACTAGAACACACACACACACACACACACACACACACACAAGTGTTTTACTGGGAAATATACCACTCATATTTGTCATACGGGGGTGGCACGGTGGTGTAGTGGTTAGTGCTGTCGCCTCACAGCAAGAAGGTTCTGGGTTCGGGCCCCGTGGCCGGCGAGGGCCTATCTGTGTGGAGTTTGCATGTTCTCCCCGTGTCCGCGTGGGTTTCCTCCGGGTGCTCCGGTTTCCCCCACAGTCCAAAGACATGCAGGTTAGGTTAACTGGTGACTCTAAATTGACCATAGGTGTGAATGTGAGTGTGAATGGTTGTCTGTGTCTATGTGTCAGCCCTGTGATGACCTGGCGACTTGTCCAGGGTGTACCCCGCCTTTCACCCGTAGTCAGCTGGGATAGGCTCCAGCTTGCCTGCGACCCTGTAGAACAGGATAAATAAACAGGCTGGAGATAATGAGATGAGATGAGATGTGGAGCATTTGCCATACAGCTTCCTATGTAAATTGTCACTATACAGTAGCTGTCGGCCTCTCGGCAGCCTCCCTGACCAGTTTTCATCTTGTCTTTTCATCAATTTTGGAGGGACGTCCAGTTCTCAGTAATGTCACTGTTGTCCCATATTTTCTCCACTTCTTGATGACTGTCTTCACTGTGCTCCATGGTATATCTAATGCCATGGAAATGTTTTTGTACCCTTCTCCTGACTGATACCTTTCAACAATGAGATCCCTTTGATGCTTTGTAAGCCCTCTGTGAACCCTGGCTTTTGCTGGAGGATGCGACCGAGTAACTGTCAGGAAAATCCTACTAGGACACACACACACACAAGTGTTTTACTGGGAAATATACCGCTCATATTTGTCATACGAAACGCATCCCTGACCTGAGTAACACATTTTCAAACATCTTCACTCGTGAGGATCCCGATGATGTCACTCCCAGTGTTTTTCCACTGACTCGACGCCCATTGTCGAAATGGCGAACTGGTTCAAAATTAAAATTGTTTTGATGAACTTTTTTTTTTTGTATGTGTGGATGTGTCCATATAATATAAAGAGCATTACACAGTCGCATGAAGATATGAAGTTTGTCTTCTCCTGTTGAAAATATTTTACTTCTTCGCTTGACTCATTCAGGAATATTCTCACCACTCAAAAATAAACTTCATATCTTCACACCACCATGTAATATCCTCTGTATAATGAACATGTGTGACTAGAACTCCTGTCAAAGCTTCTTCTCTACCTTCTGACTGTTCACCATCGACGTTGAGTCTTGTATGTAATTTCTTGATAATTCTGATGAATTTCGCTGGACAACCAAATCTGTCTAAGATGGAATAAAGGAGATCCCGGTTCACAGTGTCCGAGGCCTTAGTGAAGTCATTGAAGGCTATGTACCATACATGTTTCTTGGCTGATCTCTTGATTTTTCCATCAATTGTCCAAGTGTGAAAATACCGTTGATAGTGCTTCTACCACTACGATATCCAGATTGAGACTGTGGATAAAATGTTTCTGCCAGTTTTTTGAGTCTTTGCAAAATAATATCAGCAAACACCTTTCCAACAGCGCTGAGTAGGGAGAGCCCTCTGTAATTACCGCACTGACTTCTATCTCCTTTTATTTGAAAAGTATCATTATGTTGGGGTCAGTCAAATCAGTTGGGATGTTTTCCGTTGTCCAGAAGATAGTTATGATTGAAAATAGAAAGGCTCTTAATCGGGCACCTCCGTTCACAATGATATCAGGTAACACTCCATCTGGACCAGGACTTTTCACTAGTTTGGTATTGTGGTGTGGTTATAAACCGAGTTAGAGGATGATATTGATGGGGGATGATGTTGTCTGTAATTAATTCCAGATAACAGGTTTACATGAAATTTAATTGGTTTAAATGAAACCTAACGGAGAACTGAAGGCAAATTTTTTTATCATCAAAATTCTATTTGTCATTTTATTAAATATCAGAATGCATTTTTGATCGCCATTTTGTCGCTGCTATAGCAAGTTATGAGTGTTTTGAAATATGCTATGTAATATATCAGTCCGTATGTCAAAGCGACGGCCGTAAACGAGATTTGTCGAGACCTGTGCGAGACATCGTAGGACGGAAGTAAAACGTACAGCGCAAATCAAAGTGACCGACATCTGCCAACGTTGTCAAAAGACACGCGCTGCCCTCTTTCAAATGCTGATGTAATCAAGCCGGAAGTTTTGTTTGTTTTCATAGCAATCAGGAAAGTTTGAAAAAAGTAGGCAGTAATCGTTATTTAAACTCGTTTTTGTGCAATACTTCGTTTGGAAAACAGTTTTCAAAATGGCGGCACTGACACTTCATGTTTCAAAGTCTCCCACAAGTCTCGTGAAGATCGCACGGATAAGCGACGCCTGCCGTGGACCAAACCACCTAAATTCAACATGGCTAAAAACCGAATTGGCTGATAAGTATAATATTTAATTGCAATTAGTTGCCAATATGAGTCACAATATAAGGTTACTAAAACCGAAAACGTCATTGAATAACACGTTAATTAAGAAATAAAGCAAGTTTAAAAATGACTTCAGTTCTCCTTTAAATAATGTGATCATTTTTTTTTTGGTGTGTGTGTGTGTTTTGTGACACAGATCTGACTCATCTCAGGGACAGGAATGTTGAGGATCTGTCAGGAGGAGAGCTGCAGCGCTTCGCCTGTGCAGTGGTGTGCATCCAGAGAGCAGATATGTATGCTTCTGAAATCCTGTATATACACACTACAGTACAATCCCATAATGCATGGACGTGTGTGTGTGTGTGTGTGTGTGTGTGTGTGTGTGTGTGTGTGTGTGTGTGTGTGTAAGTCTGACACATGACTGGATTTCACCGATGAAGACAGTTTTTCAAACAATTTATTTCCTGGTTAATTAGCAAGTTATCTTTTATATTGGAAATTTTCAAATTTACATAATTCGTGTCATAAATCCTCCCCCATTCTTTGAGTAACGAATGTCACTCTCTATTTTTTCTTTATTTTTTTACGTCCTGTCTGTACACATGTATTTGTCATGATTCTCGTCTTGTCTCCGCCTCTGTCCTGTCATCGGTGTATATCTTGATTATACTCCCCTGTTCTCTGTTCCAGCCTCGTTAGCTTTATCTGTTGCGTCTTCATGTTATTACAAAGTCTTATCGTGCATCTTGAAGCATTATTTCCAAGCCATAGTTTCTGTGTTGTTTTCTAGCTCCATGTCCTTCCTGGTTTAGAACCTCACTCATGTTTCCTGTTTTCTTATCAGAAATTATCCTTGTTTATTTCCGCCTACCTGTATTTTGACCCCTCCTATGGACATTAATAATCACTTTTGGATTACTCCTAATAATAAATGCCACGCTGCATATATTTTACAATGTATTTACGCAAATGAGCCTTTGTTTAATTGTATATGCATTCATTTGCATGCTTAATGCAATTAAAAATCTCATTTTTATCCCCCGCTGGCGGAAAGGTCCGAAGGCGGATTATGTCATGGCGATTTCCGGCCATCCATCCGTCCTGGGAAGGGTGCTCACTTTCTGAAATCAACTCCTGTCACAATTTTTGGAGGAATTTCACGAAATTTGGCAGGATTCTTTGTTATATGTCGGTAATACGCATATTGCAATTTCCTAAAATTGGGTCACATTTTACCAGAGTTACAGCCCTTGATTAACAAAATTATAATTTGACAATTTCATGAGAGCGTGTTTTCCTTCTGAAATCAACTCCTCTCAATTTTTGGACAAATTTCACCAAACTTGGTAAAAGGCTTTGTTATATGTCGGTAGTACGCAGATTGTTATTTTGTTCAATTCGGTCACATTTTACCAGAGTTGTGGCTCTTGATTAACAACCTTGTACTTTCACAATTTCATGAAGGTGCGTTTGCCTTCTGACATCAACTCCTCTCACAATTTTTGGACGAATTTCTCGAAGCTTGGTAAAAGGCCTTGTTATATGACGGTAATACGCATATTGCGATTTAATTTCGTTTGTGAACATTTTCCTAGAGTTTTGACCCTTGATTAAATAACTTGTACTTTGGCAATTTCATGAGGGTATAGGTTCTTCTGAAATCAACTTTTCTCACAATTTGTGAAGGAATTTCACCAAACTTGGCAAAAGGCTTTGTTATATGACAGTTATACACACATTGAAATTTAGTTTAATTTGGGCAGATTTTACCAGAGTTATGCCCTTGATTATTAACAAACTTGTACTCTGGCAATTTCATTAAGGTGTGCTCACTTTCTGAACTCAAATTCCCTCACAATTTTTATCCCCTGCTGGCTGAAAGGCCTGAAGGCGGATTATGTCGTGGCGATGTCCGGCCATCCATCCCAGGAAGAGCGCTCACCTTCTGAAATCAACTCCTCTCATAATTTTTGGAGGAATTTCACGAAACTTGACAGGATTCTTTGATATATGTCTGTATTATTGCAATTTCGTTCAATTCAGTCGCATTTTACCAGCGTTATGGTAGAGTTGCCAGCGAGGGATTTTGTGCTCTCAAAGCACTCTTGTTTGATTTTGTTAGAATTAAAAAAATTTCACTGTGAAGAAAACAGGAAAAACTTTTACTTGATTGTTGAACCAGGAAAATACCATTCGCTTGATATCTTGTGCCAGTTTTCAGGATAAAGTCGAACATAACTTTGGGAAATTCCTCTATAGTATCCTTTTAATTAATTATAATATTCTAATAGGAATTCACATGTAAAAGTTGACGAATATAGGTTATTTATGGTTCTGAATATAGAATAAATTTGTTTTTTGAACTATAAACTAAATTATATGACTGTACTGTGATAAAATACATTAATGTTGGTGTTAATATGGACAAAATTCCAATTTTCAGAATCAACATTGACTTTTTGCATTGGAAAACGGCTCAAAATGTCATCTAGCCTACTGGTAAAATTAATCCAGAATCTTGCAAGGCTGCTGCTGATGTAGGGCTGACCATTTGGTACTTCTCGACGTCATGAAACTTATTATTATTATTATTTTTAAATAGAATTCAGCTCAGATCTGGGAGTGAAGTTATACTTTAATATGCTTGTACTCTAGTAAGTGCGGTTTATAAATGAAATTGATATGTATACTCATAATCACATCTACAGTCCTGTTCAAAGGTCTTAGGCACATGTAAAGAAATGCAGTCGACCAAAAATGGGTTAAAAAAAATAATGAAATGAAACAATTTCAACATTAAAAAATACAATAAGCAGTAAGCCATAATAAACGAAACAAAGTCAGTATTTGGTGTGAGAAAAATGGTAGTCTCAGGGGATACAGGTCATTTCATCCAATAGTTAAGACATTTTTTCATACGTACTATCAAGTTTATATTTCAGGTATTTGTTTGTTTGAAAAAAGGAGGAATTCTTAATGGAATTTGACGAAAGCAAAACACATTTTTGCAAAATGAAAATGAAACCGGAAACGATGGGAATCAGTGAGAGTCAACTTCGGGCACATTCGGCTGGGCCCACTTGTGGGGAGAGATCGTTTTTTATTAGACCAAATTACATAGAAAATCTATACTCACAGTTGCCAGATATCCTTAGCAAGTGTGAGATATGATATCCAGATATGAGAAAACACACGTTCAGCGCGAAGTATTGCACCATGTCAGCGCGCAATTCCAAGCCTTATTCTCCCATGTTGAGTCCCTGAGTTTCTAATCCTGTTTCCTGTTCTTAGTTTCTGTCTTTGCCTGATTTAGCCTGTTCGTGCCTCGCGAGACCTTTTGCTAGTTTCACGTTTACAAGATTGCCTGCCGTTTTGGATTGTTTGCCTGTGTGTTTTCACAATTGTTAATAAACAGTACTTCTGCACTTGCATCCATGTCCTACCGCTCTCAGACAGCGGGAGGTACATATAGGTTATCAGTTATATACAGTGGGTACGGAAAGTATTCAGACCCCTTTAAATTTTTCACTCTGTTTCATTGCAGCCATTTGCTAAAATCAAAAAAGTTCATTTTATTTCTCATTAATGTACACTCAGCACCCCATCTTGTCAGAAAAAAACAGAAATGTAGAAATTTTTGCAAATTTATTAAAAAAGAAAAACTGAAATATCACATGGTCATAAGTATTCAGACCCTTTGCTCAGTATTGAGTAGAAGCACCCTTTTGAGCTAGTACAGCCATGAGTCTTCTTGGGAATGATGCAACAAGTTTTTCACACCTGGATTTGGGGATCCTCTGCCATTCTTCCTTGCAGATCCTCTCCAGTCCTGTCAGGTTGGATGGTGAACGTTGGTGGACAGCCATTTTCAGGTCTCTCCAGAGATGCTCAATTGGGTTTAGGTCAGGGCTCTGGCTGGGCCAGTCAAGAATGGTCACAGAGTTGTTCCGAAGCCACTCCTTTGTTATTTTAGCTGTGTGCTTAGGGTCATTGTCTTGTTGGAAGGTGAACCTTCGGCCCAGTCTGAGGTCCTGAGCACTCTGGAAGAGGTTTTCTTCCAGGATATCTCTGTACTTGGCCGCATTCATCTTCCCTTCAATTGCAACCAGTCGTCCTGCCCCTGCAGCTGAAAAACACCCCCGTAGTATGATGCTGCCACCACCATGTTTCACTGTTGGGATTGTATTGGGCAGGTGATGAGCAGTGCCTGGTTTTCTCCACACGTACCGCTTAGAATTAACACCAAAAAGTTCAATCTTCATCTCATCAGACCAGAGAATCTCATTTCTCATAGTCTGAGAGTCCTTCATGTGCTTTTTGGCAAACTCTATGCGGACTTTCATATGTCTTGCACTGAGGAGAGGCTTCCGTCGGGCCACTCTGCCATAAAGCCCCGACTGGTGGAGGGCTGCAGTGATAGTTGACTTTGTGGAACTTTCTCCCATCTCCCTACTGCATCTCTGGAGCTCAGCCACAGTGATCTTTGGGTTCTTCTTTACCTCTCTCACCAAGGCTCTTCTCCCACGATTGCTCAGTTTGGCTGGACGGCCAGGTCTAGGAAGAGTTCTGGTCATCCCAAACTTCTTCCATTTAAGGACTATGGAGGCCACTGTGCTCTTAGGAACCTTGAGTGCTGCAGAAATTCTTTTGTAACCTTGGTCAGATCTGTGCCTTGCCACAATTCTGTCTCTGAGCTCCTTGGGCAGTTCCTTCGACCTCATGATTCTCATTTGCTCTGACATGCACTGTGAGCTGTAAAGTCTTATATAGACAGGTGTGTGTGCCTTTCCTAATCAAGTCCAATCAGTTTAATTAAACACAACTGGACTCCAGTGAAGCAGTAGAACCATCTCAAGGAGGATCAGAAGAAATGGACAGCATGTGAGTTAAATATGAGTGTCACAGCAAAGGGCCTGAATACTTACTGTATGACCATGTGATATTTCAGTTTTTCTTTTTTAATAAATTTGCAAAAATTTCTACATTTATGGTTTTTTCTGTCAAGATGGGGTGCTGAGTGTACATTAATGAGAAATAAAATGAACTTTTTTGATTTTAGCAAATGGCTGCAATGAAACAAAGAGTGAAAAATTTAAAGGGGTCTGAATACTTTCCGTACCCACTGTAAATTGCAGGAGACGCAGTCATAAACCTGTACTCCCTAAAAATGAATTATGGTTTGTTCATATCTCGATCTTGTTGCACATATAAAGTAATTGATAGCGCATATGAAAAAGGCTTTGGACAAAATGTCTCAACTATTGGACAAAATGGCATTGGACGAAGTAACCTGATCCCGTCTCAGGTACAACGAGTGCAGTTTTGTAAGGAAATGAGCTGTAGGTTTTACTGAGCATCTTCTTCTGGACACTTTGTCACATTCGCTTCTTAATTTTGCACCAAAACTCAGGAGCCTTCATGATGTTTTCTTTTTTAATCTTGCTCTCTTGTGCAATATGCTGCTCAGATACAAACATTTTTCTTTTTTTTATTTGGTGCTGGAAAATGAATGTTTGGAACTCTAAAATGTTTTTGTAATGTTTTGACTTGATAATGTACAGTGGTGCTTGAAAGTTTGTGAACCCTTTAGAATTTTCTATATTTCTGCATAAATATGACCTAAAACATCATCAGATTTTCACACAAGGCCTAAAAGTAGATAAAGAGAACCCAGTTAAACAAATGAGACAAAATATTATATTTGGTCATTTATTTATTGAGGAAAATGATCCAATATTACATATCTGTGAGTGGAAAAAGTATGTGAACCTTTGCTTTCAGTATCTGGTGTGACTCCCTTGTGCAGCAATAACTGCAACTAAACGTTTCCGGTAACTGTTGATCAGTCCTGCACACCGGCTTGGAGGAATTTTAGCCCGTTCCTCCATACAGAACAGCTTCAACTCTGGGATGTTGGTGGGTTTCCTCACATGAACTGCTCGCTTCAGGTCCTTCCACAACATTTCGATTGGATTAAGGTCAGGACTTTGACTTGGCCATTCCAAAACATTAACTTTATTCTTCTTTAACCATTCTTTGGTAGAACGACTTATGTGCTTAGGGTCGTTGTCTTGCTGCATGACCCACCTTCTCTTGAGATTCAGTTCATGGACAGATGTCCTGACATTTTCCTTTAGAATTCACTGGTATAATTCAGAATTCATTGTTCCATCAATGATGGCAAGCCGTCCTGGCCCAGATGCACCAAAACAGGCCCAAACAATGATACTACCACCACCATGTTTCACAGATGGGATAAGGTTCTTATGCTGGAATGCAGTGTTTTCCTTTCTCCAAACATAATGCTTCTCATTTAAAGCAAAAAGTTCTATTTTGGTCTCATCCGTCCACAAAACATTTTTTTCAATAGCCTTCTGGCTTGTCCACGTGATCTTTAGCAAACTGCAGATGAGCAGCAATGTTCTTTTTGGAGAGCAGTGGCTTTCTCCTTGCAACCCTGCCATGCACACCATTGTTGTTCAGTGTTCTCCTGATGGTGGACTCATGAACATTAACATTAGACAATGTATGAGAGGCCTTCAGTTGCTTAGAAGTTACCCTGGGGCCCTTTGTGACCTCACCAACTATTACACGCCTTGCTCTTGGAGTGATCTTTGTTGGTCGACCACTCCTGGGGAGGGTAACAATGGTCTTGAATTTCCTCCATTTGTACACAAACTCTTTAGAGATGGTCTTGTAGCCTTTTCCAACCTGATGAGCATCAACAACGCTTTTTTCTGAGATCCTCAGAAATCTCCTTTGTTCGTGCCATGATACACTTCCACAAACATGTGTTGTGAAGATCAGACTTTGATAGATCCCTGTTCTTTAAATAAAACAGGGTGCCCACTCACACCTGATTGTCATCCCATTGATTGAAAACACCTGACTCTAATTTCACCTTCAAATTAACTGCTAATCCTAGAGGTTCACATACTTTTGCCACTCACAGATATGTAATATTGGATCATTTTCCTCAATAAATAAATGACCAAGTATAATATTTTTGTCTCATTTGTTTAACTGGGTTCTCTTTATCTACTTTTAGGACTTGTGTGAAAATCTGATGATGTTTTAGGTCATATTTATGCAGAAATATATAAAATTCTAAAGGGTTCACAAACTTTCAAGCACCACTGTTTTTATGGGGGTGGTGGGGGGAATAGCACACCTAATATAAGCTTTTTACGGATACGTGACATGCTGTGATTATATAAAGTGGGCGGAGCTTAAAGCCATCAACGAAGCGGCTAGGTTTCACATGATGTTTTTGGCATGATTGGACAAAAACGGTTTTTATATTTTGATGTTTATTTGATTATATATGCAGTTTATGCAAAAATCTGACATTGGTCAAAATTTTTATTTCTACCTGTAGTGCCTTGCGTTAAGGCTTTGTTTTCCATTAGACATGAACAGTTGTTTTGTTTGTTTTTTTACTGAAACCGGATTGGACAGTAGGGCTTTGTGATCCTGAATATCACAAAAAGTTGATCTGAAAGCGCTGTGCTATCGCCTAATAATCCTATTTGTATTGTTTCCATGGCTGCCTATAGATATGAAGAATTTACTAATCCTTCTTGCTGTTGCTGTTTTTCTTGTATCCATTAGTTTCATGTTTGACGAGCCCTCCAGTTACCTGGACGTGAAGCAGCGTTTGAAAGCTGCCATCACTATACGCTCTCTGATCACACCAGACAGGTGGGCGGAGCACCTCAGAGCCTCGTATCACTCCTGTGCTATGTGTAACCGCTGTGTTCTGCTTCACACAAACTGCTCTGATTTACAGAACGCTGCACAGAACTTGTACAAGGACACAGAGTTACAGTCAGGAAGTAGATATTGACTGTAACTTTAGAAGTGTGACACTGATTTTAAAAAAAGGCAAGAGAGCCAACTGAACTCAGTGTTGAACAAGAATCCAGAATTGGATAATTAATTATATATACACAGTACAGCATCATCATCATTTTCCTCGAGTGAAGTTCTATACTCCTTAGAGTGTTTTTCTGTCAGGATTCTCTCCAGCAGTCACTTAAAGTCTGATTTTGACATCATTATACACCGTATCTGCTGGTCATCTAATCCCAGCAAATTCTTGAACCGAGTCCATTTTGGTGACCTTGTGTCAAACAGAGGTTGTTCCTGCAATTCCCCATTATCCATGTGACAGATGTGTGCGATGTATCTTAGCTGTTGTTCAGGAAGTAGCTTTATCGGTGGAGTCTTAATGTGATGAGATACAGGGCAACTTTTTGGACAATAGACAACTGGCAACAACCAATCAGATAAGAGCAAATCTATTACCAGGGAGACAGACGTCGCAAAGATGGACACTGAAACATTTGTCACTTTTGTCTTGGCTGCAGCCTTTATTTCGCTCAAGTAAGTATCACTTCTGGAAGAAAACTGAATCTGGTCTAAAGATAATTTGCCATTATTTTAATATTTATAAGTCAAAATAACCACGTTATTCTGTTAATAATAAACACTTTTTAAATCTCTTTAAAAATGCTACTCGCCTCAGTCACATATGCTGTAACTAATAATTAACACATACATCACAAAAACATCATCGTTTAATTCTCATCTCAGCAAAAATATGGTAGCCGCGGGGTCTTAAGTCTTAAAAAAAGTCTTAAATTTAATATTCCAAAATTAAGGCCTTAAAAAGTCTTAAATTGCTTTGCCCAAGTCTTAATTTTTTAAACAAAGGTCTTAAATTTACTCATACTATTCTACAATGTGAAAACGTGGGTTTTGCGTAACATCAGTGAATTTCTTGGAGTATGCGCAAAGAAAGAAACAATATTGATACATTTTCGCGCCGGCGCAATCGTCGGAGTCCGTGGTGGAGAGGAGACTCCGCGAATCGCAGCACGGGGAAGTGTCGTTTTAATCAGCAGTGGCTTTCAGATGAAAGATATCGTGATTGGGTGAGGGAGGTTCCTGGAAGCGACGTTGAAGCAAGATGCTGTGTTTGTCGAAAGACCTTCAAGTTGTCCACTATAGGTCATTTCGCTTTAGAGTCTCACATGAAGAGCTCAAAGCACATTTGTATCTGCCCTCCACCGCCACCAGCCCATCGCTCAGTTCTGCACGGTTCAATCTCCGAATGCACCTGGAGTTGGCACTAGCACCACTGTCGAATGTCAGCAGCATCAGCCAAGCCAGACATCATCAGCAAGGCTAGCAACAACACAAGGGCCGAGCAGTGGCATGATGGGTGTCGGTGGAACCCCGACACTTCGGGCAGAGGTGCTCTGGATTTTAAAAACAATTACGGAACACCACTCATACAGCTCGAATGTGGGCATAAGCGAACTCTTTAAGGGTGTGTTCCCAGACTCGGACGTCACTACAACATTCTGCTGTAGAAAAAACAAAACGTCTTACATAACAAAGTTCGGTCTTGCTCCTTATATAACGAAGGAGTTGGTCAAAGACGTTAAGGCCCGGTCCCACTGCACTTACGGATGCAAAGAGGATGTAAAACGTAAAAAAATCTTTGCCATCTGTTGGAAAACGCTATGCATCCGTTGTGTACTCATTGCATACGTGCTTCATACGCTCTATCCATCGAGCATCCGTCCACTGTGATTTCATCCGCGCAAAAAGTTTTGAGCTGCACAAAACTTTTAGAACGGATGAACTTTCCGCCGTGTACAATGTAAATCCGCGACATATACGAGCAACAAACGTTCTATGTCCGTTATCATCCGTTTTAAACGTCTGCTGTATCCTCTCTGCATCCTCTGGGCATCCTCGCAACTCACATCCGCTGCAGCTGAAAACGGAAAGAGGGAGGAAAGATAAGGTACATGAAACGTCTATTCATCGTTAGTAGCACGGAAATAGAAAGGATGTAAGCGTATGCATCTCGTATATAAAGTATTCAAAACGGACAAAGCGTTTATATCTGGGATGTATCTCGTATATTTAGGATGTCTGGAGTATGTCTAGAGTATGTAGAAGGACACCTAGCGGACAATCGATATTTTGTATAAAAAGGGGGAGTAGCCTTCTTCAAAAACGAGATGTAGTAGAGATGTATCGATGTAGCCGCCAGCACGTCTTTCCGCTTTATGCTGACAGCGTGCGTGCTGCATCCCTTTATATCCGCGGAGCAGATGCAATTCATACCCCCCGCATGCGCAGTGAACGGTCTGCATCCGATATACATCCGCGCAATATCCCCTTTGTTTCCGTTAGGCGTACGTGATGCATCCCCTTCATCCGCTATGCATCCGCTCTTTCTGCTATGCGTCCGCTTCTCAGTTATCACCGGTAACCCCTTCGGAGCTGTCATCCACTTCCATCCGCTTTCATCCGCTAGGCTTCCTGTGAACATGCGTTTAACATCCCCGCTATATACTACCCACGTCCGTTCTTTTCCGTTCTGTTTTCGCAAATTTTCGCCAATTTTGTCCATTTCTGGAGCGGATGAAAACGGATAGAGCCACCCTCGAAATTTTGCTCGTCCGCTGTGTCCTTTTTGCATACGTTTTGTGTCCATTGGCCAGTGGGACCGGGCCTTTACCGAGGCAAGTGGTGGATTCGTCATAATGTTCGACGAAAGTCTTAACAAGACGACGAAAAGTAAACAAATGGACATCCACCTCCGGTACTGGAGTGGCAACCGTGTGAACTCCAGATATCTTGGCTCCCAGTTTATGGGTCACTGTTACGTGGTGCTGGTGTTGCTTGCGGTAATTACGTTTGTTAATGATGTGTTGCTGATCTTGTTAATGTCTCTCCAATCATATCCCATAGGTGGAGCGTTGGTGCATTGGCGTTGGGCTTACTGGGCGGTCCTCCAACTATAAAGACGCCCTAACTTCGTGATGTCTCTCTCTCTCTCTCGCTTGCGCTTCCTCTTTGAGCAGACGCCGGCACACGCGCACCGTTTAATGTTTTGTTAGTTAGTTTTGATTTCTGTTGTAAATAGCTTTAGCTGGTGGTGGTGGTGTTAGCTAGTTGAAGTTTTGGGTGGTTGTTCCTGCACGTTTTGTAGAACAGTCACAGTGTAGGTTAGGCAGAGGACCGGAAGCTTTCACTGTTATTTTGTGCCTCGCGGCTGCGCGTGGGACACGGGAGCGAGGAAAGCTGGAACGAGGAGTCAGTTGTTGACTAGGCTTTTGTTTTGGTTTTCTTATTTCTTCTGCCAACCGCCCTGTACTATTTTTCCATTTTGCTGTTAAAACCTTTTTTTGTAAAATACCGTCCTGTACTATTCCATTTTGCTGTTAAAACCTCATCTCATCTCATTATCTCTAGCTGCTTTATCCTTCTACAGGGTCGCAGGCAAGCTGGAGCCTATCCCAGCTGACTACGGGCGAAAGGCGGGGTACACCCTGGACAAGTCGCCAGGTCATCACTGGGCTGACACATAGACACAGACAACCATTCACACTCACATTCACACCTACGGTCAATTTAGAGTCACCAGTTAACCTAACCTGCATGTCTTTGAACTGTGGGGGAAACCGGAGCACCCGGAGGAAACCCACGCGGACACGGGGAGAACATGCAAACTCCGCACAGAAAGGCCCTCGCCGGCCCCGGGGCTCGAACCCAGGACCTTCTTGCTGTGAGGCGACAGCGCTAACCACTACACCACCGTGCCGCCCTCTTTTTATTCTTCAAAATGTAAAATGGTTGAAGCAAGTTGAATGCTGGGAAACTAAGACAAAGAGTTTGTCTGTTTATCATCTCTGGGTGCATGGTCATAATTAGTTTAGAGACAGTTCTTTAGGTCTTGAGTTGGGCCCTCAGTTTGGCTTTTTGACTGGTGAGTGCACACCTTTGTACCAATGTATTGGTACGCCAATTGCATTTTTGTGTACCTTTAAGAGACTTTAGGCTTACTTCTTATCTATCTATCTATCTATCTATCTATCTATCTATCTATCTATCTATCTATCTATCTATCTATCCACCTCGTCTCTTATCTATGCCCCTCTGTATCTCTCTCCCTCCCTCGTTTTTCAAGGGTACAAAATGTAAAATGTTTGAAGCAAGTGCTGGGAAACTAAGGTGGTGTTTACATTAGACCGTATCCGTCTCATTTTCGTCGTGGATGCACTGTCCGTTCACATTAAAACGCCGGGAAACAACTCCACAGGCGGAACAACTTGAATCCGCCAGGGCCCACGTATTCAATCCATTACGTATCTGATCCGGTGCTGTGTAAACATTGAGGAACGAGGATACGCTGTGCTGAGCTCTAGCTGACGTCGTCATTGGACAACGTCACTGTGACATCCACCTTCCTGATTCGCTGGCGTTGGTCATGCCGCGTTGGTCATGTGACGCGACTGCTGAAAAACGGCGCGGACTTTCACTTCCTGCTATTTGTCCCGAATCACTGCTCGTGCGCTTCACTCGCGCGCTCTGTGAGCTGCGCAGGGCCAGAGTGCGCACCCTTCAGAGGGCACTCGCTGTTCAGGGCGGAGTGATTTGGAGCGCAGGATGCCTGCGGAGCCGAGCGTATCCGTGTATTGGCGTTGCTGTGTGCACGCGAATCGTGTATTGGCGTTGCTGTGTGCACGCGAATCGTTTTAAAAACGTTAATCTGATGATCCGCTGATACGGTCTAATGTAAACACCACCTAAGACAAAGAGTTTGTCTGTTTAGAGTGTTGTGAATGTTTTGATATTTTATTAAAAAAAATACACCCACATCACTTTTTTATTTTAAGTATCATCTCTGGGTGCATGGTCATAATTAGTTCAGAGACAGTTCTTTAGGCCTCGAGTGAGGCAAGGCAAGGCAAGGCAAGTTTATTTATATAGCACATTTCATACACAATGGCAGTTCAATGTGCTTTACAGAAGTAAAAACAAAAACAGTATACAATGGAGAAATAAAATTACATAAAATAATTTTATTTTTATTCTAAAACAATTAATTAAAAGAATTAAAAGAAAATAATAAGAATTAAACAATAGTAGAAATAAAATAATAAAATAAAGTAGAAATAGGAGGAGGAGAGAAAAAACAGCAGAATAGAATAAAGAATAAAATAAAATGGAGCAGAATAAAGAATAAAATAGAATAGAGTTAAAATTAAAGTAAATTTAAAACATGCAGAGAAAGTAAAAATTATTAAAAAAAAAAAAGACAATATTAATTATTTAACAGAAAGCATCTGAAAACAGCTTGGTCTTTAACCTAGATTTGAAGCTGCCAACAGCAGGAGCATTTTTAATGTCCTCTGGCAGTTGGTTCCATAGCTGTACTGCATAGTAGCTAAAAGCTGCTTCACCATACTTTGTTTTAACAACTGGTTTTAATAGTAAATTTTTCTGTTTTGATCTGGTAGATCTGATTGGGTTTGGCCGCTGCAACATATCAGAGAGGTAATTGGGCCCTGTACCATTTAGAGATTTGTACACCAGCAGCAATACTTTAAAGTCAATTCTGTAGCTTACTGGAAGCCAGTGAAGGGACCTTAGAATTGGAGTAATGTGCTCTGTTCTTTTTGTTCGTGTGAGAACCCTCGCCGCTGCATTTTGAACCAGCTGAAGTCGTTTGATGGTCTTTTTTGGGAGGCCTGTGAAAAGGCCATTGCAGTAATCAACCCTACTAGAGATGAAGGCACGTATTAGTTTTTCCAGATCATTTTTTGACATAAGTCCTCTTAGTTTGGAAATGTTTTTTAGGTGATAAAATACCGTTTTAGTGATTGCTTTCATGTGACTATCAAAGTTTAGCTCGCTGTCAATGAAAACACCAAGATTTTTAACCATTTCTTTAGTTTTCATCCCTTTTGTGTCAAGAATAGTGGTAATCTTGAGTCTTTCATCTTTTTTTCCAAATAGAATTACTTCTGTTTTATCTGTGTTCAGCTGAAGAAAATTTTGTGACATCCAGCTATTGATTTGATCGATACACTGGTAGAGACATTCAAGGGGGGCATAATCATTAGGTGATAGAGCGAAATAAATTTGGGTGTCATCTGCATAGCAGTGATACAAAATTGAATTTTTATTGATAATTTGCCCAAGTGGGAGCATATAAAGGTTGAAAAGTAATGGTCCAAGAATCGACCCCTGGGGGACACCACAGGTCAAGGACATTGACGTTGAGGAACAATTTCCCAGGGTAACAGAGAAGCTTCTATCTTTTAAGTATGAATTTAACCAATTTATAACTTTACCAGTCAATCCAACCCAGTGTTCAAGTCGATATAGCAGTATGTTGTGATCAATAGTATCAAAAGCTGCACTGAGGTCCAGTAACACCAGGACCGATGTTTTGCCTGCATCAGTATTAAGACGTATGTCATTTATAACTTTAATCAGCGCTGTTTCAGTGCTATGATTGGCACGAAATCCTGACTGAAAATTATCAAAATGGCTGTTTGCTATCAAGAAGGCAGTTAATTGATTGAAGACAATTTTTTCAAGGATTTTCCCAATGAATGGTAACTTTGATATTGGCCTGTAGTTATTTAATACTGAAGGATCCATATTATTTTTTTTAAGAAGGGGCTTTACAACGGCTTTTTTTAGGGATACAGGAACAACGCCAGTCTCCAGGGATGTATTTATAATTTGAAGCACATCTGTAATTATAAGATGAAGAACAGACTTAAAAAAGTTGGTGGGCAGAATGTCCAATTCAGATGTTGAGGAACTGAGATTTTGTACAGTATTTTCAAGAGTCTCATAATCAATTAAACAAAATTCTGACATTGTGTTGAAGTTATCTATCTGTGTCATTGGTGATTGCAGTTTTTCAATTTTTTGCAAGTGAGATGTATTATGAGGAATATTCTGCCGTATTTTATCAATTTTACCTTTGAAAAAGGATGCAAACTCATTGCATTTATTAACTGAGAGAAGTTCAGGTGCTAATTGTGGTGGGGGATTAGTTAGCTTCTCTACTGTTGAAAATAGCACACGGGCATTGTTCATATTCCTGCTGATGATGTTGGAGAAGAAAGACTGTCTTGCTTTACGAATTTCATAATTATAATTACAAAGCATCTCCTTATGGATTTGATAATGAATGTGAAGTTTAGATGTGAAGTGAGGCCCTCAGTTTGGCTTTTTGACTGGTGAGTGCACACCTTTGGCATTAATGTGTTGGTATGCCTACTGCATTTTTGTGTACCGTACCTTTAAGGCCATGACTTGGACCCTACGTTGTGCTCCTTTCTTCCAGGTTTAGACTTGTTTTTTTGTCTTGAATGTGAAGATTCGACAAGCAATGCACATAATGACTTTTAAGTATATAACTTTTATAATAAAAGTATTTTTACTTGAAACATTTGTCATTATTGGGAATTTGATCTGGTGTTCTACGACCGCATAATGGGTGTGATGTAGGTCTTAATTCTCATTTAAGTGGTCTTAAAAAGGTCTTAAAGTCTTAAATTTATGGTGGTCAAACCTGGGGAAACCCTGAAAAAAACCCAAAAGGGCACGGACCAGGAGATGCTGCTGAGGAGGAAAAGGGTGTGGCAGAGCTCCTGAAAGGCTTCCTTTCTTTTTTTACATCTTGAAGTTTGTACTGTTTCACCCTCGGGTTCCACAAGGAGTCGTGCTCCGGATGTGAATTAGATCAGATGATAAGTTCGACAATCTCTATTACAACCCACAAAAATAAAAATCATGAGCTGCCCATCACTTTTAACTTCACACAAAAGACAGCTAACATTATCCCGACATAGCTAGCAATAACTTTAAGCTAACTATGTTAGCAAAAACCACCGCTAGTTAGCTAAATACCATTCATTCTCTATGGAGTGGTGGTTAGCTAGCGGCAGTTTACACTTACCGGTAGCTGAAAAAAAAAAATCAATGTCTGAATTCCAACCTGAGCACATAAAAATAGATGTCAGTTGGTTTTCTCAGAGTTTGATGAGGTAAATTCACCACTTTGGGTTTACACAGAACAACTTACCGCCGTAAAAAAGATGCCTCTCTTTTTCTTCGCTCCACGGTTGGAGACGCCACCATCTTTGTTGAAAATTTCAGAAGCTCTCAGGTGTTCATGTGATTTGCTGCTAGCACTCTGATTGGATGATCTTAAAAAGTTGCCCAAAACGATCAAAATCGTTCACATAGAAATTATGTTGCCCTATCTTGATAGGAAAGTGTCGAAGCACAATTGCCCAGCAACACTGCCCAAAAAGTTGCCCCATGTATCATCAGCCTTAGTTATCTCGCATAGACCAGCGTTTGATATCTTGAAACTCCAATCCAGTTCCCCCTCGACATAAGCACTTTGATCATCACATTTGTCCTTGTCAGGGGCATTCTTGCGCTTGTAACCACCCTTTACCATTTTGCTTAAGAACCCATGCCATATTGCTTCAATCTTATCAAGATCAATTGCAGACAACTGCCACACTTGGACACTGTATAAAAGGCAGGATCAAACGCATGCTGTAAGAAACTTCACTCTAGTTGATAAATCGATGTGGTGATCGGTGAGGACACGTTTTTAGTTCCATTTCTGAAACGCGGCACCAATCTTGGCGAGGTTCAAAGTGAGGTTTACAGTGCCTTGCAAAAGTATTCATCCCCCTTGGTGTTTGTCCTGTTTTGTTGCATTACAAGCTGGAATTAAAATGGATTTTTGGAGGGTTAGCACCATTTGATTTACACAACATGCCTACCACTTTAAAGGTGCATTTTTTTATTGTGACACAAACAATAATTAAGATGAAAAAACAGAAATCTGGAGTGTGCATAAGTATCCCCCCCCCCCCCCCCCCCAAAAGTCAATCCTTTGTAGAGCCACCTTTTGCTGCAATTACAGTTGCAAGTCTCTTGGGTTATGTCTCTATTAGCTTAGCACATCTAGCCACTGGGATTTTTGCTCATTCCTCAAGGCAAAACTGCTCCAACTCCTTCAAGTTAGATGGGTTGCATTGGTGTACAGCAGTCTTCAAATTATGCCACAGATTCTCAATTGGATTGAGGTCTGGGCTTTGATTAGGCCGTTTCAAGACATTTAAATGTTTCCCATTAAACCACTCCAGTGTAGCTTTAGCAGTATGTTTAGGGTCATTGTCCTGCTGGACCATGAGCCTTTGTCCCAGTCTCGAACCTCTGGCCAACTCAAACAGGTTTTCCTCCAGAATTGCCCTGTATTTAGTGCCATCCATCTTTCCTTCAGTCCTGACCAGCTTTCCTGTCCCTGCAGATGAAAACATCCTCACAGCATGATGCTGCCACCACCATGCTTCATTGTAGGGATGATGTTCTCAGGGTGTTGGGTTTACGCCACACATGGCATTTCCCATGATGGCCACAAAGATCTATTTTTGTCTCATTTGACTGGAGAATCTTCTTCCATGTGTTTGGGGAGTCTGCCACATGCTGTTGGGCAAACTCCAAACATGATTGATTTTTTTTTTTTTAAGCAATGACTTTTTCTGGCCACTCTTCCATAAAGCCCTGCTCTGTGGAGTGTATGGCTTAAAGTGGTCCTATGGACAGATACTCCCATCTGCGCTGTGGATCTTTGCAGCTCCTTCAGTGTTATCTTTGGTGTCTTTGTTGCATCTCTGATTAATGCCCTCCTTGCCCGGTCTGTGAGTTTTGATGGGTGGCCTTCTCTTGTCAGGTTTGTAATGGTGCCATGTTCTTTCCATTTTGCTATAATGGATTTAATGGTGCTCTGTGGGATATTCAAAGTTTGGGATATTTTTAATAACCCAACCCTGATCTATACTTCTCCACAACTTTGTCTCTGACCTGTTTGGAGGCTCCTTGGTTTTCATGTTGCTTGCTTAGTAGTGTTGCAGAGTCAGGGTCCTTCCAGAACAGGGTGATTTATACAAACATCATGTGACAGATCATGTGATACTTTGATTGCACACAGGTGGATCTTAATCAGCTAATTATGTGACTTATAAAGTGAATTGGTTGGACCAGCTCTTATTTAGGGGTTTCATATGAAAGGGGGTGAATACTTATGCACACTCCAGATTTCCGTTTTTTCATCTTATTGTTTGTGTCACAATAAAAAAAAAAAAAAACAGCGTGCACCTTTAAACTGGTAGGCATGTTGTGTAAATCAAATGGTGCTAACCTTCCAAAAATCCATTTTAATTCCAGCTTGTAATGCAGCAAAACAGGACAAACACCAAGGGGGATGAATACTTTTGCAAGGCACTGCATCTTCAGAGTTCACAATAGCTTAACCAAGGTATTTAAAACTGCGCACATTCTTGATTTTGTTACCACTAAGATATATCAGGCTCTCCTGATTTTTAACACCTTCGTCGACATTGAAGGCCATCGTCTCCAATGAATGTAAAAGTTTGGAAGATTTCATGAGCTGATCCTCCCGTGTGGGTATTGTGGATTTGTACTGAAAAGCTGCAGGTGTAATCGTACAGTCTATCCTTGACTCATCCCTGGACTCATAATGTAAACACACTTATTATTGTTTGCTGTTGTCACTGCACAGTGGATGGAGCTCTATTATTTCTATTATTATTATCATCAACATTATATTATCTTCTAACCATCAGCGCATCTCTCTGACCTCTTTTAGATACGTAATTGTTGTAGAGCATGATCTGAGTGTTCTGGATTACCTGTCAGACTTCATCTGCTGTCTGTACGGAGTACCCAGTGCCTACGGCGTCGTTACCATGCCCTTCAGTGTACGAGAAGGTACTGATCACTTCCCATTCACCATCACATACACTTGAGAATTTAATAAAGGCTTAAAGAAGCCTTCGTTTGTCTCACGTGTTCACGGGGTGCTCAAGTCTGTGCTTGAGCGTACGTGTGACAAATAAAGGCTTCTTGGCTTCTTCAGTCAAAAGTTTGGACACCTCCTAATTCAATTTTTGTTTTTTGTTTGTTTGTTTGTTTGTTTATGAATTAATAGTCACTTCATGTCTTAAATTAATGGTGGATGTTGTTTCTCTTTACTTAGTTGAGCGGTTCTTGATATATATGGATTACTACAATTGTGGTGTGGAATAGGGCTATTTACTGTATTTTTATTATTTATGACAGTATTTACTGTTTGATCTCAAACGTGTTAAGAAGACAAGAAACTCATCCACTAATTAACGGTTGACGAGGCACAGCTGTTAATTGAATAGCATTCCAGGTGACGACCTCATGAAGCTGGTTCATGAAGATAATGCCAATATTGTGTAAAGCGTCATCAAGGTAAACGCTGTCTGTGCTGAAGAAATATATACACACACACACACACATACATATCACGGGCGATTGCTCTAAGACAACGAGGGAGGCTCAGCCTCCTCTAAAAATTCTGGATCTGAAATAGCAGTGTTATAAGTTATAACATTGCTATTTCAGATCCAGAATCATAGAAATATATGTGCTCAACCCAACTACAGTGCGAAATCATTCCCTTTATAACTTTCCCCAGTTCGCCGAATGTGTGCGTGAGTTTTTCCCCCTCGTGACAGCGCGATGCAGCCCAGCCTCAGTGGACTTCAATGGCATTTGGGAGCTATGCGCTTTTCAATATCAAAATGCAAGACGGTTATTGGACAAATACTGCGAAAACGCCCGCCCACGGACTCCCAGCCTCACAGTGGGAGGGACATGGCAGTTTCTGCGAGGAGACTGGTGATTGGTGAAAGTGGACGGATATTTTCTTTGATTGACAGCTCGTTTCAAATATAGACAGGCAGTGGTGAATTTCAGTTCAGTCCCATGCGGATTCGCAAGTGCTGTGGTGTATTGTAAGAGATCAGCTTACATTTCGATTTCATTCATTATATACGGTTTCTACCAGCTTTTTTAGTTTGTATATATTTTCATTGTAAATAAAGTGTAAATATAGTGTTGTCAAGTTTGCTATCTTAGTTCCAGAAATTTCGTTTATTTGAGTGACTGAACTTGAACTTGAGGGGGCTAGTCAGCTAGCAAGAAAGCTGCGCACGGATGCCAAGCATTGCTGATTTAATTTTGGCAAAGCCATTTGCCAGTCTTCCTTTCGAGGAAAAAATTAAAATTAAAGAGCAGGGTAGACCAACGCCTCAAATTGACTTGGTGAAAAAGGTAGGGAATAATACTCGTTCCTTTCAGCTCTCCTGGTACGAGAAAGTGAATTGGCTAACAGCAAGTGACCCACATCAACAACAGTAAATAGGCTACTTTAGTAATATGTCATGGATGGACCAAAAATATAGAATCTATTTAAAATGTTTATTTTGAGTATATTATATTGGAATATATATTTTTCTGGATATGAATTAAACACAGCTACAATTTGGAAAACATTTTTAAACAAAAACACAGCCGAGAACATTTCACACTACAGACCTGGATTAAAAGTGAAGGGTTATCAAAATTGTCAATAAAACATTTCTCAGTCAAAATAAGTAAAATATAGGGAAAGTGTCATTGAATGAAATGTGTGGCACCCAGCTCTATGTTTGGCTCCCCAAGGTCAGTGCTTGTGCCTATTCCAGAACACTCTGCTGTTACTGCTGAGGTTCCTGACAAAGAGCTGCTTTCAATAATGATCAATTTTTAAACAACATGCCACAATTTTAAAATATAAAATGTTAAAATATACCCCCCCCCAACACCACCATCATGTATATTGGACAGTAGGCTAATGGGCCAAAAGAACCTGTTATTTCACAGTTTGTGACCCTGCCAACAATCAGCCAGATCAGAGGCAAGAGTATGGGCAAAATCGATGTGTTTTTTCTTTTAAAATCTGGAAATATCGTAACCGACCAGCCTCCCCTGTTTGAAAGACTACCAGCCGCCACTGACACACACACACACATATATATAAAATTATAGATAGATGGCTGATGAGGCCATGTACGACGAGATTGAGTGGAATAACTGTTTTATTCTATCCACATTCACTGGATTTTGAGAAACAGAGCATTTTTATTCCACTTAGAATGTAAACAAACCGGCGAAATGACTGTAGCAATTTGTGAACATTGCGAGAATAATAATTCTTGAAAAAAAAAAGTCCTTACCATCAAATAATTTTATTCCATATTTTGTTGCTTTTTTTTTTGTATTTTTTGGGGGTTTTGTTTTTGAGTAGTTTTTATTTCATCCTTGGTTGTTTCAGCAACACACGGCGCCATTTTGTTTTTCTCTACTCACGGTATATAAGCTGATAGCCTAGTAGTGGAGTAGCCAATCAGAGCACCTGATTGCTCATATCCAGTGACTGTGGATAGAATAAAACAATAATATACATTCTACACTAAAATTTGATTTGCATTGTGATTTAATGTGTGAAGAAGAGAAGACACTCGTCCACTAATTAACTTTTGACGAGGCACAACTGTTCATTGAAAAGCATTCCGGGTGACCTCACAAAGCTGGTTCCTGAAGATAAGTCCAATAGCGTGTAAAGCGTCATCAAAGTAAACGCTGGATACTTTAAAGAATCTAAAATATTTATGTTCCATGTGTTATTTCATAGTTTTGACATCTTCAGTAATATAAAAAAATAATCAAAATGGAGAAAATCCTGTTAATGAATAAGTAGGTGTGTCCAAGCTACTTTTGACTGAAACTGTGTTTAAATATAAAGTTATGAATTAACTGACTCAATATCCCAGGCATCAATATTTTCCTGGACGGATACGTGCCGACTGAGAACCTCCGGTTCCGTGACGCGTCACTGGTTTTCAAAGTAGCTGAGACGGCCGCCGAAGAGGAGGTGAAGAAGATGTGTCGCTATCAGTACCCCAGTATGACGAAGGCATTGGGTGACTTTGAGCTGCGCATCATCAAGGGCGAGTTCACCGACTCTGAGATCATGGTCATGCTTGGAGAAAATGGTGAGATGTGATTGAGAAGTGACAGCCAGGCCTTTAAAAAAAATTGTACCAGTCATAACTTTCCTAGTACTTGGGTCCAACTTGCTTTGCTTTAATAATAGTATCCATCCAGAGACGTTACAGTGTCTTGCAAAAGTATTCATCCCTCTTGGTGTTTTGTCTCATTACAAGCTATAATTAAAATGGATTTTTGGGGGGTTAGCATCATTTGATTTACACAACATGCCTACCACTTTAAAGGTGAAATATTGTATATAATTTTTTTTTTTAATTGTGACACAAACAATAATTAAGGGGGTGGCATGGTGGTGTAGTGGTTAGCGCTGTTGCCTCACAGCAAGAAGGTCCTGGGTTCGAGCCCCGGGGCCGGTGAGGGCCTTTCTGTGTGGAGTTTGCATGTTCTCCCCGTGTCCGCGTGGGTTTCCTCCGGGGGCTCCGGTTTCCCCCACAGTCCAAAGACATGCAGGTTAGGTTAACTGGTGACTCTAAATTGACCGTAGGTGTGAATGTGAGTGTGAATGGTTGTCTGTGTCTATGTGTCAGCCCTGTGATGACCTGGCGACTTGTCCAGGGTGTACCCCGCCTTTCACCCGTAGTCAGCTGGGATAGGCTCCAGCTTGCCTGTGACCCTGTAGAACAGGATAAAGCGGCTTAGAGATAATGAGATGAGATGAGACAATAATTAAGATGAAAAAACAGAAATCTGGAGCATGCATCAGTATTCATCCCCCAAAGTCAGTCACCTTTTGCTGCAATTACAGCTGCAAGTCTCTTGGGTTATGTCTCTATTAGCTTAGCACATCTAGCCACTGGGATTTTTGCCCATTCCTCAAGGCAAAACTGCTCCAACTCCTTCAAGTTAGATGGGTTGTGTTGGTGTACAGCAATCTTCAAGCTATGCCACAGATTCTCAATAGGATTGAGGTCTGGGCTTTGACTAGGCCATTCCAAGACATTTAAATGTTTCCCTTTAAACCACTCCAGTGTAGCTTTAGCAGTATGTTTAGGGTCATTATCCTGCTGGAACAGGAACCTTCGTCCCAGTCTCAAACCTCTGGCCGACTCAAACAGGTTTTCCTCCAGAATTGCCCTGTATTTAGTGCCATCCATCTTTCCTTTAGTCCTGACCAGCTTTCCTGTTCCTGCAGATGAAAAATATCCCCACAGCATGATGCTGCCACCACCATGCTTCACTGTAGGAATGGTGTTCTCAGGGTGTTGGGTTTGTGCCACACACGGCATTTCCCATGATGGCCAAAAAGATCAATTTTAGTTTCATTTGACCAGAGAATCTTCTTCCATGTGTTTGGGGAGTCTGCCACATGCTGTTGGGCAAACTCCAAACATGACTTCTGAAGTAATGACTTTTTTTTTCTGGCCACTCGTTCATAAAGTCCTGCTCTGTGGAGTGTACAGCTTAAAGTGGTCCTATGGACAGATCCTCCCATCTCCGCTGTGGATCTTTGCAGCTCCTTCAGTGTTATCTTTGGTGTCTTTGTTGCATCTCTGATTAATATCCTCCTTGCCTGGTCTGTGAGTTTTGGTGGGTGGCCTTCTCTTGTCAGGTTTGTAATGGTGCCATATTCTTTCCATTTTGCTATAATGGATTTAATGGTGCTCCGTGGGATATTCAAAGTTTGGGATATTTTTTATAACCCAACCCTGATCCATACTTCTCCACAACTTTGTCTCTGACCTGTTTGGAGGCTCCTTGGTTTTCATGTTGCTTGCTTAGTAGTGTTGCAGAGTCAGGGTCCTTCCAGAACAGGGTGATTTATACAAACATCATGTGACACTTTGCACACAGGTGGAGCTTAATCAACTACAACCCCGATTCCAAAAAAGTTGGGACAAAGTACAAATTGTAAATAAAAACGGAATGCAATGATGTGGAAGTTTCAAAATTCCATATTCAGAATAGAACATAGATGACATATCAAATGTTTAAACTGAGAAAATGTATCATTTAAAGAGAAAAATTAGGTGATTTTAAATTTCATGACAACAACACATCTAAAAAAAAAGTTGGGACAAGGCCATGTTTACCCCTGTGAGACATCCCCTTTTCTCTTTACAACAGTCTGTAAACGTCTGGGGACTGAGGAGACAAGTTGCTCAAGTTTAGGGATAGGAATGTTAACCCATTCTTGTCTAATGTAGGATTCTAGTTGCTCAACTGTCTTAGGTCTTTTTTGTCGTATCTTCCGTTTTATGATGCGCCAAATGTTTCCTATGGGTGAAAGATCTGGACTGCAGCCTGGCCAGTTCAGTACCCGGACCCTTCTTCTACGCAGCCATGATGCTGTAATTGATGCAGTATGTGGTTTGGCATTGTCATATACCTTTCAGCATTGATGGTGTCTTTCCAGATGTGTAAGCTGCCCATGCCACACGCACTAATGCAAACCCATACCATCAGAGATGCAGGCTTCTGAACTGAGCGCTGATAACAACTTGGGTCGTCCTTCTCCTCTTTAGTCCGAATAACACGGCGTCCCTGATTTCCATAAAGAACTTCAAATTTTTATTCGTCTGACCACAGAACAGTTTTCCACTTTGCCACAGTCCATTTTAAATGAGCCTTGGCCCAGAGAAGACGTCTGCGCTTCTGGATCGTGTTTAGATACGGCTTCTTCTTTGAACTATAGAGTTTTAGCTGGCAACGGTGGATGGCACGGTGAATTGTGTTCACAGATAATGTTCTCTGGAAATATTCCTGAGCCCATTTTGTGACTTCCAATACAGAAGCATGCCTGTATGTGATGCAGTGCCGTCTAAGGGCCTGAAGATCACGGGCACCCAGTATGGTTTTCCGGCCTTGACCCTTACGCACAGAGATTCTTCCAGATTCTCTGAATCTTTTGATGATATTATGCACTGTAGATGATGATATGTTCAAACTCTTTGCAATTTTACACTGTCGAACTCCTTTCTGATATTGCTCCACTATTTGTCAGCGCAGAATTACGGGGATTGGTGATCCTCTTCCCATCTTTACTTCTGAGAGCCGCTGCCACTCCAAGATGCTCTTTTTATACCCAGTCATGTTAATGACCTATTGCCAGTTGACCTAATGAGTTGCAATTTGGTCCTCCAGCTATTCCTTTTTTGTACCTTTAACTTTTCCAGCCTCTTATTGCCCCTGTCCCAACTTTTTTGAGATGTGTTGCTGTAATGAAATTTCAAATGAGCCAATATTTGGCATGACATTTCAAAATGTCTCGCTTTCGACACTTGGTATGTTGTCTATGTTCTACTGTGAATACAATATCAGTTTTTGAGATTTGTAAATTATTGCATTCTGTTTTTATTTACAATTTGTACTTTGTCCCAACTTTTTTGGAATCGGGGTTGTAATTATGTGACTTATGAAGTGAATTGGTTGGACCAGCTCTTATTTAGGGGTTTCATACGAAAGGGGGTGAATGCACACCCCAGATTTCTAGGTGTTTTTTCATCTTAATTATTGTTTGTGTCACAATAAAACAATAATTTGCACCTTTAAAGTGGTAGGCATGTTGTGTAAATCAAATGGTCCTAACCCTCCAAAACTCCATTTTAATTCCAGCTTATAATGCAACAAAACAGGACAAACACCAAGGGGGATGAATACTTTTGCAAGACACTGTATCACTGTCTGACACTTCCTGTGTGTGATTGCGTCAGTTTTACTCCATTGGAGTGTCCATGTTGTGTTTCTCTGTCAAATAGTATTAATATGAAATTAATTCTTCCAGGAACCGGCAAAACGACATTCATCAGGCTGCTCGCTGGCCGATTAAAACCAGATAACGGAGGTGAGGGATGTGTATTACTCTGTGGTTACTGGCTACGTATCTAAAAAATCTCAAACTCAACCTGTTCTGTTCCAGGCGAGGTCCCGATCCTCAACGTCAGCTACAAACCTCAAAAGATCAGCCCCAAATTCAAAGTACGATGCTGTGCTATTCTCCATCACTGAGTATCTCGGACCCTATCGCTCTCTAACACTTCCTGTGTGTCACTGCAGGGTAGCGTGCGTGCTCTGCTGCACGAGAAGATCAGGGATGCGTACACGCACCCGCAGTTCGTCACAGACGTCATGAAGCCCATGCAGATCGACAGCATCATTGATCAGGATGTACGTAAGTGTTGAGGTTTTATTAACACACTCCGCTGGGTGAAATGTGAATTCCAACTGCAATGCCGCTCGTTACAGGTTCAGAACCTGTCGGGAGGAGAGCTGCAGAGGGTCGCGCTCGCTCTGTGTCTGGGTAAACCTGCAGACGTCTACCTGATAGACGAGCCCTCGGCATACCTGGACTCAGAACAGCGGCTGATGGCTGCCAGAGTTATCAAACGGTGAGGTGGGATTGATGAGAATACATCCTGGATGGTTTGTTATGGGGATTTTTTTAATGTTTAATTGTACTGAGGGAAAAAAAAACCAACTGCATTCTGGAAACTCAGAGTTAGTGTGTGAGTGTGTCAAATATGTGACGATAAATTATTAACTCATGGATTAAAGTTTTCCGTCGCTACGACGGATTTCCGTCAACTGGGAGCGCTAGAGGTAAATAATGAGATTGATGCAGATCCGAGGAAAAAAAAGGGTAGCAGGGATGTGATTTTTCCGCGAATTCGCCGAATTCCGCTTTTTTCACCTCAAAATTTGAAAAAAAAAAATTTTCCGATTTTTCGCTCAAAAATCCGCATTCATATCCTATTCGTTCCGACTTTCAGTAATTCCGTCATTGAGATGAAACGAAGTACGTGATTGGCCCATCGCTCTGTAACAACCAATGAACGCGCTTGTTAGATAGCTGTACGTAAGCTCGCTTCAAACAAAGAGTTGAAAGATGGCAGCCTCCGTGATCGAGCGTAAAGATGCAAATCGAGTTAAAGAAATCGACAGAATAGTGAAAAACAAGTTCCGCTGGGAATGGTTGGAGAAAGAGGTTGCTACAGACGTTGGACATAAGACTGTGAGACATTTGTTCAGCGATTTCGTTCTTTGGGGAGAGGGCAGAGGACTCTGGCTGTCAAGTTTGGGGATGCTGGGACCTCCCCTGCCTGAGCTACGAGCGTGCAAAGTCGGGCTGGAGCCCAGGATAGAAACGAAACCTAAGTGAGTGAACACTGGGGTTCTGAATATCCTTAAGTGAATGAACACTGTGGAGTTATGATTATCCTTTGGTGAGTGAACACTATAGAGTTATGTATATGAATTTGACATTGCTAGAGTAGAAACTGCAGAAAAAAAGTGACTGATATGCTGGAACTGGACATGGATGCTAGCATCTTTTTTCTTTGAGAGTTCCTGAAGACTTGTGGATGAATTCTTATGTTGCATCATGTTTGTTTGAAAAGGCACATTTAGGTATGTTCAACTTCGACAGTAATTGAAAGTATAAATTTTGTTTTTCCTTATACAATTTTCTATTTATTCTAATGCAGATGATTTAATTTAGAATGACATTTTCATGTTTTGGCTTTTTGTCAGTTAAGAATCATTGAATTTACTATAGAGGCTCAGAGTTGCATGTTGACCATTAAATTGGCTTGAATTTGTTAATCATGACAAGTTTTTTCTTGTGTGTTTGCTTGCCATTTTAGTACAATTTTTAAGTCAGAAAACCCCAGAACCCAGGAGCTTTGGGGGGCTTCGCCCCCCCTTGTCCCCCCACCAGGGCACTGCCCTGGACCAGCTGGGGGCCTATGGCCCCCAGACCCCCGGCTAAAATTTTCAGATAATTTCACCAGCCCCAAATCACATCCCTGGGGTAGGCCCATAGGTCTGACACCGATGTGATTTAGAACTTCACCAAGCTGCTGTGATTGCGTGTTGTTGAACCCTTTCTTGTGCTATGTTTGAGTATATGTAAAGGAATAAGTTGTTGCGCTAGATAGGCATAAATAAATAAATACAGCCTCCGCTACTGTCTAGTCCTGGGGAGGCTCGGCGTAGGCCACTGATGAAACAATTTGGCTGTCCTACTACTAGGCAGCTACTTGCCTACTATGAATACTAGGCCTTTTGTAGTAATAATAATAATGATGATGATATTTGCCTATTGAAAGGTGATCAGGTGAAAAATCTAAATAGCCCTGTTGAAGCCGCAGCAAGATCTATGCTATTAAGCCTTTTATTGGTTAAACAGGCTTCGTCAGACAGCGTTCTGGAAAGGCTGTGTTTTTCTTTGGTTTGATTAGCCTACGATTTAATCTTTAAACATTATGGTTTCAGCAGTTCGCTTAAACATTGGAGGCTGCAGAGTCGGGCTGCAAGATTTCCCGACACTTGTTTAAGATGCCAAACTTCATAGTGAGGAGAAAATAATTCCACAGTATTTAGTGCCTCGTCAGTCTCAAAAATTAATAGTGAAGGAGCAACGCGAATTAAGTGCCAAAAAAACATCTCGTAAGCCTATATTTTACATTTTCAAAAAAGTCCGGAATTGGATGTCGGTCAGTGGAGTGTAATGAAGTGTCTCATTCACTAAGCACAAAAGGTCGGAAAACAGTGGAGAAAACAGCGATTGCTTAAATAGGCTACTAATGGTTTACATTAGTAATTTAATGTATGTGACAAATAAATTCATTGATTAAATAGATAAAGAAGTGAATACTCCGAAGCTCAAAATTCAGGAAAGTGGCTCCGGTGTCGCAAGTGCACAAGAACAGTTATTTGAAAGTTAACCTGATGAATTTGTGCGTGCGCGTGCGATTTCACGAAGAACCGGGACAATTGGCATTTGGTGAAAGATTCACACCTATGACTCATTATATTCGCGCGTGCCCTCTCGCCCACTGTCGCTTCGTTTTCCCGGTTTACACGCGTGTCTGAAGATGGAGTTTTCAGAAATCTCCACTCTGCCCAGAGTTTGTGAAAGTAGCTCTTTTCAGTGTCTGAAACCTCCGTATAGGTGTGAATGAGAGGTGCAACCGAATAAATAAATATGCGTCTTTTTTATCCGGCTACATGTAGGCTATCACTGCGCAAAGCCTCTAATGTTGAAATGGTAGTAATATTTGTTAAAATAATAGTAGGCCATCCCCCCTCAACTCGAGTACTGCGTATAAGGCCATATTTCACCTGACATGGGCCCTTCGATTTCCATCACTAGAGTGCGTCAAATTACTTTCGGTTTTGCCAGGATGGACGCGCTTCTTTTAAATGAAGGCACAGGTTCAAGTTCGACTGCACTTGCACTTTTCTCTTAACCACTGCTGTGCATTACTAAAGTATTGTTGAAATAAATTTGCACTTTGCGCTGAAAACTTGATGTTTCATCATTTATAGCCAGTAATGACAGTGGTAAAGTTTTGCCTTAGCTTTAGTCATTGTTAAAATTATGTAAATGTACTATAAGTAGGGGCCGAGGGGATAATGGACAACATGGCATTTAAAATTTGACGCGTCGCTGACGTGGTAGGGGCCGACGACATGGAGCTTTTTTTTTTTTTTCAGTCAGATGATTTTTTTTTTGCTTTAATCCATGTTAACTCCTTATAAATGAGTTTGGGTTTTTTTAGTGAAAATACTAAGTAAAAACTACTTCTCTCTCTCGTTGCTATCTCTCTCTTTCTGACTCTGTATGTCTCTGTATGTTTGTTTGCATCTTTCTTTTTGTCTATCTCCATTCTGTCTCTCTCTCTTGCTTTGTCTCTGTTTCTATCTCCCTGACTGTCTTTCTTTGTCTCTCTCACTCTATTTGTATTTCTGTCTCTTTCTCTCTTTCTTTGTCTCTCACTCTTCCTGTCTGTATCTCTCTCTCTTTTTTCTTTGTCTCCCTCTCTACCTCTTTGTATCTCTGTCTGTCTGTCTCTGTGTTTCTGTCTGTCTCTCTATGTCTCACTCTGTGTTTCTGTCTCTGTCTGTCTCTCTCTCTCTCTGTCTGTCTCTCTCTCTATCTGTCTGTGTGTGTCTGTCTCTCTCTCTACGTCTCTGTCTGTCTCTCTCTCTGTCTTTGTCTGTCTCTGTTTGTGTTTGTTTGTTTGTCTGTCTGTCTCTCTCTTTCTTTGTCGCTCTCTGTGTCTCTCACTCTGTGTGTGTGTGTGTGTGTGTGTGTGTGTGTGTGTGTGTGTGTGTGTGTGTGTGTGTGTGTGTGTGTGATTTTTATATATATGAATACTTTTTATTTGAACCCACTATTAAAAATTAACATATACAGGATTCAAATATTATCAAGGTTTACATCAAGGGTATAAAAAGCATCGCCTACGCCACACTGCAAGGCTGCGTATTACAGCTGATATCGAGCAGAACTTCTCCAATTGTTTAGATTTTACTCTGGAAAGCCCTGCCAGTCTTAACCCACTCACTGTTAATTTATGTACGTGCCCCAGACTACCAAATATGAGGACGATGAGTGTACAGGAATAGCCAAGGCTGGTAATAGCTGCAAGTAGGGACTGATATTTGGCCATTTTGTCATAAAAGGTCATGTCCATATATGTATCAAAAACACATCCTACTTCAACTACTACTGCCTGCTTTCTATCCATGTCCTGAAGTACAATGTCAGGGGTGTTGGGGATATTGCCAAACACATCCTCAGTGCTGCCGAACCACTCCGCCGTCAAGCGTGAATGTTTGTGCATACTTGGGAAGAGTGGCTCAACAGCACTGCCGATGAGGTCCACAATGCGATCATGACGTGCAGTATAGAGTGGTTCTCATCTCATTATCTCTAGCCGCTTTATCCTGTTCTACAGGGTCGCAGGCAAGCTGGAGCCTATCCCAGCTGACTACGGGCGAAAGGCGGGGTACACCCTGGACAAGTCGCCAGGTCATCACAGGGCTGACACATAGACACACACAACCATTCACACTCACATTCACACCTACGGTCAATTTAGAGTCACCAGTTAACCTAACCTGCATGTCTTTGGACTGTGGGGGAAACCGGAGCACCCGGAGGAAACCCACGCGGACACGGGGAGAACATGCAAACTCTGCACAGAAAGGCCCTCGCCGGCCACGGGGCTCGAACCCGGACCTTCTTGCTGTGAGGCGACAGCGCTAACCACTACACCACCGTGCCGCCCATATATATATATATATATATATATATATATATATATATATATACTTGTGTTCAAAATAATAGCAGTCCAACACGACTAACCAGATCAATCACTGTTTTTGGTGGAAATTATATTACTACATGGCAAATAATTTACCAGTAGGTGTAGTAGAGTCATAGAAAACCAACAGACCCACATTCATGATATGCATGCTCCTGAGTCTGTGTAATCGAATAATTAAGTGAAAGGGACGTGTTCAAAATAATAGCAGTGTGGAGTTCAATTAGTGAGGTCATTCATTCTGTGAAAAAACGGATGTCAATCAGGTGGCCCTAATTTAAGGATGAAGCCAGCACATGTTGTACATCCATTTCTCTCTGAAAACCTGAGAAACATGGGTCGTTCCAGACATTGTTCAGAAGAACAGCGTGCTTTGATTAAAACGTTGATTGGAGAGGGGAAAACGTATACTGTAAAGAAGTGCAGAAAATGATGGGCTGCTCAGCTAAAATGATCTCCAGTGCTTTAAAATGGACAGCAAAGCCAGAGAGACGTGGAAGAAAACGGAAGACTACCATTCGAATGGATCGAAGAATAGCCAGAATGGCAAAGACTCAGCCAATGATCAGCTCCAGGGTGATCAAAGACGGTCTGAAGTTACCTGTGAGTACTGTGACAATTAGAAGATGCCTGTGTGAAGCTAATCTATCGGCAAGAAGCCCCCGCAAAGTTCCACTGTTAAAAAAAAAAAGACGTGCTGAAGAGGATACAATTTGCCAAAGAACACATCGACTGGCCTAAAGAGAAATGGACAAACATTTTGTGGACTGATGAAAGTAAGATTGTTCTTTTTGGGTCCAAGAGCCGCAGACAGTTTTTCAGACGACCCCCAAACACTGAATTCAAGCCACAGTACACTCTGAAGACAGTGAAGCATGGTGGTGCAACCGTGCAAGCATCATGATATGGGAATGTTTCTCTTACTATGGTGTTGGGCCCATTTATCGCATACCAGGGATCATGGATCAGTTTACATATATCAAAATACTTGAGGAGGTCATGCTGCCTTATGCTGAAGAGGAAATGCCCTTGAAATGGGTGTTTCAACAAGACAACGACCCCAAACACACCAGTAAGCGAGCAGCATCAGGGTTCAAGACCAACAAAATGAAAGTTATGGAGTGGCCAGCCCAATCCCCGGACCTTAATCCGATAGAAAACTTGTGGGGTGACATCAAAAATGCTGTTTCTGAGGCAAAACCAAGAAATGCAGAGGAATTGTGGAACGTTGTCAAATCATCCTGGGCTGGAATACCTGTTCACAGGTGCCAGAAGTTCTCAGAAACCGTGGTTATACAACTAAATATTAGTTTAGTGATTCACAAGAATACTAAATCCTTAAGATTTTTTCAGTTTATACAGTAAATATTTGGAGTTTGTAATGAAAAATGCAGACACTGCTATTTTTTTGAACAGCCCAATGTTCATTTTTCTTCATTTTCTGTAAAGTAATTAAAATATTGATACATTTTTCTTCATGTTTTGATGTAGAATATAATGTGCAGTGTTCCCAATGCATGGAAATAAAAACTATTATAAGGATTTTGAGCTTTACTCACATTTTTAAACACACTGCTATTATTTTGAACACAACTGTGTGTGTGTGTGTGTGTGTGTGTGTGTGTGTATATATATATGTATGTGTATATATATATGTGTGTATATATATATATATATATATATATATATATACACACTTTTTTTTCCTTTGTCTCCCTCCCTCTCTCTCTCTCTCTCTCTCTCTCTGTCGTGTATCCTTACATTTGCTCTGTCCTCACAGATTCATCCTGCATGCAAAGAAGACGGCTTTTGTAGTTGAGCACGACTTCATCATGGCCACGTACCTGGCTGACCGTGTGATTGTGTTCGACGGCGTTCCGTCACAGAGGACGACTGCCAACACGTGAGTGAGCCTGCATCAGATTTTTGGACATCTGACGTAAACCTGAAATGGACATGAATCGTATTTCAGTGCAAGTTGTTGTTGTTGTTGTTGTTGTTTTTATCCTCGTGATGGTTTGCTTGTCTGCCTCTCAGGCCACAGATGCTGCTTGCTGGCATGAACAAGTTCCTCTCACTGCTGGAGATTACGTTCAGGAGAGACCCCAACAACTTCAGACCAAGAATCAACAAACTCAATTCTATTAAGGTAAACTCTTGACTTGCTCCATCAGCTTAGGTCACCTTACGCTGTATGATATTATGTAATCAGGCGTTTTTTGGGGTCTTTAGTTAATAAGTTTGGATAAAATCGAAAGAAAGTGTTACTTAGTGTAGAGAAAATTATTGTATTTCTCGCTCATTTAATAGCTTCCATTTAGTTAGTGAAATATTACATTTAAAATATTGACCACTGTATATTAAAAAGAAACTATTTTAAGCCAGGGCAGCACGGTGGTGTAGTGGTTAGCGCTGTCGCCTCACAGCAAGAAGGTCCGGGTTCGAGCCCCGTGGCTGGCGAGGGCCTTTCTGTGCGGAGTTTGCATGTTCTCCCCGTGTCCGCGTGAGTTTCCTCCGGGTGCTCCGGTTTCCCCCACAGTCCAAAGACATGCAGGTTAGGTTAACTGGTGACTCTAAATTGACCGTAGGTGTGAATGTGAGTGTGAATGGTTGTCTGTGTCTATGTGTCAGCCCTGTGATGACTTGGCGACTTGTCCAGGGTGTACCCCGCCTTTCGCCCGTAGTCAGCTGGGATAGGCTCCAGCTTGCCTGCGACCCTGTAGAACAGGATAAAGCGGCTACAGATAATGAGATGAGATTTTAAGCCAGAACTCTGCAAAAGTTTTTTTTTTTTAAATTCTCTGTTTATATACTGTCTGATTTATTTTATTCATCATTAATTCACAGGATGTCGAACAGAAGAGAAGTGGGAACTATTTCTTCCTCGATGATTAGCTCCACACTTTATAAACTTCAGGAAGAGAATGAAGGAGGAGGTGGAGGAGGAGTGACACTCTGCTGATTCTGAGGTCTTCTGTAACGCTGCTTTAAGTCTTCTGTTGGGAGGATTTGGTTTGCCAGCCATAAAGAGTTCGTATCCATCAGTATTTAAGAGGCAACTATAAATAAATGTCATCATTTCCTGCGTGGTTGTTCTTAATCCAATTTCAGTGTTTTCCCACTAGAGGGCAGCAGACAACCAGTACTGCTATTCGTTGGCTTGAAACTCTCCTGTTTTTTAATATGTGGATTAAAAAAAGATATCGATGAGATACCATGGTTGGTTTGTAGTGTTTACACACAGTTCGTAGTGTCTTTACGCTATACTCTGATTGATTGTCGCTATGTACAGATACGCTGCTGAGAGATATATTACTGATACGATAGAAGCTTGTTAATTCAATAAATAGATTTATATAGAAACAAAGTGTTCATGGCATTTACAAGACCATCTCTAGTGGCATTCGAAGATCTGTCTTACAGCTCTAAATACATGAGATGATGCAGCGTTAAGGTTTCAGTATACTTTGTACTTTACACAAAATATACAGTGTCTTGCAAAAGTATTCATCCCCCTTTGTGTTTGTCCTGTTTTGTCGCATTACAAGCTGGAATTAAAATGGATTTTTGGACAGTTAGTACCATTTGGTTTGCACAACTTGCCTACCACTTTAAAGGTGCACATTGTTGTTTTATTGTGACACAAACAATAATTAAGATGAAAAAACAGAACTCTGAAGTGTGCACCCCCTCGCAAGTCTCTTGGCATATATCTCTATTAGCTTAGCACATCTAGCCACTGGGATTTTTGCCCATTCCTCAAGGCAAAACTGCTCCAACTCCTTCAAGTTAGATGGATTGTGTTGGTGTACAGCAGTCTTCAAATTATGCCACAGATTCTCAACTGGATTGAGGTCTGGGCTTTGACTAGGACATTCCAAGACATGTAAATGTTTCCCTTTAAACCACTCCAGTGTAGCTTTAGCAGTATGTTTAGGGTCATTATCCTGCTGGAACAGGAACCTTCATCCCAGTCTCAAACCTCTGGCTGACTCAAACAGGTTTTCCTCCAGAATTGCCCTGTATTTAGTGCCATCCATCTTTCCTTCATTCCTGACCAGCTTTCCTGTCCCTGCAGATGAAAAAAAAAATCCCCACAGCATGATGCTGCCACCACCATGCTTCATTGTAGGGATGGTGTTCTCAGGGTGTTGGGTTTGCGCCACACATGGCATTTCCCATGATGGCCAAATATATCAATTTTAGTCTAATTTGACCGGAGAATCTTCTTTCATGTGTTTGGGGAGTCTGCCACATGCTGTTGGGCAAACTCCAAATGGGTTTTCTTAAGCAAAGACTTTTTTCTGGCCACTTTTCCATAAAGCCTCGCTCTGTGGAGTCTTAAAGTGGTCCTATGGACAGGTCCTCCCATCTCCGCTGTGGATCTTTGCAGCTCCTTCAGTGTTATCTTTGGTGTTTTTGTTGCATCTCTGATTAATGCCCTCCTTGCCCGGTCTGTGAGTTTTAGTGGGCGGCCTTCTCTTGTCAGGTTTGTAGTGGTGCCATGTTCGTTCCATTTTACTATAATGGATTTAATGGTGCTCTGTGGGATATTCAAAGTTTGGGATATTTTTTATAACCCAACCCTGATCTATACTTCTCCACAACTTTGTCTCTGACCTGTTTGGAGGCTCCTTGATTTTCATGTCGCTTGCTTAGTAGTGTTGCAGAGTCAGGGTCCTTCCAGAACAGGTTGATTTATACAGACATCATGTGACACTTTGATTGCGCACTGGTGGAGCTTAATCAACTAATTATGTGACTTATGAAGTGAATTGGTTGGACCAGCTCTTATTTAGGGGTTTCATACGAAAGGGGGTGAATACCTTTGCACACTCCAGATTTCTGTTTTTTCATCTTAATTATTGTTTGTTTCACAATAAAACAACAATGTGCACCTTTAAAGCGGTAGGCATGTTGTGTAAATCAAATGGTGCTAACCCCCCAAAAATCCATTTTAATTCCAGCTTGTAATGTGACAAAACAGGACAAACACCAAGGGGGATGAATACTTTTGCAAGACATTGTATAGAGGATCTTACATGGAAGATATGAAGTCTTTGGAGTGAAATATCAGGAAATGTTATACATCCAGGACACTTTTTCAATGGAATAAAAGTGTGTTCTATTCCTTTCTAGCGGGTCTCATTCATTTGGTTCGATAGCGTGCAATATTATTAGCATATCGCTTATCCTACGTGTATTACATCACTCTGCCCAGTGGAGAATGAGTGTTGAATATGGTTTACGATATTGCATGGCTGTCAAGACAACATGACGTCACACATCAGAGATGTAAAACTTTCACGCTAGCGAGCGACTGAGACAATTTGTAAACAAACATGGCCGCCAGGTTTGCTTTGTTAAATATGGAAAACTTTGAGATAGATTTGAAAGAGACAGACACGTTGAACACCCAAAAGGAACGTGTAGTATGTATAATAACCTCGTCCAGGACGGAGTCCACCAGGGGGCGAGGTATTGTTTTCAGTGGGGTTTCTTTGGGGGGTTTTTTTGGTTAGCAACATTATGGGAAAATGGCTGGACCAATCTTCATGAAAATTTCAGGATAGATGGGCATTGGTCTCAAATAGAACCGCCAACATTTTGAGAGTCATCCGGTCGTCACCAAAAAGGTAAAAATTAGTTTTTTTCATGATATCTTCCTTCATATTCATCATGTTTATGTCAAACCAATTCCAAAACGTTCACCTTTCAATTCTGCTTCCATTGATATGCTACATGATGGGGTATCTCTCATAGTTTTCTTAGTGGTTACGGACAGAGATAGAGAGATGTTTATCATTATTAACATATAGGAAGTCACATCTATGGGCTTTCATTTGGCACCATGACCTTTGACCTTGTGTGTGTGTTAGCAATCTAGCGTCTAGACAGTTGCACTTCAATTTTCAGGGTAGGTGGGCAATGGTCTGTAGATTACCTGATTAAATTTTGGGGGTAATCGGGTCAAGGTGAACATCAAGGTCACCGGAAAGGTCAACCTTTCAGTCAAAATAACACATTTTCCATTATAATTCAAAAACAGTTGCCGATAGACAAACATTTACTATTATGAGCATATAGGAACTCCCATATGGCCTTTCATTTGGCACCATGATGGTTTACAATATGGTTTGCAATATTGCATGGATGTCAAGACATGACATCACACGTTGGGGATGTAAAACTTCCGCGCTAGCAAGTGAGCGACTGTGACCATTTGTAAACAAGTATGGCCACCAGGTTTGCGTCGTTTAATACGGAAGATTTTGAGAGAATTTTGAAAGAGAAAGACACATTGAACACCAGACATGAATGTGTATGTATAATAATAATAATAATGGCTTTTTTCATGGTATATCAGATATATTCCATTCAGCTATTCGTCTTCGACTCGTTCAGTATCATGCTGGCTGAAAGGAATATATCTGATATACCACTCAACGCCAGCCAATATTATTTAATTATGTCACTCAGATCTGTGATGTATTTCAAATGAAAAATGAGTTTTTTTCAACACGAGAAGATAAACTTCAGATCTTCAAGCCAACGTGATTGTGATTTTCTTTTTATTATATTGACACATTTACAAATTTATCCCCAAATGTACCAAAAGGACTCATTGATTTCCTCGCAAGTGACATCTCGAGATTTATGTTACAGTTTTGGTTCTCCGTGTCCTGGATGGAGCTCATATGAAAAATACAAGTGGTGTATTTCCCAGTAAAGTATTTGTTTATATCTTCTACATTACTTTAACAGCATTTAGCAGACACTCTTGTCCAGAGCAATGTACAACATACTCCGAGCAGCCTGGGGAGCAGTTGCCTTGCTCCTGCTGGTCCAGGGAATCAAACCAGTGACCTTTTGGTCCCAAACCTGCCTCTCTAACCATGAGGCCATAGCTTCCCCCATCTTCTGATGTGTGTACGTGTGTGTATATATAATACAGTAAAAATCCAGTCCACCATTTTATTTTGTTACAACCTACCATTATCAAAGTTACTATATTTAACATTAGGCGCCTAAACTCATTTTTATTTCACATTACATTTAATTTTTCAGAATTTAGCAGATGCCTTTATTTAAAGTGACTTCCAGAAGTGATTTGGAGTCTCAAAACATATCCTCATACCAGTCTGTATTATAAATAGCTCAGGATCTAAGAATACTATAAAGCTAAAACCCCATGAGAGAGGAGTTAGTCGTACTGTATTTACAGTGGTGCTTGAAAGTTTGTGAACCCTTTAGAATTTTCTCTATCTCTGCATAAATATGACCTAAAACATCATCAGATTTTCACACAAGGCTTAAAAGTAGATAAAGAGAACCCAGTTAAACAAATGAGACAAAAATATTATACTTGGTCATTTATTTATTGAGGAAAATGATCCAATATTACATATCTGTGAGTGGAAAAAGTATGTGAACCTTTGCTTTCAGTATCTGGTGTGACCCCCTTGTGCAGCAATAACTGCAACTAAATGTTTCCGGTAACTGTTGATCGGTCCTGCACACCGGCTTGGAGGAATTTTAGCCCGTTCCTCCATACAGAACAGCTTCAACTCTGGGATGTTGGTGGGTTTCCTCACATGAACTGCTCACTTCAGGTCGTTCCACAACATTTCGATTGGATTAAGATCAGGACTTTGACTTGGCCATTCCAAAACATTAACTTTATTCTTCTTTAACCATTCTTTGGTAGAACGACTTGTGTGCTTAGGGTCGTTGTCTTGCTGCATGACCCACCTTCTCTTGAGAGTCAGTTCACAGACAGATGTCCTGACATTTTCCTTTAGAATTCGCTGGTATAATTCAGAATTCATTGTTCCGTCAATGATGGCAAGCCATCCTGGCCCAGATGCAGCAAAACGGGCCCAAACCATGAGACTACCACCATCATGTTTCACAGATGGGATAAGGTTCTTATGCTGGAATGCAGTGTTTTCCTTTCTCCAAACATAATGCTTCTCATTTAAATCAAAAAGTTCTATTTTGGTCTCATCCTTCCACAGAACATTTTTCCAATAGCCTTCTGGCTTGTCCACGTGATCTTTAGCAAACTGCAGATGAGCAGCAATGTTCTTTTTGGAGAGCAGTGGCTTTCTCCTTCCAACCCTGCCATGCACACCATTGTTGTTCAGTGTTCTCCTGATGGTGGACTCATGAACATTAACATTAGCCAATGTGAGAGAGGCCTTCAGTTGCTTAGAAGTTACCCTGGGGTCCTTTGTGACCGCGCTGACTATTACACGCCTTGCTCTCGGAGTGATCTCTGTTGGTCGACCACTCCTGGGGAGGGTAACAATGGTCTTGAATTTCCTCCATTTGTACACAATCTGTATGGCTGTGGATTGGTGGAGTCCAAACTCTTTAGAGATGGTTTTGTAACCTTTTCCAGCCTGATGAGCATCAACAACGCTTTTTCTGAGGTCCTCAGAAATCTCCTTTGTTCGTGCCATGATACACTTCCACAAACATGTGTTGTGAAGATCAGACTTTGATAGATAAATAAATCAGGGTGCCCACTCACACCTGATTGTCATCCCATTGATTGAAAACACCTGACTCTAATTTCACCTTCAAATTAACTGCTAATCCTAGAGGTTCGCATACTTTTGCCACTCACAGATATGTAATATTGGATCATTTTCCTCAATAAACAAATGACCAAGTATAATATTTTGTCTCATTTGTTTAACTGGGTTCTCTTTATCTACTTTTAGGACTTGTGTGAAAATCTGATGATGTTTTAGATCATATTTATGCAGAAATAGAGAAAATTCTAAAGGGTTCACAAACTTTTAAGCACCACTGTAACTGCTCATTTGAATTGAATGGATTTAATCCAAACTACAAGGAGGCCTGTGAAAGGAAACTTTTATGGATCCGTTAAGTAGCCAAAATAGTTTCGTTCATGTTTAGATGATATTTGAATAGTTGTGAAAATAAATCAGGACTGAGGTGTTCTGCAAAGCTTGGTTTTATAGTTTCATAGTTCAAGTGGTCTGTAGATGCAAAGCGATTGAGAATCCCTTGTTTATAAAATGCAGAAAAAGCCGTAGCTGATAGGACGTGAATACAGTTACAGCGGTGCAATGTACACACTTAATTCACATCACAGTAACGAATAGAAAGTTAACAGGGTTTCAGTTGAAGTCCCAGGATCTGTTCTACTGATCAGCTTCATGTTAAAGAAGCACATTTATTCTTTATAATTAATTTTTTTTCATGTTTACAGAACAGATGGCTCTTCGCTGTTCAGCCCATTTCAGATGTAATTCTCTTTGCAACTGCATTACATTACTGAGGTCCCAGGACTGCATGGAACACAAGCAACTGCAGATACAGTGGGGAAAATAATTATTTGATCCCCTGCTGATTTTGTATGTTTGCCTGGTTACAAAGAAATGAGCAGTCTATAATTTTATGGTACTTTTATTTTAGCAGATAGAGACAGAATATCAACAAAAAAGTCCAGAAAAAACACATTCTATAAAGGTTATAAATTCATTTGCATTTGATCGAATGAAATAAGTATTTGATCCCCTACAAACCAGCAAGAATTCTGGCTCCCACTGACTGGTTACTGTATGTGCCCATGAGGCATACAGATTAGTCTGTCACTTTAAGAAAGTCAGTGGTGCCACCAGGGGGTGGCCAGGGGGGGCTGTGGCCACCCCTACAAATTTACTGGCCACCCCACTGGCCAGTATAGATTGTAGTAGCCTCAGTTATGCAGTTCATCCCAAATGCACAGCCAGCCAGGCAAGACGCTCTTGATCTTCGGTGAGTGAGGGAAGATCATCTTCCCTCACTCACAGCAGCCCCTCCCCCCCGCCGCTTTTGCGTGCTCCTACAGCAACGGCTCAGCGTGTGCACGTGACCGCCGCTTGTACCTACACAGGTAAATAATGACCTCAAAAGGAGTTAAGAGAGAAGACGGAGAAGACTACCAGTAAGTAAATAAGTCAAAATATTCTTTAGTAAAAGAAGAGGGGGAAGTATGCGTCGTAACGTGTGCTTTTTAAGTGCTAAATAGTGCTGTTACAGCAGCTTTTTGACGGATTTTTGACATGTATAACTGAGTTACGTAGCTAACGTTAGCTGCTGATTGTATGTTATGTCAGTCATTTTCAGACAATGAAGAGAAAGTCCACAGACATCTCTTCTTATTTTAAGAAGAATATTAGAACAGGAGAGAAAGAGACGGCAGGGGAGCAACAGAGGCTTAGTGAGGAGGAGAAGGAGGAGGAGGACGGAGTAGAGGAAAAGACAGAGCAGGATACACAGCCAGCATCAATAACAGAGCCAGAAGCCAGGCAGGACTCAACAAAAGCAGCTGTTCAACCTGTTCCTGGACCAACAGGTGAAATTATGACTGTTCGGAAGCATACTGTATTGCCTAATCAGAATCAGAGACTATTGATCCCTGTTGGGAAATTCCTGTTAAATAAAGCAAATATATGATTGTTTCTGTCTCCAGTAGTTGTTTTGTTTACAATAAATGTACACCTTATGCCTTATATATTCATTACACAATGAAACATAATTATTGTGGAACTCAAAATGTTAACTGTACTGTTATTAGTCTGTGCACATTAGATCATTAGTAACATTAAATATAACACAATAAACCAAAGTATATCAGTAGGCATTTCCTTAAGTCTTTCTGATAGTTTTCTACTGGCCGGTTTACTACAACAGTATAATGATATCCTGAAATTATGGCTTTTAGTTTTGGTGTGCCACCCCAAGATTTTAAGTGTCCCCATCTGGCCACCCCTATGAAATATTTCTGGAGGCGCCACTGAAGAAAGTACTCCTAATTTCTACTCATTATGGTTATAAAAGACACCTGTCAACAGAATCAACCTCTTTCAACCTTTCCACCACCATGGGCAAGACCAAAGAACTTTCAAAGGACACCAGGGACAAGATTGTAGACCTGCACAAGGCTGGAATGGCCTACAAGACCATCAGCAAGAACCTTGGTGAGAAGGAGACAACTATTAGTGCAATTATTATAAAATGGAAGAAATACAAAATGACCATCAATCGCCCTCAACCTGGAGCTCCATGCAAGATCTTGCCTCATGGGGTAAGGATGATCACGAAAAGGGTGAGGGATCAGCTCAGAACTACACGGGAGGAGCTTGTTAATGATCTCAAAGCAGCTGGGACCATATTCACCAAGAAAACCATTTTTCATGCAGTTGCATGTTCTTCCCGTGTCTGCGTGGGTTTCCTCCAGGTGCTCTGGTTTCCCCCACAATCCAAAGACATGCAGTTAGGTTGACGTGGGGCGGCCTTGGGCTGAGGTGCCCTTGAGCAAGGTACCGAACCCCTGACTGCTCCCCGGGTGCTCTGGGCTGCCCACTGCTCTGGGTGTGTGTACGTGTGTGTTCACTGCTTCAGATGGATTAAATGCAGAGGATGAATTTCACTGTGCTTGAAGTATGCATGTGACGAATAAAGGTTTCTTCTTATTGGTAACATACTCCGCCATAATGGATTGAAATCCTGCAGTGCCCGCAAGGTCCCTCTGCTCAAGAAGGCACATGTACAGGCCCGTCTGAATTTTGCCAGTGAGCACCTAAATGATTCAGAGAAGGCTTGGGAGAAGGTGATGTGGTCAGATGAGACCAAAATTGAACTCTTTGGCATCAACTCAACTCGTCATGTTTGGAGGGAGAGAAATGCTGAATACAGTCCCAAGAACACCATCTCCACCATCAAGCACGGAGGTGAAAACATTATGCTTTGGGGCTGTTTCTCTGCTAAGGGTACAGGACAACTTCACAGCATTAAGGGGCCGATGGATGGGGCCATGTACCGTAAGATCTTGGAAGAGAACCTCCTTCCCTCAGTCAGAGCACTGAAGATGGGTTGTGGATGGAGCTTCCAGCATGACAACGACCCAAAACATACAGCCAAGGCAACAAAGGAGTGGCTCAAGAAGAAGCACATTAAAGTCATGGAGTGGCCTAGCCAGTCTGCAGACCTTAATCCTATAGAAAATTTGTGGAGGGAGCTGAAACTTCGAGTTGCCAAGCGACAGCCTTGAAACCTTCAGAATTTGGAGAGGATCTATAAAGAGGAGTGGACCAAAATCCCTCCTGAGATGTGTGCAAACCTGGTGACCAACTACAAGAAACATCTGACTTCTGTGCTTGCCAACAAGGGTTTCTCCACCAAGTACTAAGTCATGTTTTGCTTAGGGACCAAATACTTATTTCACTCCATCAAATACAAATGAATTTATAACCTTTATATGTGTTTTTTTCCCTGGACTTTTTTGTTGATATTTTGTCTATTTGTTAAAATAAAAGTGCCATAAAAATTATAGACCGCTCATTTCTGCAGTGGAGAGGGTGAGCACCACCAAGTTTCTGGGTGTGCACATCTCTGAAGACCTGTCCTGGAGCAACAACACTGCATCACTGGCCAAAAAAGCCCAACAGCGTCTGTACTTCCTCCGCAAACTGAGGAGAGCAAGAGCCCCGGCCCCCATCATGCACATATTCTACAGAGGCACCATTGAGAACATCCTGACCAGCTGCATCACCGTGTGGTACGGCGCCTGCACCGTGTCCTGCTGCAAGACTCTGCAGCGCATCGTGAGAGCAGCTGAGAGGCTCATTGGTGTCTCTCTCCCTTCTCTAATGGATATTTATAACTCCCGCCTCACCCGCAAAGCCATCAGGATTGCAGGTGACCCCACCCACCCATCTCACAGCCTCTTCAGTCTGCTGCCGTCGGGGAGGAGACTGCGGAGTCTTCGGGCCAAAACCAGCAGGCTCAAGAACAGTTTCTTTCACCAGGCGGTCAGGAGGCTCAACTCCCTCCCTGTTCTGCCCCTCTGCCCCCTGCCACAGATTCTGCCCGTACACCGGACCCGGCGCCGTGGGGGGGCAAAAGGGGGCGTCGCCCCCTCATGGCTACAGCCCCGCCCCCTCAACGGAGACTCAGATCACTTAATTGTTTTCTTATGAAAATATAATGTATTTTAGACGTATTAATAATTTGCATTTTCAAATACGAAATATTAAGTGGTTGCGCATTGCACAAAAATACATTTCACATAAATCACTACTAAAACTGGCATGGTAGAACAAATCTGATTGGTTGTTATGATTCTTACGTTGCACATTGTTACTCTTTCATTGCTGACGCTGTACACGCAGGCAAAGGGTTTTGAGAGTGTTGGCGGTTAGCTCGTAGTTTGCTGCTGACCGTGTGTTAGATGGTGCAGTCGTGGGGTCTGTTGATTTTTTTAAATTATGATTTTGGCCGCCGAGCCAAGTACCTGAGACTTGCATTGACGTTTTGTTTTCATGCTGCGGAGCTATTTGTATGTATTTTAAATTTAAAGGACTTGCCTGTAGGTTTGTGTGTGTTGTTTTATGTTTGGCATCTTTCCGGTTGTAACGCGTGTCTGTGAGAAAATTGGAGGGGAGGGGTAACAGGTGGGCACGGGTTTTGATAAAGCGCAACTGCCCTGGTAATATGTCACATGATTTTCCCGTACTAAAGCAACCTTCGGGGCCGTGGTTTTGTGGTTGGCGCAGTTAATTGTTTGAAACACGTTGTCAGACCGCCATCACTACTACACACTACTGCATATGAAAAATATTTGCCCCCTTGCGATTTCTAATTGCCCCCTTAGTAAACTGTTCCTGGCGCCGGGCCTGCCGTACACCCCCCTGCCCCCCATTCAGCATCTGACATCATGTCACCCTCACAGTCCCCCCCCCCCCCCCAGCACATACACACACACTCTCAACATTCATTAACACACTGAACTCAGGGACTGCACATTTCACTTTACCTCGCTCATTTGCACTATTCCACACTACCTCACCTGAACAGCTATTAGTTTATTGTTTATACTGGTTATTTTATGTCCTTTTGCTCCAATTTATATATGTGTGTGTGTGTGTGTGTGTGTGTGTATATCACGGGCGATTGCTCTAAGACAACGAGGGAGGCTCAGCCTCCTCTAAAAATGACGAACATCGTGTAGGATGAATTGCGCTAGGCTTATGTTATAGCCGACCTTATAACATTGCTATTTCAGATCCAGAATCATAGAAATATATGTGCTCAACCCAACTACAGTGCGAAATCATTCCGTTATAACTTTCCCCAGTTCGCCTAATGTGTGCGTGAGTTTTTCCCCCTCGTGGCAGCGCGATGCAGCCCAGCCTCAGTGGACTTCAATGGCATTTGGGAGCTATGTGCTTTTCAATATCAAAATGCAAGACGATTATTGGACAAATACTGCGAAAACGCCCGCCCACGGAGTCTCACGGACTCCCAGCCTCAGTGGACTTCAATGGCATTTGGGAGTGATGCGCTTTTCAATCTCAAAATGCAAGACGGTTATTGGACAAATACTGCGAAAACGCCCGCCCACGGAGTCTCACGGACTCCCAGCCTCAGTGGACTTCAATGGCATTTGGGAGCTATGCGCTTTCAATATCAAAATGCAAGACGATTATTGGACAAATACTGCGAAAACGCCCGCCCACGGAGTCTCACGGACTCCCAGCTTCAGTGGACTTCAATGGCATTTGGGAGCGATGCGCTTTTCGATCTCAAAATGCAAGACGGTTATTGGACAAATACTGCGAAAACGCCCACCCACGGACTCCGAGCCTCACAGTGGGAGGGACATGGCAGTTTCCACGAGGAGACGGGTGATTGGTGAAAGCGGCCGGATATTTTCTTTGATTGACAGCTCGTTTCAACTATAGACAGGCAGCGGTGAATTTCAGTTCAGTCCCATGCGGATTCGCAAGTGCTGTGGTGTATTGTAAGAGATCAGCTTACATTTCGATTTCATTCATTACATACGGTTTCTACCAGCTTTTGTAGTTTGTATATATTTTCATTGTAAATAAAGTGTAAATATAGTGTTGTCAAGTTTGCTATCTTAGTTCCAGAAATTTCGTTTATTTGAGTGACTGAACTTGAACTTGAGGGGGCTAGTCAGCTAGCAAGAAAGCTGCGCATGGATGCCAAGCATTGCTGATTTAATTTTGGCAAAGCCATTTGCCAGTCTTCCTTTCGAGGAAAAAATTAAAATTAAAGAGCAGGGTAGACCAACGCCTCAAATTGACTTGGTGAAAAAGGTAGGGAATAATACTCGTTCCTTTCAGCTCTCCTGGTACGAGAAAGTGAATTGGCTAACAGCAAGTGACCCACATCAACAACAGTAAATAGGCTACTTTAGTAATATGTCATGGATGGACCAAAAATATAGAATCTATTTAAAATGTTTATGTTGAGTATATTATATTGGAATATATATTTTTCTGGATATGAATTAAACACAGCTACAATTTGGAAAACATTTTTAAACAAAAACACAGCCGAGAACATTTCACACTACAGACCTGGATTAAAAGTGAAGGGTTATCAAAATTGTCAATAAAACATTTCTCAGTCAAAATAAGTAAAATATAGGGAAAGTGTCATTGAATGAAATGTGTGGCACCCAGCTCTATGTTTGGCTCCCCAAGGTCAGTGCTTGTGCCTATTCCAGAACACTCTGCTGTTACTGCTGAGGTTCCTGACAAAGAGCTGCTTTCAATAATGATCAATTTTTAAACAACATGCCACAATTTTAAAATATAAAATGTTAAAATATACACCCCCCCCAACACCACCATCATGTATATTGGACAGTAGGCTAATGGGCCAAAAGAACCTGTTATTTCACAGTTTGTGACCCTGCCAACAATCAGCCAGATCAGAGGCAAGAGTATGGGCAAAATTGATGTGTTTTTTCTTTTAAGATCTGGAAATATCGTAACCGACCAGCCTCCCCTGTTTGAAAGACTACCAGCCGCCACTTATTTATATATATATATATATATATATATATATATATATATATATATATATATATATATATATATATGAGTGTTTAGTCTATTTCAGTTATTTTATTTTTATTTATTGCATTGTCTGTTTGCACCGTGGGTCAGAGAGGACTGTAATTTCATCTGTGCTGTATGTCGAGCATGTATAGCATATTTGACAATAAGCTTGACTTGACTTCTTTGTAACCGGGCAAACGTACAAAATCAGCAGGGGATCAAATAATTATTTTCCCCACTGTATCAGTTTATCTACAGGTTCAACAACCACACACACACACACACACACACACACACACACACTGTGCACCATCACCGCACAACCTGTGCACCATCACTGTGCACACAAACACCCATACCTGCACACACACATACAGATAGTCGTCGACTTAAGACCTATGCGACTTATGACCGATCGACTTTACGACTGTCTGGTTATGACTGGCAAGTGTTTCCCAGCTGAGCGTACGACAGTTTCCGCCCCAGCTCCCGGCAGCGCCTCTCGCCGCGTACAACAGTTTCCGCCCCAGCTCCAGGCACATGCGCAGTCTCTCTCGCGCTCCCTCGCGCACTCTGTCATACAGTTTCTGCCCCAGCTCCTGGTTTATGAAACGAGCAAATCCTCCCGCCAGCCCGAGCGCTGCAACAGCTGATGATGACGTAGACGACCCACAGCCAAGCACCAGTGATGCCAGCGGTCACTAAGTTTTACATTTGTATTTTGGTATGTTTCAAACTAAAATGTTTTCTATTTTTCACACCTGTATTTCGTATTTTTTGTTTTGCACATATTAAACGAATTGTACTGTACGCAGTGTAGTATGCAGTGTCTGACTTAAACCAAATAATGAGCCAAGGTAATGAAATAAGAAAATGTTGATAAAATAAGACTTTAAGATGATTACAATATCATTACACATCACGATATACTTACGTTCATTTAACATAGGCCGACTTACGACCAGATCGGTTTACGACCGGTCAGTCGTAACCAAACGCAGTCGTAAGTCGACGACTACCTGTACTGTGGACCTTCAACACACGTATGCAAGCACACGTGCGCACACACACACTCTCTGTGCACCATGACCGCACGCGCGCATACACACACACTGTGCACCTTCACCACACACACTGTGCACCATCACTGCACGCACACACATACACAGTGCACCATCACTGCGCGCACACACACACACACACACACACACACAGTGCATCATCACTACACACACACATACTGTGCACCATCACCCCACACACACACACACATGCACTGTACATCATCACCACACACACACATACTGTGCACCATCACTGCGTACACACACACACTGTGCAACATCACCGCACTCACATAGATCCTGTGCACCATCACTGCATGTGCACATGCACGCGCACACACACACACACACACACACACACACTGTACACCATGCACCACACACACTATGTGTGCATTACCTTCACTCAGATCACGGCCTGTCGTTAAACCTGTGCTCTGAATCAGCACTAGAGTTTATTTTAATAGATCTAAAGCTATAAATAAATAAAGCTGAACAGTTGGACAGTTATCACACTGAGCACGTCCCCCACATGGGAAAGCTGATCACAGGCCAGTGTTTTGTCAGGGACTATAAGCAAGGAGCGTCGTTCTCAGTGACTTTAGAATGCGGTGGTTAATTGGCGCTGATCGATGGGGCTCCTCTGCTAGAAACCGAGGGAGTACGGGTGAGAGAGAGGGAGGGAAGGATGGCTAAACCTGATACCCACAAGCCCTCTCGGAAATCAGCCAGTTCGATTAAGGCAGTTTACCGGGCTAACTGCGCGACCTTCGACCCCCACAGCTATAGTTAGAGCACTTTGGTCTCTGCGATGGCAGAGGGAAGATCGATGGAGCGTTTGGCGGTGACATCATGCTTCTCAGACCTTATCCCTCTCAAATACATATAAGGTCCAAGGAATTGTCTTTATTTTATAACAAAAACACACTCTTCATGCTGATATTTTTATCTAGGATTTTGAGGCTTTGGGATTTTTTTTTTTGAGAAATATTGACAAATTATTTTTCTTATGATCAATTCTTTGAACATTAACAAGAAATATATAATAAAATTATTTATTTAAATTAAAAGATATGAATTATATATTTATGATTAGATTTAAGTCAATAATATGTTTAAAAAAATAGAATAGAATTAAAAATAAATACTAAAAACATTTCCAGTGCTGTACATCCTCTGACATCTCAACCCCCAGCCCCCAAGCGATGGTTAAAAATATTATATAAATTATTTTAATATACAATATTATTATATTTTGTCATGCTTTTATCAATTTTCCAAGCATGACCGAGAAAAATATGTAAATTGACTGATCATGTACCTTTTGCTTAATTTTCTTAAATCAGTTTTATTATGCTATTGATTCTTTATTAACAGCTAACACCATATTTAATGAATTTGTCTCCAGTCGCGAGCTGGTGATGATTTTGCTGTTGGTAAGGATCTCGAACTGTCGGACTGAACTGTGTTTAACTGTTCATACATCAGTATGTGTATAAAAACTGGGTACAAAAATCTGAATCATTGATAAAAACATCTCATCTCATCTCATTATCTGTAGCCGCTTTATCCTGTTCTACAGGGTCGCAGGCGAGCTGGAGCCTATCCCAGCTGACTACGGGTGAAAGGCGGGGTACACCCTGGACAAGTCGCCAGGTCATCACAGGGCTGACACATAGACACAGACAACCATTCACACTCACATTCACACCTACGGTCAATTTAGAGTCACCAGTTAACCTAACCTGCATGTCTTTGGACTGTGGGGGAAACCGGAGCACCCAGAGGAAACCCACGTGGACACGGGGAGAACATGCAAACTCCGCACAGAAAGGGCCTCGCCGGCCACGGGGCTCGAACCCGGACCTTCTTGCTGTGAGGCGACAGTGCTAACCACTACACCACCATGCCGCCCACTTGATAAGAACAATAAAAATGAATTTTGTCTTTATCAAAATTTTATTCAGTATAATACATAATTAAAATGGATATAACTCCTATTACATGTTACATCAGTTTTATATATTTTATATATAATTTTATATACAGTTAGGTCCATAAATATTTGGACAGAGGCAACATTTTTCTAATTTTGGTTCTGTACATTACCACAATGAATTTTGAACAAAACAATTCAGATGCAGTTGAAGTTCAGGCTTTCAGCTTTAATTCAGTGGGTTGAACAAAATGATTGCATACAAATGTGAGGAACTAAAGCATTTTTTTAAACACAATCCTTTCATTTCAGGAGCTCAAAAGTAATTGGACAAATTAAATAATTGTAAATAAAATGTTCATTTCTAATATTTGGTTGAAAACCCTTTGTTGGCAACGACTGCCTGAAGTCTTGAACTCATGGACATCACCAGACGCTGTGTTTCCTCCTTTTTAATGCTGTGCCAGGCCTTTACTGCACCGGTTTTCAGTTGCTGTTTGTTAGTGGGCCTTTCTGTCTGAAGTTTAGTCTTTAACAAGTGAAATGCATGCTCAATTGGGTTGAGATCAGGTGACTGACTTGGCCATTCAAGAATGTTCCACTTCTTTGCTTTAATAAACTCCTGGGTTGCTTTGGCTTTATGTTTTGGGTCATTGTCCATCTGTATTATGAAACGCCGACCAATCAGTTTGGCTGCATTTGGCTGGATTTGAGCACACAGTATGTCTCTGAATACCTCAGAATTCATCCGGCTGCTTCTGTCCTGTGTCACATCATCAATAAACACTAGTGACCCAGTGCCACTGGCAGCCATGCATGCCCAAGCCATCACACTGCCTCCGCTGTGTTTTACAGATGATGTGGTATGCTTTGGATCATGAGCTGTACGGTACCACGCCTTCACCATACTTTTTTCTTTCCATCATTCTGGTAGAGGTTGATCTTGGTTTCATCTGTCCAAAGAATGTTCTTCCAGAACTGTGCTGGCTTTTTTAGATGTTTTTTACCAAAGTCCAATCTAGCCTTTTTATTCTTGAGGCTTACGAGTGGCTTGCACCATGCAGTGAACCCTCTGTATTTACTTTCATGCAGTCTTCTCTTTATGGTAGATTTGGATATTGATACGCCTACCTCCTGGAGAGTGTTGTTCACTTGGTTGGCTGTTGTGAAGGGGTTTCTCTTCACCATGGAAATTATTCTGCGATCATCCACCACTGTTGTCTTCTGTGAGTGTCCAGGTCTTTTTGCATTGATGAGTTTACCAGTGCTTGCTTTCTTTCTCAGGATGTACCAAACTGTAGATTTTGCCACTCCTAATATTGTAGCAATTTCTCGGATGGGTTTTTTCTGTTTTTGCAGCTTAAGGATGGCTTGTTTCACCTGCATGGAGAGCTCCTTTGACCGCATGTTTTCTTCACAGCAAAATCTTCCAAATGCAAGCACCACACCTCAAATCAACTCCAGGCCTTTTATCTGCTTAATTGAGAATGACATAACGAAGGAATTGCCCACACCTGCCCATGAAATAGCCTTTGAGTCAATTGTCCAATTACTTTTGGTTCCTTTAAAAACAGGGTGGCACATGTTAAGGAGCTGAAACTCCTAAACCCTTCATCCAATTTTAATGTGGATACCCTCAAATGAAAGCTGAAAGTCTGGACTTTATGTCCATGTCCATTACATAACTATAACTTGAATATGTTTCAGTAAACAGGTAAAAAAAAAACAAAATTTGTGTCAGTGTCCAAATATATATGGACCTAACTGTATTTACCCATGGGGAAAGCCATGGCCTAATGGTTAGAGAAGCAGCTTTGAGACCAAAAGGTCTCAGGTTCAATTCCCTGGACCTGCAGGAATGGCTGAAATGCTCTTGAGCAAGGCACTGAACCCCAAACTGCTCCACAGGCTGCTCCAGGTATGTTGTACATCACTCTGGATAAGAGCATCTGCTAAATGCCATTAATGATCTGGTCTGCATATTTGATTTGGTATAGGTTTTACACTGGATGCCCTTCCTGACGCAACCCTCCCCAATCTATCCGGGTTTGGGACTGGCACTAAGTATGCACTATCTTGTTCAACCCTAGTGGCTGGGTATTTTACCTCATCTGCATGTCTTTGGACTGTGGAGGAAACCAGAGCACCCGGAGGAAACCCACGCAGACACGGGCAGAACATGAAAACTTCACACAGAAAGGCCCCCCCCATTGGCCACTGGACTCGAACCCAGAACCTTCTTGCTGTGAGGCGACAGTGCTAACCACGACACCACCGTGCCGCCATTAATAATAATAATCATCATCATCATCATCATCAATAAATAGATTTTTCTTTCCGCATTGATATTATACACTATGACATTGCAAACTTTTTCTTCTACTCTAGGAACTTGGAGCTCTTTATATACTGTATCTAATTAATAGATATGGAATTAAACACTTGGTAGCATGCTCTTATCAGAATACAATCAACAATTATTTTGATGATGGAAAACGGAGTTACTGTAATCAACCTGAGCCAGTGTTGTAGTCGAGTCACTAAACCTCAAGTCCGAGTCCAGTCTCGAGTCCGGAGTGTTCAAGTCCGAGTCATTCAAGAAAATTTTGAGTCGAGTCCGAGTCCAGCTGTACCATTTGATGGTGGCTGTTGCTGCCTTTATGTGAAAGCATCTCTGCTACTATGTTGGACTAAGGTTCCTGCTCGACCGCCCCATTTTAGTTAATAGGCTACAGATAAAAACTTGTTCATCACTCAGCAAGCCCCGCCCACTATCAACATTGGCAAATAACATGAGAGAGGGTCAACACTAGCTAGTTCATCAGTCAGCAAGCCCCGCTATCAACAGAGCAATGAACATAGCGTGTCACTTTCTTCTCTGGGTGGAGTCTTACCAAATGATGACTGAAGTTCAAGGTTGTCCCCGTCGTCTCCTCGATAGTTCTTCTACATATGGAACACAGAGCAGTGCATTTTTTCCCACTGCACGAGAAGTCTGTATAAGCAAAGCAGACAATCCTGGGGCGTTCTCTCCAGGCATTTTAGCGCCATTAACGTTAGTTTGTTAGTTAGAACATGACGTATGAACAGGTGAATGGGCATTCTCTTGCATGAAATTAGTATAAAAATTAACGTAGATATAAATATGAATATCTTATGCCAAATTATTATGGCATAATAAAAAAATAAAGAAAAAATCTGAGTCCTCGTCTCCAATTTACGAGTCCGAATGCAGTTAATGCACGAGTCCGAGTCCCAGTCAAGTCATGAGTCCTTAAAATTAGGGCACAAGTTGGACTCGAGTACTACAAGCCTGACCTGAGCTTATCATCCTGAACTGGTGTTTGATTCCTTTTATACCACATCGCTTTCAAAACGGTTGCAATTTATAGCTCAAAGAGCAACCTGTCATATTTTGTTATCCTTTGCATTCAGTGCTGTAGAGCATCTGAAAAAACAAGTTCATTCCTGTTATCAATTATTCTGAACAATTTCCAATGTTGGAAAACTCTTCATCACTGACTCAGGAGACTCCTTTCTAAATTCATTCATTCATTAATAAACACATGCATACATAAATTAATACATACATGAATACATTACCATTTGGGCGCTGTGTGAGACGGCTACCTCTCCAGTAGCTCTGTAGTTTTTAGCTCTTTAAACCTCTTTTTTTTCCACCTTTTTTTTTTTACATTTTTGCTCTTCTTACGAAGACATTGTGTGTTTAACTATATAGCATGGATATGTTTAACTTTAACATGCAACCAGGAGCCAGTTTTCTCACTTATTCGAGAGAGGAGCTGCTGGCCCTGAAAACAATGGGACGAGCCGGGATACAACACCCCATCCCAGCAGAGCTGAGGAGGAAACCCAGGGGCTGCAAAGCTGGAGCTAAGCTAAAGGCTAGGTTAGCGGACAATCGGCGGCACTGCAAACCATCCATTTCCTCCATTATCATGGGGAATGTCAACTCGCTGCTGAATAAAGTCAACGAGCTTTCCGCTCTGAACAACCAGCAGATTTACCGGGAGAGCAGCTTATTTATCTTTACAGAGACATGGCTAACACACCTTGTACCGGATGCTAATGTGGACCTACGGGGATTCACTGCTGTGAGAGCTGACAGAGACACTAACACGTGGGGGACTCATCATTTATGTTAACAACTGCTGGTGTAACCCGGGACATATCTCTTTAAAGACAGTTTTATGTTGCCCGGACTTGGAGCTGCTAGCTGTTAGCCTGCTGCCATATTATCTGCTAAGGGAGTTCAGTCACATGATCACCATCTGTGTTTACATCCCTCCGAAGGCAGATGCAGCCGCTGCATGTGAGAGGATTCACTCTGTCACAGCAAGGCTGCAGACACAGCACCCTGAGGCATTTATCATCATTTCTGGGGACTTTAATCACGCTACTTTGGACTCTACTTTGGCTGCTTTTTACCAGGCTGTGGATTGTCCAACAAGGAACAACAGGACAATTGACTTGCTGTATGCTAATGTGAGGGATGCATACAGAGTCACACCCCTCCCCCCACTAGGGAAGTCTGACCACAACCTGGTTCTTCTACAGCCGAAGTACACCCCCCTGGTTCAAAGGCAGCCTGCAACAACTAGCTCCATCAGGAGGTGGTCCCCTGAAGTGGAAGATGCCCTCAGAGGCTGCTATGACATCACAGACTGGGATGCGCTGCTTAGCCCACACTGTGAGGACATAGAGGGGCTGACACACTGTCTGACAGATTACCTCAACTTCTGTGCAGACGTGGTCTCCCCCGCTAAGACTGTACGGTGTTACCCTAATAACAAGCCATGGGTAACACAAGAAGTCAAAGCTGTCCTCAACAGGAAGAAGGCTGCCTTCAGGAGAAGGGATAGGGAGGTGATGAAAGCAGCGCAGCAGGAGGTGAAACGTTGCATGAGGGCAGCTAAGGACAGCTACAGGAGAAAGGTGGAGCAGAAGCTGAAGGAGAACAGCATGAGGGAGGTCTGGGAAGGTGTGAAAACCATCACAGGCCACAATACAAAGATCAGAGTCGTTGAGGGGACAGTGGAGAGGGCGAACGAGTTGAATGACTTCTTCAATCGGTTCAACCAGCCCACGTCCCCTCCACCCTCTCCCTCACTGCAGCCATCTCTCCTTCTTCCCTCAACACACCTCCCCCAGTCATCACAGCAGCCCCCTCCTCCCCTCCTCCCCCTCCTCCCCCACCTCAACACAGACTCCTCTATGCATTACTGCAGACCAGGTCAGAGGTCAACTGAGGAAGCTTGTCCATGACTACTGAAGACCTACACTGCTGAACTGGGTGAACCACTCCAATGCATCTTCAACCTCAGCCTGCAGCTGGGGAGAGTGCCAACCCTTTGGAAGACATCATGTATCGTTCCAGTTCCCAAAAACAATCGGCCCAGTGAGCTGAACAACTTCCGACCGGTGACACTCACTTCACATCTGATGAAGACGTTGAAGCAGCTCTTCCTCTGCCTCCTCAGACCCCAGGTACAACATGCCCAGGACTGTCTGCAGTTTGTGTACCAGGCAGGTGTTGGTGTGGAAGACGGCATCCTCTACCTGCTACACTGAGCCCACTCGCATCTGGATAAGGGAAATGGCACAGTGAGGATCCTCTTCTTGGACTTCTCGAGTGCCTTCAACACCATCCAGCCCCTACTGCTTCAGGTCAAACTGAACAGGATGCGAGTGGACCCCTGCCTGGTCACCTGGATCTCCATCTACCTCACTGACAGGCCGCAGTACGTCAGGCTGAAGGACATCACATCTGACACTGTAATTAGCAGCACCGGAGCACCCCAGGGCATGGTGCTGGCCCCTCTTCTCTTCACCCTGTACACAGCGGACTTCTGCTACAACTCGGAGCTGTGTCACATTCAGAAATTTACCGATGACACAGCCATCGTTGGGTGTATCAGTGACAACAGAGAGGAGGAGTATAGGAGCCTGGTGAGGGACTTTGCTGTGTGGTGCAACAGGAACCATCTGCAGCTCAACACCTCAAAGACCAAGGAGCTGGTCATCGACTTTGGGAGGTCCAGACCAAGGTCACGACCAGTTCTGATCGAGGGAGTCAAGGTGGAGGCTGTGGATTCCTACAAGTACCTCGGGCTGTGGCTGGACAGCAAGCTGGACTGGACTTGCAACACCAATCACTTATACAGGAAGGGACAGAGCAGGCTATACTTCCTTAGGAGGCTGTGGTCCTTTAACATCTGCAGGAAACTCCTGTGGATGTTCTATCAGTCTGTGGTCGCCAGTGTCCTGTTTTACACCGTGGTGTGCTGGGGGGGGGCAGCACATCCAAGAAGGACACATCCAGGCTGGACAAACTGATCAGGCAGGCCGGCTCTGTGGTCGGCATGAAGCTGGACTCTCTGGTGATGGTGGCAGAGAAGAGGTCTATGGACAAACTATTGAACATCATGGACGATGCCAGTCACCCTCTGCACACCGTCACCAGCAACCAGAGGAGCCTGTTCAGTGACAGAATGCTCCTTCCCAAGTGCAGGACGAACAGACTCAAAAACTCCTTTGTCCCTCACGCCATCAGACTGTATAACCCCTCTCTGGGGGAGAGGAGGGGTAACAGGAGGACAGAGGATGGGAAGGAGCAGTAGCCTAGCCTAACAATAAGCAATACTGGACAATATGCAATATAATGTGCAATATAAAGTGCAATATCTTTCCTGCTTCCCCCCCACACACACACTTACCCTAACCCCACTTCTCCCCCCTTTCCCCCTCCCCCCTTCCTCTCTTCCCCATATCTTATTCTTTTATATTTGTATATGTAAATACTTAATTTATTTTAATTTATCTCGAAGTTTTCTCTATTTTGTTTCTCTGTTTATCTGTAATGATGCTGCTGGATTCTTAATTTCCCTGAGGGAACCCTCCCAAAGGGATCAATAAAGTTCTATCTAATCTAATCTAATCTAATCTAATCTAATCTACATACACACATACATGCACACATACATAAACACATTAACAAATAAATCAATCAATTAATTAATTGATTAATTAATACAAACATGCATAATTAAATGAATACATAATACATATATTAATTTATTCATACATACATACATAAATACTTTAATACATTAAAATATACATACAAAATTAAAGAAATTAATTGGTCAATGAATACATAAATTAATAAATTCATGCATTCATACACGCATGCATACATACATGCATAAATCAATAAATTAATACATGCATTCATTCATACTGACATACATAATTTAATAAATTCTACATACATAAATAAATCAATAAATGTATAATTCATACATACATACATACATACATTAATAAATTATGCATGCATGCATAAATGAATTTATAAATTAATACATACATACATACTCAGAGAAAATATGAACAGTTACACATAATTTGAATCTGTTTCATTGATTTATCCACCATTCAATCTAAGTTGCATTAGATGAATTAGATGTTACTATGGAAACAAAAAGGTATTAATATAAACCTGTGATCATTATCTTACATTTTTGTTCATCTCACGTTGTACTTTTAGGTAAGAATTTATTACTCATCTCCATAAAGCATATTTCTAAATAAATAAATATAATTATTATTATTATTATTATTATTAATAGCAATAATAATAATAATAACTAGAATGCATTTCTGGAGAAAATGTGAAAGTGTGCTTGCTCAGGTGCGCCGCCATGGCGACCCGGCAAGAGAGGCGACCGCACGCCCACACGACAAGTTTCGTGTCAACACGCGAAAGTTTGGCCAAGACACAACGCAGATTCTCATACGGAGATGGAAGGCTGGCTAGGTTCTTTACAGGGACATCCCAGAGCATCACTAACATGAAAATTTAGATGTAATTCTAAGTCTGTAAAGAGATATGACCCAAAACATGTAATTGATCATTGTGGCGCCCCCTAGTGGCCACAATACACCAAGTTTGATGAGCGCACATGAACTGGTGCCGAAAGTCATCTCAATAAACGTCAAAGAGTTTCTGAGATATGAGCCAAAAAACGTTCTTGCTAATTGTGACGCCCCCTAGTGGCCAAATGACACCAGAATTGATGAGGGCAGTTTGGATGGTATCCAAAGTCATGCCACTAAATATGGTCTTGAAATGTCAATGCGTTTCCGTGATATGAGCTCACTTCCTGTTTGGTGGCTCCGCCATCGAATTTGATTGGCTGCCATGGGCGAATGCTTCGACCTATGAGAGCAAAATGAATATCATCCATTAGGCATGGACTGGATATCATGTGTGCCAAGTTTCGTGATGATCGGACAAAACATGCGGCCAGGGTCACGCTACCTTCACTTTGGACAAAATTCAAAATGGCGGAAAATCTAATGAGGCGGAGAATGACGTCATAGGGTGCGTTGGAATAGTCTAGCTCCAAGGATTCCAATGGTACCAGACTTATGAAAATCGGACATACGGATCAAAAGTTACGTGCATGAACGCATGTAAGACTTTGATCAGTTGGTGGTGCTAGAGCGTGAGACGTACCAACATGAAACTTGATGAAATCAATCAGGGTCCACTCTTCTATCAGTGTACCACGTTTCATGACTTTACACCTTACGGTTTGGCCTCCCGAAGGGAAAATGTGTTTTTTGCATCGAGCGCCCATTCAATTCAATGGGGAAAAAAGTGAGAAGTGGAACGGTGTCTCTAACTCGAATGGCCCGGGAGGAGTAGCGGCTCAAAAAAGTGGGTGCGGAATAATAATAATAATAATCTCATTATCTCTAGCTGCGTGGCGGCACGGTGGTGTAGTGGTTAGCGCTGTCGCTTCACAGCAAGAAGGTCCGGGTTCGAGCCCCGTGGCCGGCGAGGGCCTTTCTGTGCGGAGTTTGCATGTTCTCCCCGTGTCCGCGTGGGTTTCCTCCGGGTGCTCCGGTTTCCCCCACAGTCCAAAGACATGCAGGTTAGGTTAACTGGTGACTCTAAATTGACCGTAGGTGTGAATGTGAGTGTGAATGGTTGTCTGTGTCTATGTGTCAGCCCTGTGATGACCTGGCGACTTGTCCAGGGTGTACCCCGCCTTTCGCCCGTAGTCAGCTGGGATAGGCTCCAGCTTGCCTGTGACCCTGTAGAACAGGATAAAGTGGCTAGAGATAATGAGATGAGATGAGATCTCTAGCTGCTTTATCCTGTTCTACAGGGTCGCAGGCAAGCTGGAGCCTATCCCAGCTGACTACGGGCGAGAGGCAGGGTACACCCTGGACAAGTCGCCAGCTCATCACAGGGCTGACACATAGACACAGGCAACCATTCACACTCACATTCACACCTACGGTCAATTTAGAGTCACCAGTTAACCTAACCTGCATGTCTTTGGACTGTGGGGGAAACCGGAGCACCCGGAGGAAACCCACGCGGACATGGGGAGAACATGCAAACTCCGCACAGAAAGGCCCTCGCCGATCACGGGGCTCGAACCCGGACCTTCTTGCTGTGAGGTGACAGCGCTAACCACTACACCACCGTGCCGCCAATAATAATAATAATAATAATAAACAATCGGAGAACAATAGTGTGCTCGCTTTGCAAGCACACTAATAATAGTAAACCACACACCTGTGTGAGTCATGTTTTCTGTATGAACGTAATGGTTTATATCTAAGTGCTGATCTAACATCTGTATTTAGAAACACATCAGACATGGGAAACTTGCCTTTATTGAAACCATGTTTCTGTTCCTCTACAGGAAAAGGGTGATGTCAGTGTTCTATCACTTACAATATCTCCAGATGGATACCTCCCCCCATCTCTCTCACACTCTCATCTCATGAGAAATGACCTCACTGTGTTGTGTTAGAGGAACATCTGTGAGATGCTCGGTACATTAGCATGACTTCAGTCCACACGCTGATTTCAAGAAATGTTTTACCCCGATGTCATTTTATTCCTGGATATGAGTTTTAGCAAGAACTGACTCAAAGGCATGTATCGAGATCTATACGTTCTATATCTACACTATACGCATGTTTAGCTCATTCTAGCAAGTATAGAATATAACGTAACACTTTACGCTGTAATTTGTGCCAGGTTTTACAGAACTAATTCACAACAGTTTTATCAACTGAGTGTGATTTACTTGCAATGAATTTGACATCGGTTAATTATCCGTGACTTATTGTCTCTATTTCATGCCATTTCCAGGTCGTTTCTTTGCACACTTGTCTTTTAGGTCTGACAAAGTCTGTTAATAATCCATTAATGGCTTCAGCAAATGGCCTTAGAGAACCTGACATCATCTTACTAGTGTTACAAGCAGGGTAATAAATGTCAGAAATGTGTGTGTGCGTGTGTGTGTGTACGCGTGTGTGTGGATTGGGGGGGGGAGAGGAGGAGGGGTCAGGGGTCTTAGAGTTAATATGAAACATAAATCTGTCATACCATAAATAAAATTATGTCTCATACAGCAAATAGGCACACAGGCAAGTAAGGATGTATATTTTCCTTATTTTAAACATCACATTTTAAATCAATAAAAAAGCTTATACAGCCCGATTCCAAAGAAGTTGTGTTTGTACACACTGTGTAAAACAAATAAAAACAGAATGCAATGAAGTGCAAATCCTTTTCGATCTGTATTCAATTGAATGCAGTACAAAGACAAGATATTTAATATTCAAGCTGATAAACTTTATTGGTTTTAAGATCATCTGGCTGGATGAGCTTATGCGATCACATGTCGTCTGTCCGTCCACAATTTACAAAAAACGCTACTCCTCCTATAGGAGTGATCAGATTTTGATCAAATTCATACGGAATGTTCGCCAGGTTGATCTGCATAAAAGTTGTCAAGACGGTGGCACCACTTCTCATATTTACGATTTTATGGGCGTCTGAAATTTTTGGGGTGATTCGTCACATTAAACGCAACTCTTCGTCAACTGCTAGGACGTTTTCACTGAAACTCACCCAGAAGACTCTAAAGACATACAATATTCCAACAAGAACTGTTCACCAGGTGGCGCCACCTGCCATGGATGCGGCTACACAGGGGTCATGTGCAGTTTCACGAAAATCGTTCCTCTTCCTACACTGCAAAAAATGGCCTTTCAAAAATAAGAAATAAAAGATTAAAACAAAGCATATTTGCTTGAATCAGGTGAAAAAAATCTGCCAGTGGAACTAATCAAATTTGACTTGGTAAGATTTCTTAAAGTAAGATGAAAAATCTAACCTGTTTTTAGATGAAATAATTCCAAAATAAGATTGGGGAACTTAATATCCGAGATCTGATTAACTCAAAATAATCAAAATAGTTCTTATAACAAGATCGTACATTTAGCCATTCAAGTCATTTTTATTTATTTCATTTTAAGTGTATTTCACTTAAATTCATGACAAAGTCTTAGCAGTAAAAACTGAATTTAAGATAAATATACTAATATTAGGATTGTTAAATTCTACAACTAAGCATTGCTAGCTTAAAAGATTCTCCTTTTGTGACCTGTAATTAGTAAAATACTCTAGATATGAGACCAGATTATCTTGAATCAAGTTGACGACACGTGTAGCATTGCAACAAGTTTATCTCATCTCATCTCATTATCTCTAGCCGCTTTATCCTGTTCTACAGGGTCGCAGGCAAGCTGGAGCCTATCCCAGCTGACTACGGGCGAAAGGCGGGGTACACCCTGGACAAGTCGCCAGGTCATCACAGGGCTGACACATAGACACAGACAACCATTCACACTCACACCTACGGTCAATTTAGAGTCACCAGTTAACCTAACCTGCATGTCTTTGGACTGTGGAGGAAACCGGAGCACCCGGAGGAAACCCACGCGGACACGGGGAGAACATGCAAACTCCACACAGAAAGGCCCTCGCCGGCCACGGGGCTCGAACCCGGACCTTCTTGCTGTGAGGCGACAGCGCTAACCACTACACCACCGTGCCGCCGCAACAAGTTTATTTTTTTCCCATTTCAACATTCAAACATTAAAACATCTCTTAAGATTCCACTTCCCCAGGACCTCAGGCACCAAAAATAAATAAATAATAATAATAATAATAAAAAAGTCTACACATTTTGACTTACAGTGCTTACACAACACCAAAGCAACAGTGCATTTTGGGGGCACTGACTATTCATGTGTACGAGGGGTTTACAAGATCAGGCACAAAACAAAAAAAAACACTGAACTTAACTCACAGCATTCCAAAAAGCCCTCACTAAAACGCCCTCCACTCACTCATAGCCTTTTTGAAGGCACTTGTCTGGTCTAGAGTCTGTACAGCATCTAGAAGGAGCTCACTCTGAATGACTGAGAAAACAGTCGCAGTAAACTTAGGATCTGTAAGGTGGAGTTGAATTGTAATGAAAGATTCAGAGATTTCAGTAAAGTTCATTTATTCCCAAAACAAGCATACTTTGTTTGTTTTTTTCTTGAAACAAGATGAACCGCATTTGACAAATGTCCAAAATGTACTTACTTGTTTTAAAAAAAACTTGTTTTATTTTCAAAGGTGCTCCAAATAAGACTTTTTCAAGACATTTTGTCGATACAAGATTTTCAAGATGGACTGTCTAAAAACTAGCCTTTCTAGCTAAATGAGGTTTTGCTTGTTGGGCAATTATGTCTTATAATAAGGGTGGCTAGATGTTTTGACTTGAAAATAGACAAATAAACTTCCGAAGATTTTTATTTTTTGCAGTGTACAGGAATGCTCGGATTTCAAACTCGCACACAACAACAGTGCCCGATATGAGCTACAGCCATTTTTTGTTTTTGTTTGTTTGTTTGTTTTGTAAATATACATTCATTCTGAATTTAATTCATGCACAGTGTAAAGTTTGTGTGTGCTGTTTATTGAGTGTGTTTTGTTCATGTTCGTTGCATTGGTTGAACTTTGGTTTAGCACAAGGCTTTGAGTGCAGACTAATGGTGCACGTTCGGCGAACTTATAAAGGTTTGGTTGGTCCTTGGTTGAGCGGCGCGAGGTGTGTAACGTTCAGAGCGTAGTCTGTCAATATTACTCTGTAAAATTGTGTATTTGTTTACAACCATGTGAGGTTCTTTTTTTGCTTAGTTTTCTTTAGTTTTCACGGTGTATGATGTTTTATGTCTGGTATTCAAGAGGAATAAAACGCATCTGGACCCATCAGAGTCTCGCTGCTGCTGTTCTTAATACCAAGGGTCGCTCCAGTGTTCGTAAATAATCCTGCGTTAGTTTTTTAAAGCAAATTAAAAGTAAGCACTGGATAAAAACTCCTCGATCTTTCTGTAAATAAAGATACAAATTTAGTTGTCCGGTGGTCAGGTGTTTGAGATACATTACTTTGCACTTACAACCCAGTTCCCTGTGTTGGTACACGGATGTCGTTTGTATGTGGGTCTGTCTCAGAAACTGGGTACTGTGGGGGTCCCCCACTAAATATACTCACAGTCAATAAACTATACGGTTTTGAATGGTGATGTTGGTTTTAATTTGAAATAAAATGATGAAAGAAATAATACAGATAAAACAATCTTTCTTTGATGTGAATATTCTATTCAGAATTTGGCAAAAATTCTGCAAATTTGTGGAAAAATGGCAGCTTGATCTGGGACATGATAAATGGTTGACTGCATCGCATTCCCTTAAAAAGGTTGTAGTCCACAGAAAAGACTACAGTTATCACTAATTGTATTTTAAGTTGTAACTTTACACACCTAAGGATTGGTGCGCTCACAGAATAATCATAACCGTAATAAAACATCATGCAAAATATTTCATCACCGTTGTAACTCCATTTTCCGCAGACCCAAAACCAATACGATCGTCTGTTTTGATCTAAACGGAAAGCCTCAGGGTCAAGGTCACTACCTCACCAAAAGTAGTAACTTAAAATCACTACGCCATATAAAAATTTAGTGATAAATCTGCAATTTTGTTTTTTAAAACGAAAGCTGAAAGTTAGGTATAGAATATGTTTCTTACAGAATATGTTATGATGGTAGCTGGGCTTGTATGAATTTCTGAGCTATAAAATGAGTTGTGGTCTATTTTTTACCGTAGCGTGTTATTTGTGTGCGGGGAAGGACACACATTAACAATTTGCATGTGTAGAATGGAATTTTCCACTCCAACAGTTAGAAGTTGATCGTGCTTCCATTTGCGGTCTTTATGTTACGCGGGTGATCTGTTCGGACGTTATCACTGAAAAGGTGAGTTTTGACAGTTTTATTTTGCTTTAGTCTTGCAGTATAAGACAATAGAATGTTTCTTTTTCATCTTACTTTCATATTTTGTCATGTTTGTGTATTTTTGGCCAATATTTTGCAACCATGGTCAATTTAGATTGAACTTTTGATAGAATCAAATAGACGGACCCATGTACAGCCGTCATACCATCGCAAAAGCCATGAAAACTCCGGTCGATGCATTTCCGTATTCTCTTAAGTATGGAGCTCCGGTTTTACTATAGCATGAAGGTCTTTACAGAGATCTTCAAATGGTAATGAATAAAAATGTTTTTAAGTTTTATATTGGACCAGCAGCAGACTAGAAGCTCATCAGACACCGAGAGGTAGATTTTTACAAAGTCTGAGAGCAGTGGCTGCAACTGTGGAGTTACAGAGACCGAGAAGATGGTTCTCGGAGCTATAATGGATAAAAGTAGGTGATCTGCTGATTACTATCTCGAAAAATGCAAGTGATCAAAAAATCATTAGTCATTATAGAGTGTTTTGGTCTGTTCCTCTGAGTGACATGGTGATCCTGAGACACCAGAGATGCTGACCTCTTCTGCTCCTCGGACCTGCCTGATCCATCCTGATGCCCTACTTCTGGCTGGAGTCTCATCACATCACTCCTGTAGAGGACAGTCGAAAGTCGCACTTGGAAGATGCCCTGGACCCTGACAGTAATGCATTTATATCTGAGGACTTCAGTTGACTTGCTAACTTTAGGGCTGCAGTTGTCATGAACAGTTCTGCACTCAAGTTTCCATCAATGAACAGTTTATAACTTCAACAAAATGATAATGAATTTCCTGGTTTCCCAGTTATACTTTGTGACTCTACAGGATACCACTATAGAAGCGAGTTATTTATAATCACGCTATGTGTTATCACCCAGATGAGGATGGGTTCCCTTTTGAGTCTGGTTCTTCTTAAGGTTTCTTCCTCGTGTCATCTGAGGGAGTTTTTCCTTGCCACCATCGCCACAGGCTTGCTCATTGGAGATAGATTAGGGATAAAATTAGCTCACGTTCAAAGTCTTTAATTTACAACCCCGATTCCAAAAAAGTTGGGACAAAGTACAAATTGTAAATAAAAACGGAATGCAATGATGTGGAAGTTTCAAAATTCCATATTTTATTCAGAATAGAACATAGATGACATATCAAATGTTTAAACTGAGAAAATATATCATTTAAAGAGAAAAATTAGGTAATTTTAAATTTCATGACAACAACACATCTCAAAAAAGTTGGGACAAGGCCATGTTTACCACTGTGAGACATCCCCTTTTCTCTTTACAACAGTCTGTAAACGTCTGGGGACTGAGGAGACAAGTTGCTCAAGTTTAGGGATAGGAATGTTAACCCATTCTTGTCTAATGTAGGATTCTAGTTGCTCAACTGTCTTAGGTCTTTTTTGTCATATCTTCCGTTTTATGATGCGCCAAATGTTTTCTATGGGTGAAAGATCTGGACTGCAGGCTGGCCAGTTCAGTACCTGGACCCTTCTTCTACGCAGCCATGATGCTGTAATTGATGCAGTATGTGGTTTGGCATTGTCATGTTGGAAAATGCAAGGTCTTCCCTGAAAGAGACGTCATCTGGATGGGAGCATATGTTGCTCTAGAACCTGGATATACCTTTCAGCATTGATGGTGTCTTTCCAGATGTGTAAGCTGCCCATGCCACACGCACTAATGCAACCCCATACCATCAGAGATGCAGGCTTCTGAAATGAGCGCTGATAAGAACTCGGGTCATCCTTCTCCTTTTTAGTCCGAATGACACGGTGTCCCTGATTTCCATAAAGAACTTCAAATTTTGATTCATCTGACCAGAGAACAGTTTTCCACTTTGCCACAGTCCATTTTAAATGAACCTTGGCCCAGAGAAGACATCTGTGCTTCTGGATCATGTTTAGATACGGCTTCTTCTTTGAACTATAGAGTTTTAGCTGGCAACGGCGGATGGCACGGTGAATTGTGTTCACAGATAATGTTCTCTGGAAATATTCCTGAGCCCATTTTGTGATTTCCAATACAGAAGCATGCCTGTATGTGATGCAGTGCCGTCTAAGGGCCCGAAGATCACGGGCACCCAGTATGGTTTTCCGGCCTTGACCCTTACGCACAGAGATTCTTCCAGATTCTCTGAATCTTTTGATGATATTATGCACTGTAGATGATGATATGTTCAAACTCTTTGCAATTTTACACTGTCGAACTCCTTTCTGATATTGCTCCACTATTTGTCGGCGCAGAATTAGGGGGATTGGTGATCCTCTTCCCAGCTTTACTTCTGAGAGCCGCTGCCACTCCAAGATGCTCTTTTTATACCCAGTCATGTTAATGACTTATTGCCAATTGACTTAATGAGTTGCAATTTGGTCCTCCAGCTGTTCCTTTTTTGTACCTTTAACTTTTTCAGCCTCTTATTGCCCCTGTCCCAACTTTTTTGAGATGTGTTGCTGTCATGAAATTTCAAATGAGCCAATATTTGGCATGAAATTTCAAAATGTCTCACTTTCGACATTTGATATGTTGTCTATGTTCTATTGTGAATACAATATCAGTTTTTGAGATTTGTAAATTATTGCATTCCGTTTTTATTTACAATTTGTACTTTGTCCCAACTTTTTTGGAATTGGGGTTGTACTATAAAGCCGCTTTGCGACAATGTCTATTGTTAAAAGCGCTATACAAATACACTTGAATTAACTTGACATTATATTCATCTCTACCATGGGCAAATTAATTGTTATTAAAAGCTGGAGTGATATTCTTCTTCTTCTTTCAACATCAGCACTGTTAAAGGGTTGTCAAGATGTGAGAAATAAAAGCAGCTGCTAGTTTGCCCTCCCCAAATCACCAGCAGAAAAAAGCTAAGAGGTTTGACATAAAAGAACGTCTGATTTCAACTCTAAATTTGTATGTATAATGTATTTTCTTGTATTTTTATCTGAGATGTCTGATCAGTTCCTATATGGCTCAAGTACCTTCACACACATCAGAGCATCGGAGAGCTCGTTATATGCAGTACTCATACTATTAAGGGTTCTTAGAGGTACAACAGAGGATACTTTGCAAGTGCAGACCACACCCTGAACTAAGTGGCATGAAGACTTTATAAGATGTGAACGAGAAAGAAGGTGGAGCTTCAGGTATGGTCTTCCTCCAAAACATGAACTATAGTTGGAAGAACTGAGAAGATTAGGTAATATATATAAAGAAGAATCAGCAAACTAATATGACATGTTATTGTATTAGAAATAATGGTTTGGGTCCTAGTTATTTAGTTATTATGGGATATCTACAGTGGCATGCAAAAGTTTTGGCACCCTTACTGAAAATGTCTGTTACTGTGAATAGTTAAGTGAGCAGAAGATGAACTGATCACCAAAAGGCATAAAGATAAAGATGACACATTTCTTTTCAGTGTTTTATGCAAGATCTGTGTATTATTTTTGTTTTGTACAATTGAAGAGTGAAAAAAGAAAAGGAACACCATGCAAAAGTTTGGGCACCCCAAAACATTTGAGTTCTCAGGTAACTTTTACCAAGGTTCCAGACCTTAATTAGCTTATTGAGCTGTGGCTTGTTCAAATTCTTTGTTAGGAGAGGTAAGATGAATCAGATTTCAAAGCTATATAAATTCTCTGATTCCTCAAACTTAAAATCAACAGCCATGGGCTCCTCTAAGCAACTCCCTTGCATTCTGAATAATAAAATAATTGATGCTCAAAAAGCAGGAGAAGGCTACAAGAACGTAGCAAAGTGTTTTCAGGTAGCTGTTTCCTCATATTGTAATGTTATTAAGAAATGGCAGTTAACAGAAACAGTGGAGATCAAGGTGAGGTCTGGAAGATGAAGAAAACTTTCTGAAAGAACTGCTCGTTGGATTGCTAGAAAAGCGAATAAAACCCCCTGTTTGACTGCAAAAGACCTTCAGAAAGATTTAGCAGACCCTGGAGTGGTGATGCACTGTTCTACTATGCAGCAACACCTGAACAAATATGACCTTCATGGGAGAGTCATCAGAAGAAAACCTTTCCTGCGTCCTAGTCACAAAATTTGCAAATTTTGCAAATGAACATCTAAATAAGCCTGATGCATTTTGGAAACAAGTCCTGTGCACTGATGAAATCAAAATAGAACTTTTTGGCCACAATGTGCAAAGGTATGTTTGGAGAAAAAAGGGGGCCAAATTCCAGGAAAAGAACACCTCTCCAACTCTGAAGCATGGGTGTGGATCGATCATGCTTTGGGGTTGTGTTGCAGCCAGTGGCACAGGGCACATTTCACTGGTGGAGGGAAGCATGGATTCGAATAAATACCAGCAAATTCTGAAAGCAAACATCACACCATCTGTAAAAAAGTTGAAGTTAAAAAGAGGATGGGTCCTACAATAAGACGATGATCCAAAAAACACACCTCAAAATCTACAATGGAATACCTCAAGAGGCACAAGCTGAAGGTTTTGCCCGGGCCCTCACAATCCCCTGACCTAAACACCATTGAAAATCTGTGGATAGATCTCAAAAGAGCAGTGCATGCAAGACAGCCCAAGAAACTTGTAGAGCTGGAAGCCTTTTGCAAGGACAAATGTGTGAAAATGCCCCAGGTAAGAACTGAAAGATTATTAGCTGGCTACAAAAAGTGTTTACAAGCTGTGATACTTGCCAAAGGGGGTGTTACTAGGTACTAACCATGCAGGGTGCCCAGACTTTTGTTTCAGGCCCTTTTCCTTTTTTGTCTCATCTCATTATCTCTAGCCGCTTTATCCTGTTCTACAGGGTCTCAGGCAAGCTGGAGCCTATCCCAGCTGACTACGGGCGAAAGACGGGGTACACCCTGGACAAGTCACCAGGTCATCACAGGGCTGACACATAGACACAGACAACCATTCACACTCACATTCACACCTAAGGTCAATTTAGAGTCACCAGTTAACCTAACCTGCATGTCTTTGGACTGTGAGGGAAACCGGAGCACCCGGAGGAAACCCATGCGGACACGGGGAGAACATGCAAACTCCACACAGAAAGGCCCGCGCCGGCCACGGGGTTCGAACCCAGACCTTCTTGCTGTGAGGCAACAGCGCTAACCACTACACCACCATGCCGCCCTTTCCTTTTTTGTCATTTTGAAAATGTAAAAGATGAAAATAAAAAAAATTGTTTTTGCTTAAAATATAAAGGGAATGAGTCATCTTTAACTTTATGCCTTTTGGAGATCATTTCATATTCAACTTGCTTAATTGTTCACAGTGACAGCAATTTTGACCAGGGGTGCCCAAACTTTTACATACCACTGTATGGCTGGGTAATACCTGAAAAACTAAAACTAACACAAAAACTCAATAAAAAGACAAATAAAACTCGTCAATTCCCCAATATTAAAAAAAAAACTACTTATGGACTTGTGAAACTAATTATAACTAAACTGGAATAAGAAAAAACAACCTGAAAGACTAAATAAAAATACAAACAAACAGTGGGCTTGTTAGGCCCTATCATTCTGGGCTATAGCCCCGGGTATTTTAAGCCTAGCCCCAGGGTATTTTGAGCTTAGCCCTGGGTATTTTGAGCCTAGCCCCGGGTTTTTTCACCCTCAAAAAAGTAAAAGATTAATAGAAAACAACTGACAGAAACAGATTGGAACTTGACTTGCATCATCCAAAGACAGAGAGGTGGAGGGAGAAACGTTGGGGGGGGACCATAATTGAGCCCTGCACAGTGCAAATTTAAAATTTTAGTAACCGCTAACAGAAGAACATTCAGAAGACATCTTCAAAAAATAATCCACTATCGTTGGATTTTTTTAAGATGAAAACAGATGGAAAGCCATTGATCGTGGGTGTATGTACAGTGTCTTGCAAAAATATTCATCCCCCTTTGTGTTTAAGAAGAAAAGAAGAAACCTTTATTTGTCACATGCACACTTCATGCACAGTGAGATTCATCCTCTGCATTTAACCCATCTGAAGCAGTGAACACACACGCACACACACCCAGAGCAGTGGGCAGCCATACTACAGCACCTGGGGAGCAGTCAGGGGTTAAATACCTTGCTCAAGGGCACTTCAGCCCAAGGCCGCCCCATGTTAACCTAACTGCATGTCTTTGGACTGTGGGGGAAACCGGAGCACCCAGAGGAAACCCACGCAGACACGGGGAGAACATGCAAACTCCGCACAGAAAGGCCCTCGCCGGCCACTGGGCTTGAACCCAGAACCTTCTTGCTGTGAGGCGACAGTGCTCACCACTGTGCCACCATGTTTGTCCTGTTTTGTAGCATTACAAGCTGGAATTAAAATGGACTTTTAGAGGGTTAGCACCATTTGATTTACACAACATGCCTACCACTTTAAAGGTGAATTTTTTTTTGGGTGACACAAACAATAATTAAGATGAAAAAAACAGAAATCTGGAGTGTGCATAGGTATTCACTTCCCAAAGTCAATCCTTTGTTGAAGCCACCTTTTGCTGCAATTACAGCTGCAAGTCTCTTGGGGTATGTTTCTATTAGCTTAGCACATCTAGCCACTGGGATTTTTGCCCATTCCTCAAGGCAAAACTGCTCCAACTCCTTCAAGTTAGATGGGTTGCATTGGTGTACAGCAATCTTCAAATTATGCCACAGATTCTCAATTGGATTGAGGTCTGGGCTTTGATTAGGCCATTCCAAGACATTTAAATGTTTCCCTTTAAACCACTCCAGTGTAGCTTTCGCAGTATGTTTAGGGTCATTATCCTGCTGGAACAGGAACCTTCATCCCAGTCTCAAATCTCTGGCCGACTCAAACAGGTTTTCCTCCAGAATTGCCCTGTATTTAGTGCCATCCATCTTTCCTTCAGTCCTGACCAGCTTTCCTGTCGCTGCAGATGAAAAATATCCCCACAGCATGATGCTGCCACCACCATGCTTCACTGTAGGAATGGTGTTCTCAGGGTGTTGGGTTTGCGCCACACATGGCGTTTCTCATGATGGTCAAAAAGATCAATTTTCATCTCATTTGACCAGAGAATCTTCTTCCATGTGTTAAGGGAGTCTGCCACATGCTGTTAGTGTTTTCTGAAGTCATGATTTTTTTCTGGCCACTCTTCCATAAAGCCCCACTCTGTGGTATGTACAGCTTAAATCGGTCCTATGGACAGATACTCCAATCTCCGCTGTGGATCTTTGCAGCTCCTTCAGTGTTATCTTTGGTGTCTTTGTTGCATCTCTGATTAATACCTTCCTTGCCTGGTCTGTGAATTTTGGTGGGCAGCCTTCTCTTGTCAGGTTTGTAGTGGTGCCATGTTCTTTCCATTTTGCTATAATGGATTTAATGGTGCTCTGTGGGATATTCAAAGTTTGGTATATTTTTTTATAACCCAACCCTGATCCATACTTATCCACAACTTTGTCTCTGACCTGTTTGGAGGCTCCTTGGTTCTCATGTTGCTTGCTTAGTAGTGTTGCAGAGTCAGGGTCCTTCCAGAACAGGGTGATTTATACAGACATCATGTGACAGATCATGTGACACTTTGATTGCACACAGGTGGAGCTTAATCAACTAATTATGTAATTTATTAAATGAATTGATTGGACCAGCTCTTATTTAGGGGTTTCATATGAAAGGGGGTGAATACTTATGCACACTCCAGATTTCGGGGGGGGGGGGGGGGGGGGGGGGGGTCATCTTAATTATTGTTTGTGTCACAATAAAACAACAATTTTCACCTTTAAAGCGGTAGGCATGTTGTGTAAATCAAATGGTGCTAACCCTCCAAAACTCCATTTTAATTCCAGCTTGTAATGCGACAAAACAGGACAAACACCAAGGGGGATGAATACTTTTGCAAGTCTCTGTATAGAATATATCAACAGTGTAACCAATCAAATTATGTTGTTGCACAGAAACCGCTCTATGTAGCCTGGTTATGTTGATTTTACGGCGTAGGGCCTGCATGATTAGTGAGCCAGGTCGGTGAGCTCAAAAGTTCAAATGGTTTAATGAATATCTACGGTGGTGCTCTATTTGCCCCGACTAACAGGTTAACAGGTCAACAACAATTTGTGTTCATGTAGACACCGATAGTTGCCCTGACATAATTTAATCTTTTGTTTTAATGCTATATGTAGCCTACGCAGAACCAGCCAGCGTACTATTGCTGGGTTCCATGTGACGTCACAGCCACCTCATTAGTTATTCAAAACTTTAGCTGGTGGTCTACCAAAAGCTCAGCTGACAAAGCGTTTGTACAGAGAAGGTGCATTACTCGCATTAAAAATGCCTTACGCTTGCGTTGTTTTAGGTTGTTCAAATTGATCAAACCTTGAAAGTGATAAAAGTTTCTTCAGGGTTCCCCGTGAACTAATAAAAAAAGGGTGAACGAACACAGGATTTCACAAAAAGACATCGAGAAAGGTGGCTTTTGAACCTCTCACTGAAATCGAAGGGAGCCGAGTCGAAGCATGCTCAAGTTTCACTTGGTGAAAGGTTTGTATTTCCCTCTCAGCTACGTCCTTAGTGTTTTCCAAGTATTTTTCTTGCTATGTGTCGTTATTTTATGGTACTTTTTTTAGTCACGAAGCACTAAAGTCCCCAGCTGTTTCTTTGTTTACTCCTCACAAAGTCCATATGCATGAAGGTCGTGACAAAATTCTTCCCCAGCCGTACAGTTACAATGCGCCGTGATCACTTCTCCGTCTTGTTTAACTAAGATCCAGGTCTTTAAAGGGGTTTCTGATGATCTTTGTGAATGATTTACCTGAGAGATAAGAGCCAACACAAGTGAGAATCAAGCCAACTGTTGTTTGTTTACACTTCAACTTGCAGCGCTTCGTTGTAAAGATGAGAACGAAAAGCTTAAAAAAACATACACTGGCAAAAACAAGACTTGATCCCGAGGTCCTTTACCCAGCCACATACAAAAAAGTTGTAAGCCTCCATACTCTTCCACCTGTTTTGCGGTGTAGAAGGACGTCTGCAACACCAGATAGTTCGAGATGTCGGGGAACTCGACTGAAGGGTAGTTTTCAAGATCGTATGACAAATCCTTCTTTCCCAGACTGTAGGGGTCGATTCCATTGCACATAGCAATCTTCTGAATTTCTAAATTTCTTCTGAATTTATAATTTTTTTCTTCTAAAGCCAGCAGTGGCTTCTAGATTACGAGCATACTCTGATAACTTATCACTAGTTGTTTGTAGTCTGGCTAACGCGACTTCAAAGCTCTGCGAGCATTTGGTCTGGCAAAGATATTAAGCCCAACCGTTTCCCAAAGGCGTGGTTGACCCGCCTCCCTGAAATGCCTCAGTTTGCTACTGGTCGAAGCCAGAAAAGGCTGTGACGAAGCTTAAACCAATCACATCACTCTTTCCTCTGACGTATGTGACGCGACGGAAACTGCTTGAGTAACAGGAAGAAGATAAATACCTCCAGGGCTGCTCTTTGCTCCGTTTTCAATGAGAACTTCCCGTTGAATGCTTTCAATACAGCATCTACCGCTGTGTCAAAGGCTTGCCGCTGCTCCATGTTCGTAATGTTTCTAGTGAATGAAGCGCTTCTGGCATAGATTCTGTAAACAATCTATGGCTTCCGGTCGCAGTTCTACTACGTCACTGCCTTGAATACGCCTCTACCCAGGGCCGTTGGAGATGCTCAAAGTTGATTGGCTCCCGATTTTTCGGGAGCTTGGAAGAGCTGGAGATAGCTTGCCTTGCCAGACTAAGTTCGCAACAGGACCTCGTGTTGCGTCACACTTAAGATGGGTGGGCCCAGGCTAAGTTGTTTGCACTACGGCAGCTGTTTAGACCACCAGCTATTTCACTTCCGGTAAAACCGCTAAGAAAAGTCACGTGACTGAAACCCAGCAATACCATAGACAGCCTTTGGCATATTAGTCACATATAGGGATAAAATAGGGTTTTTTTGTTTGTTTTTTGGGGTTTTTTTGCCACACAATATTAATGTCAACATAAATGTTGTGTTGTCCATATACTACAAATGAGCTGCTGCAGTCAACTGAGCCTGGATACACTGGAGAAAATGGTATTTATGTGTGTGTGCGTGTGTGAGAGAAACGTGGAAGACATATTTCTCTGATCATAGTCCTGTGAGATGGGATGTCATCTGGGATTTTGAATGTTGCAATATAATAACGTAGCTTAGAATCTGTCTTTGTGGTCCTAAAGGAGAGCTATGCAAGTAAGAAATGATCTATTTTTATTAGACTGATGATTAATTTTACTAGTGACATTTAAGTCAATTGACACATGCTTCAGTTTCCTGAGACATTATACACTATATCGCCAAAAGTATTTGCTCACCTGCCTTGACTCACGTATGAGCTTAAGTGACATCCCATTCCTAATCCATAGGGTTCAATATGACGTCGGTCCACCCTTTGCAGCTAGAACAGCTTCAACTCTTCTGGGAAGGCTGTCCACAAGGTTTAGGAGTGTGTCTATGGGAATTTTTGACCATTCTTCCAGAAGCGCATTTGTGAGGTCACACACTGATGTTGGACGAGAAGGCCTGGCTCTCAGTCTCCGCTGTAATTCATCCCAAAGGTGTTCTATCGGGTTGAGGTCAGGACTCTGTGCAGGCCAGTCAAGTTCATCCACACCAGACTCTGTCATCCATGTCTTTATGGACCTTGCTTTGTGCACTGGTGCACAGTCATGTTGGAAGAGGAAGGGGCCAGCTCCAAACTGTAAAAACAGTCGGCATGCCTAGGTGCTTGATTTTATACACCTGTGGCCATGGAAGTGATTGGAACACCTGATTCCGATAATTTGGATGGATGAGCAAATACTTTTGGCAATATAGTGTAGGTGTTGATGATGATAATAATGAAACAGAAACTGAAGTGAACTATATAAATTTAAAAAGAGCAGTGGAAAAACTCAGTAATAAAGACGTCATAACCTTTAAATGTGTGTGGGTGATAATATTATCTTGTAAAGTTAGATATAACCTCCGCAACGTATTGATGCCAATCTCCCTAAAAAAAATACAAGCCCCAGGAAAACTTGACATAGCGCCTGGTCTTTTCACTAGCTAGGAATGCCCTTGAGCATTTCTAAACTATAATAACCCTGGCAATAGCTGTAGGGAGCTTACGAGATGGTGAAACTGCGATCTTGAAGTGTGACCTGAAAGTCCTTGGAGGAAATGTGAAAGAATGCAAGAGTGTCTTGAAGTAGATTTCCGAGCTATTCAGGAAAACATTTTGTATGAACGGAAGTGCTTGCATTTGGTGCGTTTGATGAAAGGCCCCCATCATGTGGAAACTCTGTCACTTCTGGAGAGAGAGAGAGAGAGAGAGAGAGAGAGAGAGAGAGATATGAATTTATAGCGAGAAGGTGTAGCTGCCTGCGCTGTCTTTCTTTCCAAACCTCAGGCATTTTATAATTCCATTTAACAGAAAATGCCAGCTGTGACTTTTAAGGTGGAAAAATGTTTTCTTTTTCCCAGAAACTAATGCATTTTGAATGAATAATATGATTAAAACTGAGCCCATGGGGAACTAAATTAAACGACTAAGCCCTGGAAAGTGACGGAAGCAAAATGGACACATGGCAGAGTTAATATAAATTAACAAATCAAAATAAAAAATGTTTAAATGTTCAAAATTTTAAACGTTTAAGATTAATATATAGTGATTTACATCATTCCAGCTGTCTTACTCTTTATTATCAAGTAATTTCTTCACTTTTACATTTTGCGGTTTCTCAGTAGACGAGAGCAGGGAGACTTGGGACGAGTTTTCATCTTTTGTTGATTGTGTGAAATTCTTTAGTGTCGCATTCATATTGCATGAGAGAGTATTTACCGTACTATACCCTCTTACCACAACATTAGTTTCTCGGCTTGTTACATATACTGGCCTTCAGGCAGGGCCGGCTCTAGGTCTTTGGCTGCCCTAGGCGAGATTGAGTTTTGGCGCCCCCCCCCAAGGAAAAAAACCCCTCTAATAACATCTAAATAACACTTTAATCTAATCACTCTATTTTATTACTATTAAACAATGTACGGTGCATGGACAATAAACAAGAAGTCATTTTTATCTTTTTCATTATTGTTATTATTGTTATCATTATTAACATAAAGTGTCACAAAGTAAAATGACCACACAAATTCAATACATATCTCCATATAATGGGCAAAAACTCTTCCGCACCCTGTTCAAAGTGTAGTGCATGGACAATAAACAAGAAATTATTTTTAGTTTCTTTTTTGCTATTAAAAGTTAAGTCATCTCTGAAGAATTAACAAATTAAATGAATAAAAATTCTACAATTCTAAATTGTGCAAACTTAAGCACCCTGTTAGGACATCAATGGGCTGTATTTTCAAACAAAAGTGCTATTATGGGTACTTTGTTATTGAAGTCTATTGCTGTTTGCATCTAGTTAGCTAGGCAGACATTGATTCAGGTGTCTAAAATATTAATTTGCCACTATAATGGTTGATATGAGAGATTAGATCAGACTTACCTCTATACTTGGCTCTATTTGTTTCTTCCTGTAGCCTTCGTTTGCGCCCTTGCGCACCCAAGAGTTCGGGTTTCTTCATTTAAGCACTTGTAGTCTGGGCTACTTTTTGCAGTGGAACACTGCTCCCCCCGCCCCCCTTATAACCTATCATTGTGCATTTTTAGTAGGCATAAGGAAATCACCGACCACTACTGCATAGGCTACACTTGTTTTTCAACCTTTTTGAGCCAGGGCACACTTTTTTCAATGAAAAAATCTCAAGGCACATCACCAATAGAAAATGTTGACTGAAACTAAAACGCTGTTGCCAATATTTACAATATACAGTCATTCTATAATTTTCCACGGTACACTTGGTGATCTCTCACGGCACACTAGTGTTCCACGGTACTAGAGTTCGGCAGCACAGTGGTTGAAAACACTGTACACCACTGATGCACTTGGTAACATCTCCATTCAATAACTCCATCCCTCCTTTTTGGTGGGGTTTTGGTCGCCCTTGGCGCCCCTGGGCACACTTTGCGCTCTAGGCAATTGCCTAGGCCGCCTATAGCAATCGCCGGCTATGGCCAAAACAGAGAATAGCCGTGGATGCGCACTTGCGCGCCCGAAGACACACTATAGACAGGGCGAACCACTGTTGAGCGCTTATTGTTTCATGATTAACAACCACCACCCCACCCCACCCCGTTTTTTTTGACAAATCGCACCCTGACTGCATGCTTTGCTGTACAATTAAATTAGGCTAAGACATTATAATGCTGACTCGTTTTCAGAATAGTGGAAGTCATAATTTTTCTCCCCCCGTTTCTGCGCCCCTGGATGGACGCAGCGCCCTTAGCATTTGCCTATATTGCCTATGCCACGGGCCGGCTCTGCCTTCAGGCTTCACTTTTTCTGTCATTATTTTTTGTAGGGAGACATGAGACATTGAAGGGAGACATAGGACGTTATTATATGTCCCATATGGACCTGTGTGTGCTCTCTTAATAAAACCACTGGGAAAATTCACGAGTGGGTAGATAAGGATTTCTGAATCCAGCCTGGGAAAAGCCGTATGCGGCCCTGGACCTGTTTTCCTCGCTTCCGCTGTTTTCATTTCACTCTGAATTGTTACCCCTTACAAAAAAGAAGTTTATTCAAGTGTGCTTCTAGTATACTTCTTTTAAACTAAAAATAAGAGAGTATGCTTTCAGTTTACTTTTTATTTACTTATCAGAGATATACTTAAAGTTAAGTATACTTGGCTTATACTTAAAAGTATATAGAAACGTCTAAGTATCCCTTATCAAAAAGAAGTATACTTCAAGTTAATTTTATTAAATACACTTAAGTAAAGTTAAAGTATATTTCCTTAAGTATACTTTTGTGTACCAAGTATACTGATATCAATGTACTTACAGTATACTTATAAGTAAACGAATATAATACTCCTTGGGACTAAATTGGTCCACTTTTAGTTTACCAAAAGTAGACTTTAAGTCTAAGAGAGGTAAACTTTGAGTATACAACTAGTATTTTTTATTTTGTACTGCAAGTATACCACAAGTAAACTTATATATTAATAGTTTACTAGTTCTATACTTGTAGTCCACTCTTTAGTTTACTAACGTATACTTTGTAGTATACTGGAAATATCCTATTGGTTTACTCGAGTTGTTACACACTTCTAGTCCACTCTTTAGTTTATAAAAGTATACTTTATAGCATATTGGAAATATACTATTAGTTACTGGTTATATACGTCTAGTCTACTTTTTAGTTTTGAAGTATACTGCAATTCCCCTTCTAGGTATACTATTAGTTTTCTAGCCCGAACCCTTACCTCATGCACACGACCAGTAGACAACTGAAGTGTTTTGTACCTTAAGTTACAATGAAGTTATAAAGGTAAGAATTCACAAAATAACAACAGATACTCAGGATTAAGAACATATTCATTTTCTTTAAATATCAAAATTTAAAGCAACATTTGTATTAAACGCCAACGTATAAAAACATGCCAATGACAACTGAAATTGACATCCAAGCTCGAAAGAAAAAAAAAATTTGAATTATCCCACTCAGGAGAAATAAATAAATAAATAAATAAATAAATAAAAATAAAATTAAAGTATAAAATAAAAGTATACTCAGGATTAAGAACAGATTAATTTTCTTTCAAAATCTAAATTTAAAGCAACATTTGTATTAAATGCCAAAGTATAAAAACATGGCAATGACGACTGAAATTGGCATCCAAGCTTGAAAGAAAAAATAAATAAATAAATAAATAAATAAATAAATTTAAAAAAAAATGTGATTACTCAGGAGAAATTTAAAATAAAAAATAATAAAATTAAAATTTAATATGGAACCACAGGCATACCTAAGAGTCAACAATGCTGAAGCACAACTATAGGGCAAGTACACTTAAACATAAGGCACAAATATTTTAATACTTTATTACACTTTTGTTAAGTAAATCTTGATCAAAAGTTGAAGTATAAGCTTAATATACTTCGACTTTTCAATATACTTTTCAGTATAAGCCAAGTATACTTATGTATAACTTTATTAAGTATATCTCTGATAAGTAAATAAAAAGTAAACTGAAAGCACGCTCTCTTATTTTTAGTTTAAAAGAAGTATACTAGAAGCACACTTGAATAAACTTCTTTTTTGTAAGGGATATTAAGCTTATACTTAAACTTTTGATCAAGATATACGGAACAAAAGTGTAATAAAGTATTAAAATATTTGTGCCTTATGTTTAAGTGTACTTGCCCTGTAGCTGTGCTTCAGCATTGTTGACTCTTAGGTATGTCTGTGGTTCCATATAAGGTTTTTATTTTATTTTTATTTATTTATTTATTTATTTATTTCTCTTGAGTGGGATAATTCAATTTTTTTTTTCTTTCGAGCTTGGATGTCAATTTCAGTCGTCATTGGCATGTTTTTATACGTTGGCGTTTAATACAAATGTTGCTTTAAATTTTGATATTTAAAGAAAATGAATATGTTCTTAATCCTGAGTATCTGTTGTTATTTTGTGAATTCGTACCTTTATAACTTCATTGTAACTTAAGGTACAAAACACTTCAGTTGTCTACTGGTCGTGTGCATGAGGTAAGGGTTCGGGCTAGAAAACTAATAGTATACCTAGAAGGGGAATTGCAGTATACTTCAAAACTAAAAAGTGGACTAGATGTATATAACCAGTAACCAATAGTATTTCCAATATGCTATAAAGTATACTTTTATAAACTAAAGAGTGGACTAGAAGTGTGTAATGACTCAAGTAAACCAATAGGATATTTCCAGTATACTATGAAGTATGTTTTTGTAAACTAAAGAGTGGACTACAAGTATAGAACTAGTAATCTATTAGTATATAAGTTTACTTGTGGTATACTTGCAGTACAAAATAAAAAATACTAGTTGTATACTCAAAGTTTACTTCTCTTAGACTTAAAGTATACTTTTTTATAAACTAAAAGTGGGCCAATTTAGTCCCAATTAGTATTAGATTTGTTTACTTACAAGTATACTGTAAGTACATTGATATCAGTATACTTGGTACACAAAAGTATACTTAAGGAAATATACTTTAACTTTACTTAAGTATACTTAATAAAATGAACTTGAAGTATACTTCTTTTTGATAAGGGACGTTGAAAAATGAACGACACGACTGAGCACAGTGAAAATGAAGTTTATTATCCAAATGATTTATCAGACACAGACCAAACTGAACAAGCTGAAATTGTTGAAGAAAATGAAAAAAGGCACTTTCAAGTATACAAAGACAGCAACAAGAAAACACTGTTAAAAAAAAATAAGTACGATATGAACGTTTTCAAAAGATTTCTTGCTGAAGTTAAAGAGGAAAGAGACACAACAGTCATACCCTCTAAGGAGCTCAACAGCTTGCTACGTATTTTCTCTATACAAGTGAAGAAAAATGGAAATTTAGACTACGACTCTGACACTGTCTTCCTTTACGCGAAGTATTCAATGCTACCTTGACAACAACAACAGTAAGATAAACATCCTGAAAGACAAAGACTTTAAAAAGTCACTGTGTATGTTAGTTAAAAACAGTCATATGATAAAATGCTTAGTGACTGAGTTAAGTCGGGCCGGACAGGAAAATATTTGGCTCGAGGTCATGCTGTATGGACCGAGCGCAGCGGGTACATATTATGTTGGGAGACTTGGGACATAGTGAGGAGATATGGAACAAAAATAAAATCCCTAGCTTAGGCCTACATGTTTAATTTTTATTTATGATCAAAACTTGTAACATATGAACTGTGTGAACACAAAATGCTGGTACAGTGATAGAAAAATGTCAGTTTACTCAAAACCTGACTCGACAAAACAGTTCCATTCACAAGAAGGAATTAAATAAGTTTAATCCTCATACAGGGACACGTCCACAATTTTAGCAAAAAATTTTTAAACAATTTTATATTTGTAAACCACAAGAAAAACCTGTAACATGATGAACTGTCCCAACTCTATCTGGACATTTTGAAAAAAAAATCTTTTTTTTTTCTGCAGAAGTTAAGTTAAATAAATAAATACTATATCCGGTCATGGGGCGGCATGGTGGTGTAGTGGTTAGCACTGTCTCCTTACAGCAAGAAGGTTCTGGGTTCGAGCCCCGTGGCCGATGAGGGCCTTTCTGTGTGGAGTTTGCATGTTCTCCCTGTGTCTGCATGGATTTCCTCCGGGTGCTCCGGTTTCCCCCACAGTCCAAAGGCATGCAGGTTAGGCTAATTGGTGACTCTAAATTGACTGTAGGTGTGAATGGTTGTTTGTCTCTGTGTCAGCCCTGCGATGACCTGGCGACTTGTCCAGGGTGTACCCCGCCTCTCGCCCATAGTCAGCTGGGATAGATTCCAGCTTGCCTGCGACCCTGTAGAACAGGATAAGTAATTACAGATAATGAATGGATGGATGGATAGCCGGTCACTCTAGGCTCCATACTTTAATTCCTAACAAATCCCTAATTCACCAGTGAACATTACACCATACAGGGATGTGATTTGGGGCTGGTGAAATTATCTGAAAATTTTAGCCGGGGGTCTGGGGGCCGCAGGCCCCCAGCTGGTCAAGGGCAGCGCCCTGGTGGGGGGACAAAGTAGTCAATGAACCAAAGAAGTCAAATTTTGAAATGCAAGGTAGAACTGATAATGTTTTATCATATGAGACCATAAAAAGGTTTTAGAAATCTCAAAATGTAAACAAAACATGTCCGGACAAAAAAAATACGTTTTCTGTGAAATTGACTCATATACAGAACTGTACAGTGTTCACTCACTTGAGGATTTTCATATGCAAGAATAAAAATCACTTTTTCACTAAACAACATTCACAAAAAATGTGTTTGCTGAATCCATTCAATCCAATCAGAAGTCTGTGAAGAAGCCAATATCTCTATCTAATATTTATACTCTACCAATGTCATTCAACTTCAACAAGTTCTTCAATACAGCGTTAACTCACTTGAGCATTTTTCAATTAGATCACAAAATCCTCAACATACTATTTCCTTTTTGACATGCTCATCAGACCCCATAAAAGGTGTTGGTTGATATAGACAGCAGGACGGTGGCCATGGAAGTCAGAATCCGCTAAGGAGTGTGTAACAACTCTTAACAACTTTATGGGCCATAAGCCGTGACGAGTAGGCATGAGGGAGGGGCTGCTCGCTCTCTCTCACACACACACGGGGGGGGCTGCTCGCGCGCGCAAGGGGGGGGCTTGCTTTTGAGCAGCTTGAATTGTTCGTCTGTAGCAACCTCTTTCTCCAACCATTCCCAGCGGAACTTGTTTTTCACTATTCTGTCGATTTCTTTAACTCGATTTGCATCTTTACGCTCGATCATGGAGGCTGCCATCTTTCAACTCTTTGTTTGAAGCGAGCTTACGTACAGCTATCTAACAAGCACGTTCATTGGTTGTTACAGAGCGATGGGCCAATCACGTACCTCGTTTCATCTCAATGACGGAATTACTGAAAGTCGGAACGAATAGGATACGAATGCGGATTTTTGAGCGAAAAATCGGAAAAAAAATTTTTTTTCAAATTTTGAGGTGAAAAAAGCGGAATTCCGCGAATTCGCGGAAAAATCACATCCCTGACCATAGAATGGAAGTGGAGGCGAAGTAGAAAAGACACGTTTTGGTTGATAAAATATTGAACTGCACAAACCTTACTGCAGTGTCCAGCTTTGTGGCGCCAAAGGAAGTTGGTTACTCTAAGGGGCACCATCGAACTTCTGATGGAATTTAAAACCTGATTGGTTGAAATTAATTTATGGGAAGACAAACTGTCCCAACTCTCCCCTAACAGGATGTTTCCTGTCTTGTTGACATCAAGAGAAAATGAGGAAATTATATATCATAAGTGAGAACAAGGGCGAATTTGTTTTTCAAAAGTTCGACAATATTAAATGAAACTACTACATGTCATTCTGTCAATCACTGGCAATTCATAAACAAGGAATAAAACCTTCTGGGATGCGCTGTTTGTGGAAAATAATCAACTCCAGGGTGGTAACAGTGACACTGTGTTGCATCATTTCACATCACACCACTCTGTTGATTATTTTCCTCTGTTTTTCCAAAGAGGTCAGGGGGAAAGTTGGAAAGATTCCACTTGAATAAATATCAAATGTCTATATGCACACTAGGTGTGGAGTATTTCACAGTGTAGCCCTGTCCTTAAGGGAACATGGCAGCTGTTCCAGTCACCTGCTGCTGCTCAAAGCCACATCACACACCTCGTCTGTGCAGAGGGCCAGAGCGGGACAGGCCACCCTCCTCACCCGTGGGGGTGGGAAAGCCAACTGCGTGTTTAGGTACGGCTGTCGGGTCTCAGGGCGAGGCTCGTCTTACACACCCACGGGTCTAAATAACACATTGTCAGTTTGAGACAAATGCCAATCATCGACACTGTTATTGAATCAACGAGAGGAAACCACAGTGTCGTAATCGCAACACCGACTCCTCACCACACATATCGATTACTCTGTCACGGTCATCAATAAGCCATACACAATAATTATCACATGCCACTTGTGTCATATCTGACTCACTCAGTGGCCAGATCTTTAAGACGGGGCAGAACTGTTTAAAGGTGACATATTATATCCCTTTTCCACAAGTTGACACCGTTCCCTGAGGTCTTAATGAAATATCTAGGATATGCTTTAGTGAAAATATCACATGCATAAAGCAGCACTGGGGCGGCACGGTGGTGTAGTGGTTAGCGCTATCGCCTCACAACAAGAAGGTCCAGGTTCGAGCCCCGTGGACGACGAGGGCCTTTCTGTGTGGAGTTTGCATGTTCTCCCCATGTTCGCGTGGGTTTCCTCCGGGTGCTCCGGTTTCCCCCACAGTCCAAAGACAGTTATTCCACTCAATCTCGCCGTACACGGCTCATAGACAACTCGGTGCTACGCGCCTCATCGGCTGTCAGCTCATGTACGACTTGATTTCATGGAATAACGGTTTATATATATATATATAAATAATATACTGTATATAAATAAAGGGAGAATAGTGCCAACTTGGCATTGTGGATAACAGTTGAAATAATCATGACTGTATGTCTGGGTAACAGTGAATTGAGCAGGCAATTATTTAGCTGATTATTTGCTCATTCTTTCGCATGAACGCATGTTCATTTAATTTAAAAAAAATATATGCTTGAAATAAAAATGTTATTGTCTAAAAATGTAAAATAGTTTCAATTATTAATTACCACATTATATATGTGGAGTTTGCATGTTCTCCCCGTGTCCGCGTGGGTTTCCTCCGGGTGCTCCGGTTTCCCCCACAGTCCAAAGACATGCAGGTTAGGTTAACTGGTGACTCTAAATTGACCGTAGGTGTGAATGTGAGTGTGAATGGTTGTCTGTGTCTATGTGTCAGCCCTGTGATGACCTGGCGACTTGTCCAGGGTGTACCCTGCATTTCGCCCGTAGTCAGCTGGGATAGGCTCCAGCTTGCCTGTGACCCTGTAGAACAGGATAAAGTGGCTAGAGATAATGAGATGAGATGAGATGAGATGAGATGAGATGAGATATGAGATGAGATGAGATGAGATAAAGCACCACTGCTCCCTTCTCACCCTGTTGAAACAGCCCTGTTCAAAACGGCTGATTTGATTGAGTGCCTGTTTCTTTAAATGATAATGAGCCACTGATCACCCCACCCCCCTCTTGTGCCAGCCAATCAGGTAGCACTTACTTCATGAATTCATTCCCAAAGGCAGTTCTCAATCCATGAGTGGAGATACTCAGATGAGAAGGTGGGATCATGCTAATGAGCTCCACTTGTGACATCGAAAGTGGAGGCGAAGCTGGACGGCTTGTTGAAGCACATGTTTTCTGAAATTGGCAGTGAAAAAAAACCTGACTGGGTGTCTTATTTCAGAGTTTGTGGGTTGGTAGGCTCCGGATACCCAAATGTCTGTGCACAAGCTCTGAAAAAGTAACTTTTTCATAATGATATGTCCCTTTTAAATCATTGGTCATAGATAGATAGATAGATAGATAGATAGATAGATAGATAGATAGATTTTATTGATCCCCATTAGATGGTTCGAGTAATAGATCGTACTTTTGGCAGAAGGTAGGTGTAGATAACGGTTTAGAAATTCAAAATTAAAATTATTTCCAAAGCCACACCCACAAAACACAAAAGTTTCTGATTTGACATGCAACACCTATTTATGCTAATTAGTGGGGTGACAATCATGAAATATGTTATTCCTCTTATATGACAAAGATTTACCTCTAAAATGTTATATTTATTTATTAAAGAACAACACATTATGCTTTTATCCATTTAAAGTTGCTTTCAATATTGTAAAACGCCAACAAAATAAGCTACTTTAACAGTTATTCTACAAAATCAAGTTGTACATGAGCTGCTAGCCGACGAGGTGCATAGCACCGAGTAGGCTATAAGCCATGTAGGATGAGATTGAGTGGAATAACTGTTTTATTCTATCCACATTCACTGGATTTTGAGAAACAGAGCATTTTTATTTTTATTTTTTGCAAATTCGATAAATAAAACCTTGATACAAAACGTTCGACAAAATCATTTCTGCTTAGAATGTAAACAAACCGGCGAAATGACAGGAGCAATTTGTGAAAAAATGCTCTCATAATAATGCTTGAACATTTTAAAAAAGATACGTTCTTACCATCAAATACTTTCATTCCATATTTTGTTGCTTTTTTTGTATTTTCTGGGGTTTTGTTTTCGAGTAGAGTTTTTATTTCATCCTCGGTTGGTTCAATAACACGTTCCACCATGTTCTTCTTCTTCTTTAGGTTTTTTTTTGGCAGTTGGCAAACCAACTTAAAGGTGCATTACTGCCACCGACTGGGCTGGAGTATGGAACAGGAGATATTGGGTGGTGGGGGGGGGACTTTATTCTTTTTGCTATTTCTGTTTCTTTTAAATACTTGATAATAAAGTGATATATCTGACTTGATGCGTTCCACCATTTTGTTTTTCTCTACTGATGGTATATGAGCTGATATCCTAGTAGTAGTCAATCAGAGTGCATGGTTGCTCATATCTAGTGAATGTGGATAGAATAATTCCTGTTATCCCAGTCATTCCATCTTTCTAGAAGTTCTTGAAGTTAATGATAGATGCAGCTTATCATGCAAATGTCACAGAAGACTTACTGGCTGTTACAGAGTGCTGACACTGGAGACTCCTTCCTCACGGAAAATCTGTTTATGTGGCTCATTTGCTCTATAAATCCATGTACTGAGGGACACCCATCCACCTGCTGTTTTATACTGTTCTCTAATCAGCCAATCCCTTGACGGCAGCACAATGCATCAAATCGTGCAGATACAAATCAAGAGCTTCAGTGAGCTTAATGTTCACTTCAAACATCAGAATGGGAAAAATTGTGATCTCATACTGAGTGTGACTTTCTTTCACTGTGGCATGGGTGTTGGTTTGAGCCAGATGGACTGGTTTGAGTATTTCAGAACCTGCTGATCTCCTGGGGTTTTCACACACAACAGTCTCGAGAGTTTACACAGACAGAATGGTGCGAAAAACAAAAAACATTGAGTTGAGTTGAGTGAAGGACAGTTCTGTAGGTGGAAAAAAACAAACGCCTTGTTGATAAGAGAGGTCAGAGGAAAATGGACAGATTGGGTCAAGCTTTTTTGCCAGGAAGGAAGGATATAGTAACTCATGGCAACTCTTTACAACCGTGGTGAGCAGAAAAGCATCTCAGCATGCAACAGCAGAAGAACACATTGGGTTCCAGTCCTGCAGCCAAGAACAGGAATCTTAGAACCAAGAATAAGTTCCTATTAAAGTGGTCAGTGAGTGTGTATGTTGTTACTGTATAGAACCACTGCTATTCTGTGATCCTTTCCAGCACTTAAAACAGTGTGTGATGAATTCAGCGTTTCCATTCAGGACTTCGGATATATATTTCCACTGAAAACAACAGGCTGCCTGAACCAAACGCTGTAGTGCAAATGTCGTCTGAATAAAAAAAGGCCTTGGAGACAGCATTTAAAAATGACTCCAGATATTATTTTGAGACGGGATTGTTGGCTCTGTGCTGTGCTGTGTAATGTTAGCTGCCTGATGCTCGACCGACATGTTTGGCATTATTGAAAACTCTGACACTTTGCCAAAAATTTCAGACGGCACAAAATGAAAGCAGTGTTGCCAGGGTCTGGAATAGGGGTGTGACGGTAAACTGGTATTACCGTATTGCATTACAAGGAAACGTACATTATCGAGTCAGTACGAAAACATTTTAGAGTTCCAAACGGTCGTTTTCCAGAACAAAATTTTAAAAAAGAAAAAAAATCTGAGCAGCATATTACGCTGTTTAGAGCCCACTTTTCAGATTAAAAAAGAAAACATAATGAAGGCTGCTGGGTTTTGGTGCAAAATGAAGAAGCGAGTGTGACAGTCAAAGTGTCCAGAAGAACTGCGGCTGGTTCTGTAAGATGCTCAGTAAAACCTACAGCTCATTTCCAGGCACTCACTGTACCTGAGACTAAAGCAAAGGGTCGTTTCACACCAAATACTGCCTTAGTTTCATTTATTATGGATTACTGTTTATAGTATTTTTTAATGTTGAAATATTTCATTTCATTATTTTAAGCCATTTTTAGTCTACAGCATTTCTTTCCAGGTGCCTAAGACTTTTGCATGGGACTGTATATGAAGAGTTTGGTTCCAAAACACTATATATCCAATTCCATTATTTCAAGAAAAATCACTTTTTCTGATTACGGGAAGTGATAAAAAGAAAACCACGGTATCCTTTTTTAAAATGTATTGACTAACTCCTTAATGATAATAAACTTCATCTCATTATCTCTAGCCACTTTATCCTGTTCTACAGGGTCGCAGGCAAGCTGGAGCCTATCCCAGCTGACTACAGGCGAAAGATGGGGTACACCTTGGACAAGTCACCAGGTCATCACAGGGCTGACACATAGACACAGACAACCATTCACACTCACATTCACACCTACGGTCAATTTAGGCTGCATCCACACGACAACGGCAACGAGATGTTATTTAAAAATATATCGCGTCCAAATGGGCAACGATCAGTAAAATATCAGGTCCATATGGCAACGCAACGCTTGCTGAAAACGATGCAATACACATGCCACACTTCTAGGGGCGCTGTAAGACGGTCCCTTCGGAGACTCCAGAACAATAGAAGTAGTAAGGACGCATGCGCATAAACTATTATGCACGAGACTTCATATTAGCCACAAAGTCAGGAAAATCTGTTCGTAAAATTACATTATAATGACCAAATACAATGAAAAGTATTTTTCCAGTCTCACCTGTGAAAGGTAATCCCATGTGATCTCATTTGGACGGCAAACCTGTTGGTACAATTAAACGCAGCTAATCTTTATTCTCCGCTTTGACCTATCCAATATGGCGGCGAGGATGACGTATGATTCTACGCAGAAGGCGGCGTCTTTAATGGTCCGGAATAAATTGAATGCGGCGGCACAGTGGTGTAGTGGTTAGCGCTGTCGCCTCACAGCAAGAAGGTCCTGGGTTCGAGCCCCGGGGCCGGCGAGGGCCTTTCTGTGTGGAGTTTGCATGTTCTCCCCGTGTCCGTGTGGGTTTCCTCCGGGTGCTCCGGTTTCCCCCACAGTCCAAAGACATGCAGGTTAGGTTAACTGGTGACTCTAAATTGACCGTAGGTGTGAATGGTTGTCTGTGTCTATGTGTCAGCCCTGTGATGACTTGGCGACTTGTCCAGGGTGTACCCCGCCTTTCGCCCGTAGTCAGCTGGGATAGGCTCCAGCTTGCCTGCGACCCTGTAGAAGGATAAAGCAGCTAGAGATAATGTGAATGTGTGATGAATAAATTGAATGCTACACGCTGATGGATTAATTTGTTGTTTCTCACCTGTGAAAGGTAATCCCATGTGATCTCGTTTGGACGGTAAACCTGTTGGTACAGTTAAATGCAGCACATGAATCTTTATTCTCTGCTTTGACCTATCCAATATGGCGGTGAGGATGACGTATGATTCTACGCGGAAGGCGGCGTCTTTAATGGTCCAGAATAAATTGAATGCTACACGTTGATGGATTAATTTGCTCTTCTACGCCCTTTTTGAGGAATGTATTATAGGACTTAAACCAACATCTGAAGAGGTGAGATCGCTACTTTTTTTCCCTATTTTTGCTGGCGGGATTGACTCTGCCCTAAGGGCAGAGTCTCTCTCTCTCTCTCTCTCACTTTGCACCATTACACAATAAATATTCACAGTGAAAATATTTTGTAAGCGCGTTTCATGAACCAAGTTATAGGATTTGTTGACAACTCGCATCGAGTTCGTTACACTTCTACCTGGCGTGAAGCACTCACAGTCATGTGGTTGTGACATCATCGTAAACAAATCTGTTCTACTCATCCAGACGACTTCACAACAGCAACGTTGCCAGATCTTTCCACTCTGGAACCTGTTCTCAAAAAGATTGCGTTTTGGGCACCCAAAACGCCGGTGCCGTGTGGACGCCAGGCCTAAACGATAAGCAATTGTATCGGAGTCACCTGAATCCGTTGCCATGTGGACAGGGCCTTAGAGTCACCAGTTAACCTAACCTGCATGTCTTTGGACTGTGGGGGAAACCGGAGCACCCGGAGGGGACCCACACGGACACGGGGAGAACATGCAAACTCCGCACAGAAAGGCTCTCGCTGGCCACGGGGCTCGAACCCGGACCTTCTTGCTGTGAGGCAACAGCGCTAACCACTACACCACTGTGCCACCCAGCTTTTAACCGAACCAAGTAATTATTTTTTTGTCAAGTCACTACATATCCACGCCACGGCATTTTTCCCAAAAATGCTACATATCCCTTTCTATTTAAAGTGCATTTAACCGTGTTCTTTCATGACAGATTATTTTATTTTATAGATTTTTTTTCAGATAATTTTATCGAAATTATTCATAATTCAGCGTGAAATTGTCCAATAAATGCAAGAAGTGATGAAGCAATTCCCTACTTCACAGGCGCAGCCATCTTAGAACACCTCACGCCAATGGCGGCCTCTGATTGGCCAAATGGACATGTCTGGTTTTGAGAAAAATCATTTATGGCGCTTGTTGCGTTTTGGAATGAAAGGCCATAATTCAGTGTGTAAATCAATGGCAGATATCGTGTTTTTGGTGAAAACTAAATATGGTACGAGTAAGATATGATAATTGCTCATGGTTTGGTGGCGGGAGTTTCAATTTTTCAAATTTGGTGTTTATCACGTTTTGGAACCAAACTCTTCATATGTGCCTATTCCTTGGAATATGCTATAAAACTTTATTTCCTTTTGGAAGAGCTAGTGTGTTTTAAAGCTTCTCTTCCCTGAAGGACGTTTAAACAAAAGAAGCTGAGAAGATATTAGGGTTTATTTCAAAATGATTTAAATGTACTGGAGCGGTACGAGAATTTAAAAAAAATAGATAACTCAGATATATCCATCCATCCATCCATCCATCCATCCATTATCGTAGGTGTGAATGTGAGTGTGTAATATTTGTTAAATGTTTATTAAAAAGACATTTGTTAATTGTGAGTTTGTAATAAATGTCGGGCTAATTGTCATTTTGTAAAACACTTCAAGTTGCTGGTGTAGTGGTTAGCACTGTTGCCTCACAGCAAGAAGGTCCTGGGTTTGAGCCCAGCAGCTGGCGAGGGCCTATCTGTGCAGAGTTTGCATGTTCTCCCCGTGTCCGCGTGGGTTTCCTCCGGGTGCTCCGGTTTCCCCCACAGTCCAAAGACATGCAGGTTAGGTTAACTGGTGACGCTAAATTGACCGTAGGTGTGAATGTGAGTGTGAATGGTTGTCTGTGTCTATGTGTCAGCCCTGTGATGACCTGGCGACTTGTCCGGGGTGTACCCCGCCTTTCGCCCGTAGTCAGCAGGGATAGGCTTGCCTGCGACCCTGCACAGGATAAGCGGCTACAGATAATGGATGGATGGATGTTCCGAATTCTAAGTGCTTGGACCCTTAAAGCTAGACGGCCTTTCGATTTCATAAAATCGGTGAAATTTAGTTCCCTCTGGTCATTGTGATATATGTTTATTTCTGTAATATCTGACAAAATCTCAGGCCATTCTGTCACTGGGAAGTTATTTAATTTGAGGGGATTAAAGCAAATAATGTGCATGAAATCGCTCGCTTCGGGCAGTCAAGCAGACAGAGGAAGTCCGTGTGTGTGTTTGCACACGCGCACGTGTACCTTTAAGCGTGCACTGACTGCTCCATCATTCTGTCGCTAAACGAACAGCTGATCACGCCGAGGTTCTCGCTGACCGCCAGTATTTTTATTAGTTTGGTCCTGCGTTTCCTTTCCTTCGTATATAGCATAACGCCTTTTCTTCTTGCTTTCTTTCTGTTAAGTCGGTCTTTCACATTTTATTCGCACACTCATGTCCTCCATTTTTCTCTCCGGTTTCTCTCAAATTTGTATTCCACAATGCCTTCAAATGGGGAACGCCCAACATGTCATGCATGATGTAGTATCTTGAAGCAGGAAAAAATAACAGAGAATTTTGGTCCACCGGCGAGTGGCCTCGTGGTTAGTGTGTCCGCCTCTCGATCGGGAGATCACGAGTGCGACTCACGGTCGGGTCATACCAAAGACCATTATAATATAAAATTAGGTGCTACCTAATAGTGGAGCTTCCATTCGAATGAAAACAAACATGCAATAGATGTATTTCAATTTTATCACGAGAAGATAAATTTCTCCAAACTCGCATGTGTATTATTCTTTTTATTACTATAAACTACAGTGTGCTTTAGGGATTTATAGCAAAATGTTTTGAAAACAAAAGATACACGATTCATGAAAACACTGAGTGGATTCAGGTCAACTTGTCACATCCCGCAGGATTTCAAAATCAACATCACTATTTAGAATTAAATTCCTACAACTCATCATTTCTCATCTCATCTTATTATCTCTAGCCGCTTTATCCTGTTCTACAGGGTCGCAGGCAAGCTGGAGCCTATCCCAGCTGACTACGGGCGAAAGGCGGGGTACACCCTGGACAAGTCGCCAGGTCATCACAGGGCTGACACATAGACACAGACAACCATTCACACTCACATTCACACCTACGGCCAATTTAGAGTCACCAGTTAACCTAACCTGCATGTCTTTGGACTGTGGGGGAAACCGGAGCACCCGGAGGAAACCCACGCGGACACGGGGAGAACATGCAAACTCCACACAGAAAGGCCCTCACCGGCCACGGGGCTCAAACCCGGACCTTCTTGCTGTGAGGCGACAGCGCTAACCACTACACCACCGTGCTGCCCCTCATCATTTCTATTAATTCATTTTTTACACGTTTTCTTTCTCTTTCAGCTTGTCGCTTTTCTTGTGAAAGATTTCTTCGCCTTTCTCTCGCTCTTTCACGTCTTCTTTCCTTTTCGTCCTCTGTCAAAACTCTCTTTCTCTTCCCGGTTTTGACTTCATCTTTCTCTCCTTGGTTCACTTGTTCTGACATCTTTTTAAAGTTTGTATTAAAGTTTGTAAAAATGATGATTATTGTGTTGCGCTGTTTGAGTTCTTCTCGGTGGAAAAACCCGATAAATATGAAATTATCTGGAGACAAAAATAAGTTATGTAGGCGCGCTCACACTCCTAGTTCCCGCCAAAATCAAACAGCCAATCAGAATTGCGAGGGGCATGGATGGACGGACACGGCTGGGATCCCTGTGTGTCCATGAAAAAGCAACTCGATGGGTTACCGGATTTTCTTAAGTATGGAGCTCTGCTAAAAATGGTACCTACTGCCGTCTGGCAAGGCACGCTGCAATACAGATGTGAGTGGGGAGTCAAACTCTCGCGGTTACCAGAGGACCAGCCCCGCACTGTAACCCTAGCTATGTAATAGGCGAGAGACTGAGGGCTACGGAAACGGAGATCGGCGCCACTCTATGTGCCACATGGCGTAGGAAGGAACTTTGGCTTTGGCTTTAAAGTGCATATTCTGGACCAATTTTGTTTTTTTTATATGAAAGTATATCCCTTTACACACTCATCCAGAAGGGTAATTTTGCACAAGGCCATCTATCTACAGCAGAAAAAAATAAAATAACAAAATGCGTCTGGAAAAATCCCAAGGGAGTCTGGAGCCAGATTCGTGACATTACCCGCGGAAGCGCCAGCAGACTGGGTGAGCTTTGCACAGTTTCAGTGCACAGCCTGTGTAGACCAAGCGCTCCTATTTCTCTCTCATTGTCCGGTCTTTTGGAAAACGATGAGTACTAATCCCATCAAGATTGGTGTTGCTACACCCTCCTACGATACATCTGTAGCCAACAGTTGGCTAGGTTGGGGAAGGGGGGCTTTTACTTTGACAATAGTCAGTCATGGGAGCATAAAGTTTCCTGCCGTAAGGCAAAGTATCGTTTGGTCTCGTTAGTGTTCGCCAGCAACAAATGGCAGCACCTATGCTGGAGTACTCACCATGCTACTAGTTGCATTTATTGACTTCAGCAACGCAACACAACGCAACATTATAATCCTCTCAAGTTAAGTCGCGTGAGGCGATTAAACCTGTGCCAACCCCAAGGCGAGTCTGTCTGTCTTAAGCCTGCAGGCTGGTATGTTATGGGCTGTGGGATGATTGGAGTTTCATTACTGGGGTTGTGAACACCAGTTTTAATTAGACAATTGTTTCAGATGTAGCGCGTAACTGCGAGGTACCAGAGACGTAACCAGACATGGGCCTTCGCTGGTGGTGCCTTTCTATTGTTGCCATTGCCAAGTATGAACGGTCTCAGTTGTTTGTATGAACCTTAATCATAAGTCTGTGCTAGCCTTAATGATCTCTACTACTGAACCACTGTTACAGGTGCAAGTTGCACCGATGGGGGATTGTGTTGCAGTGTCTTGGGTAGGAAGCCCTAGCTGAGCTGCATAACGTTATTGCCGCACTATCGCGGAACAGGTACAAACTTTGCTATGGCGCATTTATAGCGCGTGGCTGTTGTATACTTATTGTGGCTATATCTGTTTCAGGAACAGCGGTGCCAGTAGCGTCAATAGTCACTGTTTTGTTTTGCTTGGTTTTGTTTTGTTTCATTTTTTTTTAGTTGAATCCCTTCTGATATTTTTTATACTGCGTGTCCATCTCCACTATGCGTAATCCAGCCGGGTCCATCTAGACAGAACGTATTCCATACGGGAGATCATACAGTGGGGCAAAAAAGTATTTAGTCAGCCACCAACTGTGCAAGTTCTCCCACTTAAAAAGATGAGAGAGGCCTGTAATTTTCATCATAGGTACACTTCAACTATGAGAGACAAAATGGGGGGAAAGAATCCAGGAAATCACATTGTAGGATTTTTAATGAATTAATTGGTAAATTCCTCGGTAAAATAAGTATTTGGTCACCTACAGTGGTGCTTGAAAGTTTGTGAACCCTTTAGAATTTTCTATATTTCTGCATAAATATAATCTAAAACATCATCAGTTTTTCACACAAGTCCTAAAAGTAGATAAAGAGAACCCATTTAAATAAATGAGACAAAAATATTATAATTGGTCATTTATTTATTAAGGAAAATGATCCAATATTACATATCTGTGAGTGGCAAAAGTATGTGAACCTCTAGGATTAGCAGTTAATTTGAAGGTGAAATTAGAGTCAGGGGTTTTCAATCAATAGGATGACAATCAGGTGTGAGTGGGCACCCTGTTTTCTTTAAAGAACAGGGATCTATCAAAGTCTGATCTTTACAACACATGTTTGTGGAAGTGTATCATGGCACAAACAAAGGAGATTTCTGAGGCCCTCAGAAAAAGCGTTGTTGATGCTCATCAGGCTGGAAAAGGTTACAAAACCATCTCTAAAGAGTTTGGACTCCACCAATCCACAGTCAGACAGACTGGGTACAAATGGAGGACATTCAAGACCATTGTTACCCTCCCCAGGAATGGTCGACCAACAAAGATCACTCCAAGAGCGAGGCATGTAATAGTCGGTGAGGTCACAAAGGGCCCCAGGGTAACTTCTAAGCAACTGAAGGCCTCTCATACATTCTCTAATGTTAATGTTCATGAGTCCACCATCAGGAGAACACTGAACAACAATGGTGTGCATGGCAGGGTTGCAAGGAGAAAGCCACTGCTCTCCAAAAGAACATTGCTGCTCGTCTGCAGTTTGCTAAAGATCACATGGACAAGCCAGAAGGCTATTGGAAAAATGTTTTGTGGATGGATGAGACCAAAATAGAACTTTTTGGTTTAAATGAGAAGCGTTATGTTTGGAGAAAGGAAAATACTGCATTCCAGCATAAGAACCTTATCCCATCTGTGAAAAATGGTGGTGGTAGTATCATGGTTTGGGCCTGTTTTGCTGCATCTGGGCCAGGATGGCTTGCCATCATTGATGGAATAATTAATTCTGAATTATACCAGCGAATTCTGAAGGAAAATGTCAGGACATCTGTCCATGAACTGAATCTCAAGAGAAGGTGGGTCATGCAGCAAGACAATGACCCTAAGCACACAAGACGTTCTACCAAAGAATGGTTAAAGAAGAATAAAGTTAATGTTTTGGAATGGCCAAGTCAAAGTCCTGACCTTAATCCAATCGAAATGTTGTGGAAGGACCTGAAGCGTAAGGAAACCCACCAACATCCCAGAGTTGAAGCTGTTCTGTACGGAGGAATGGGCTAAAATTCCTCCAAGCCGGTGTGCAGGACTGATCAACAGTTACCAGAAACGTTTAGCTGCAGTTATTGCTGCACAAGGGGGTCACACCAGATACTGAAAGCAAAGGTTCACATACTTTTGCCACTCACAGATGTGTAATATTGGATCATTTTCCTCAATAAATAAATGACCAAATATAATATTTTTGTCTCATTTGTTTAACTGGGTTTTCTTTATCTACTTTTAGGACTTGTGTGAAAATCTGTTGATGTTTTAGGTCATATTTATGCAGAAATATAGAAAATTCTAAAGGGTTCACAAACTTTCAAGCACCACTGTACAAACAAGCAAGATTTCTGGCTCTCACAGACCTGTAACTTCTTCTTTAAGAGGCTCCTCTGTCCTCCACTCGTTACCTGTATTAATGGCACCTGTTTGAACTCGTTATCAGTATAAAAGACACCTGTCCACAACCTCAAACAGTCACACTCCAAACTCCACTATGGCCAAGACCAAGGAGCTGTCAAAGGACACCAGAAACAAAATTGTAGACCTGCACCAGGCTGGGAAGACTGAAGCTGCAATAGGTAAGCAGCTTGGTGTGAAGAAATCAACTGTGGGAGCAATTATTAGAAAATGGAAGACATACAAGACCACTGATAATCTCCCTCGATCTGGGGCTCCACGCAAGATCTCACCCCGTTGGGTCAAAATGATCACAAGAACGGTGAGCAAAAATCCCAGAACCACATGGGGGGACCTATGGAATGACCTGCAGAGAGCTGGGACCAAAGTAACAAAGGCTACCATCAGTAACACACTACGCCACCAGGGACTCAAATCCTGCAGTGCCAGACGTGTCCCCCTGCTTAAGCCAGTACATGTCCAGGCCCGTCTGAAGTTTGCTAGAGAGCATTTGGATGATCCAGAAGAGGACTGGGAGAATGTCATATGGTCAGATGAAACCAAAATAGAACTTTTTGGTAAAAACTCAATGTTAGAACCTGCGTCTGTCCTAGTTCAGATGCGTCGACATAAGAGCGCTCTGGAGCAGGGAGAGAACAAACCACACGAGTTAAATCAATCTGGTTTATTCAAGCACTGCTCAGTGATACACAGAAAGAGCAGGGTTTATATACATCAGAAGCTTGCGTGACAAGATAAGTAAGGGGCTCGGGGGCACAAGGTGAAACTCGCCAGATAAGGAGTCGTTTTTGTTATACATGAAAGAGCAGACCATACACCCCCTAGAACAGGAGGAACCAGGAATGTGGTTTCAGCGAAACTAGAAGGTACAGAGAAAATAAAAGAGTATGTTCTCGCGATTATGCACGTTTACCAGGGTGTGAAAGGGTCATAAAGCTCAGGACAGCTATGCACGAGAACACACACAATCTTACAATCCCCTCTTTTATACTTTGTTTACAGAGTATAACTACAGTTTAGACTCTAACGTATTGACAGACATAACAAGACTGATTAGTATGTTGTTTAGCAGTCCAATTGGCAAATCGCCAAAAAACGTTGTCCTCGTGGCTGGCTTGAGCGGGATTCCCTGCTCCAAGCGCTAAGACCAATACCAGAAGGAAAGTCATACTGGTCACTGACTTTGTTCTTTCTGTGTCCACAGGATGTAGATAGTTGAAGGTAGCCCAGGCTCACGTGTCTTCCAGATTCCTCAGTTCAGAAGTCTGCGGGACGCACCGACCATCCCCTCTTTGTAGATCAGCCGAAACCGGATCACTCCGGATGCTGGAAAGGGGATCCCTGAAAAGGCCGTCAGCTATTGTCACAGCAACTTTCTGAAACACAAAAACCTGTTAAGCATCAACAATATAGATTTCTATTACATTGGAGCCTTCTTTATTCGACTGGCATGAATCCACTGTGGAAAAAGGTCAGTTAGTACAGCCGTTCGAGTTACAGCGAGCACATCCGTGGGTTCACTGTAGGGTGGTTCCTCTAGAGGAGTGCCTAATTTAGCGAATTTCTTTACCAACACTTTATCCCCTACCTCAAAGGGGTGAGTGGGTGCCTCAGGAATGGGAGGCTTTTTGGAATTTAGTCTCGTCCAGTACTCATCCAACACCCGCATGAGACCCACGGCGTACTCACTGAGATGTACATCAAGATCACTCGTTCCTATAGCCTGCATACCTCTGCGCCAGGGTGTAGGAAAAGGCCGGCCCATCACGAGCTCGTACGGAGACAGGTTGTCGAGGGCCACTTGAGCGGTCATTCGCATGTCAGCGAGAACTAAAGGCAAAACTTGTACCCAATTTTTAGTACCAGCTTCTTGCATGGCTTTACGCAGCTTACCCTTGATTGTTCTGTTTGCGCGCTCCACAATGCCGGAGGACTGCGGATGGTACGGGATGTGGAAACGCCAATGGATCTTTAAGTCTTTACACAGTTCTTGTGTCACCTTAGAGGTGAACGGCGTACCTTTGTCAGAGTCTATCCCTACCGGGAGACCATAACGCGGAATGATTTCTTGCGTCAATTTGTTTACCGCCGTGCGAGCGTCTTCTTTCCCGCAAGGGAAAGCCTCCACCCATCGTGAAAATTTGTCGACCATGACCAAGAGATACTTAAAGGGGCCCTGTTTTGGCATGTGAGTAAAGTCAATCTGCCATTCCTGGAACGGCGTGTCAGGTATGGGAAGGTGCTGATGTACCGCGCCTGGTTTAGATGGATTATTCTGGGCGCACGTTAAACATCTGTCTAGAATGTGATGTACATCGGTGTGTATTTTGTCAATACAAAATGTTTTGGATAGATCCTCCACTACCCCTCTTCGGCCGCGGTGAGTGGGACCATGAAACTCGCGGACGAGAAAGGGAGTACAGTGACGAGGTAAACAAAGACGGCCCTGAGCATCGATCCGAACGCCGTCAGACGGCTGCGCGCCGCATGAGTCCCAGAAATGGTTGTCTGAGGCCGAAGCGGAGGCCTGGAGGGAGATCAAGTCAATGTCCGGAAGAACGGCACTAATCATACGGCTGGATGAGACCAGGGAGAGAGTAAGCGAAGGCGGAAAAACACCGGAGGCAGCCGCGGCTTTGGCAATGCGATCGGCGAGAGAGTTTCCCCTGATCTCAAAAGAGTCCCCAATACAATGAGCACGAGTCTTAACAATGGCTAAAGAGCGCGGGAGAAGACACGCTGTAATAAGATCAGTAACAAGCGAAGAATGAGAAATGGGCTTACCGTCTGCAGTGGTGAACCCACGCGAAGCCCAAATCCGACCAAAGTCGTGAGCAACGCCGAAAGCGTAACGTGAATCAGTGTAGATAGTGACGTCTGTGTCCTGAGCAATAACACATGCACGGGTTAGAGCGTATAGTTCGGCAGCCTGAGCCGAGGAGAAAGGAAGAGAAAAAGCTTCAACAGTTTCATCAGGAAGGCGGCACACAGAATAACCACACACAAAGACGCCGTCAGAGGGGCGTGAACACGAGCCATCCACGAACAGCGAATCACCTGAAAGTAAGGGGGTGGAACGTAAGTCGGGGCGGATACTTGTCTCGAAAAGAATGCTAGAAATGCAGTCGTGTGTTTCAGAAGGAAGAAAATCATCCTGTGAATTGAGGAGGCGCTGAAGTGCGTGCGCGAGAGAATCAAAGGAGGAGGAGGGCTTAACAGTAAGGTTTTCGGTGGCCAAAAGAATAGACTCATATCCAGAGCGACGCTGAGCAGATAAATGCTGGGTACTGAGGTTCTTTAAAACGTGCACTACATCATGTGAGGTGTGGAGAACGAGCGGGTGAGACAAAACCAGCCGTTCAGCGTCCGTGACCATGACAGCACATGCAGCCACCACCCTGAGGCAAGCAGGGAGACCCTGTGCCACAGAATCGAGAGTTTTAGAGAGGAACGCACAAGGCCGCATACCCCCCCCGTGCTCCTGCGCCAAAACCCCAGACGCAGTTCCCTGCTGGTTGCACACATATAAATGAAACGGCAAACGGTAATTCGGAAGTCCGAGAGCAGGAGCCGAGCATAAAGCCTGCTTCAGGGCCCTGAAGGCCGACAACATCTCGTCAGACCATACCAAGGGCTGAGTCAAAGGGTCCGAGTGCAGAATTGCAGAGCGCAGACACTTGTCATAGGTGGAACAGTCAGGAATCCACTGGCGGCAGTAATTGATAAGTCCCAGAAAAGCCATGAGGGCGTGTTTGGTGGCAGGCACCTGAGTGTCTAGGATGACCTGCACACGCTCGGGGCTGAGCCTGCGGGAGCCCTGGGAGAGATCGTGACCCAGATATCGAACAGTGGGGAGGCAGAACTGAAGCTTAGTTCGTGAGACCTTGAAACCTTCTTGCGCCAGAAGAGAGAGGAGAGCGAGTGTGGCTTTAGCGCAAAGGTCCTCGTCCTCCGCCGTTACCAGAAGATCATCCGCGTACTGGAGCACGGAGGAGCCCGAGGGGAGGCACAAACCGGCCAAGGCGTCCCTCACTACGGCTGTAAAAACCGCGGGGGAATCGACATATCCTTGGGGTAACCTGGTCCATGTGTACTGCTTTCCCCTGTGCGTAAAAGCGAACAGGGGCTGCGTGTCGTGGCCCACAGGGACGCTGAAAAAGGCAGAACAGAGATCAATTACAGAGAAAAAAGCATGTTCACACGGAATCGAGGCCATAAGAGAGGGAACGTCTGGAACTAATGGGGCGACTGGGATAATTAACTCATTAATCTTACGCAAGTCCTGGGTGAAACGCCACGTGCCGTTGGGCTTCTGCACCGGATTCACTGGAGTGTTATAAGGGCTAACACAGGGGACAACCACACCTTGCTCTAGGAGAGAACACAGAACATCATCAATGCCAGACAGTTTAGCTGGGGAAAGGGGGTACTGTTTTACATATACTGGCGAAGAGTGTTTAATGACCGCCTCGTAAGGGGTACAGTTAACAAAGCCCACCTCGTCCTTATGTTCCGCCCAAAGAGAAGCTGGGAGATCAGAAAGAGAGGGTGTGAGGCAGGTAACGGCACAAGCAGCATTGAGAAGGTTATGGGGAAGAGAAAGGGAGGTGAGGGCAAGAGCAGCCGACGAAGTGTCGTCTGGTGCGTCAACAACCATGTGTGAGCCACTAAAAGAAATAGAGAGCCCTAGGAGGCTCATGAGGTCCCGTCCAAGCAGGTTAAAAGGGCAATCAGGCATGCAAACAAAGGAGTGAGAAAACTTCAGTAAAGGATCAAGGGCACAAGTAACAGAAAGGGGGGGCGTGCAACTGGAATGGAAAGGAACCCCTTCTATTCCCACAGAGCTTACAGACCGTGTAGATAAAGGACCCGCATATTCCCTCCCCACTGAGGACATGGTAGCCCCGGTGTCGAGTAAAAAAGGATATTCAGTCCCTGCCAGGCATAACACAATGGTAGGGAGATCTTCGTTAAGGGGGAAGCTGAATGAAAGATTTAACATAACAACGGTCGGGGTTTCATCGCTCTGAGGGCAGCCCTATGGGCGGGAAAAATCTCTCTGCCCAGAAGGGCTCGGGGCAGCGTGAATGACAGGTTTTTCACGTTCCCGTTCATCACGCTGTCTCGCATGGCACTCTCTTATCCAATGTCCCTCTTTTCCACAATAGTGGCACTTTCCATTTCTCCTCCCTCCCCCGCCGCGCGGCCCCGTTCGGCGACCCCTCTCCTGTCGTCCATCCGCTCGTCCGCCCGGCACGACGGATAAACATGCTTTATTCGTTTTACAGTCTAGGAGACCATCGCTCTCCAGCGTGCGTACCCGCTCCCCGGCCTGACGGAGGACCAGATTATTCCGGTCACTCCAGTGATGTTTTAATACGCTCTGTATTTCGGGGCGACAATTAGACAGAAAGGTGGACAAGAACATTGGGTTCGGGTTTGCCAAATCAAGTTCAAGACCTCCCAAATGTTGCCAAACTTCCCCAAAGCGCTTCCAGAAAGCCGACGTCAGCTCAGAACGCTCCTGTTTGCAGTTAGTGACCTGTGACAGGTCTCTATTTGCTTGTTTTAAGGCGAGCAGGTATCGCGTCAACTGCTCGCGAAGCTGCTGCAGCGCGTCCGGCGTGTCTTTCCAAAAGAAGGTAGTCACGGTGCGCCGACGCGGGCGACCGTCATCCCCTTCATACTCTTCCTTAATATTTTCAGCTTGATCATTGACGGGGGCGAGAACCTGTACGTTTTCTAACAGGGCTGTCTCATCGTATGCGCCTCCTAATTTATTCTGCAGAATAAACCGGTAGTCGGCTCCCGTAAGCTGACAATTACGAGAAACATTAATTAACTGATCAACAAAAAGCAGAGGCTTGTCGGGTGACAGAAGAAGTGAGATGATGTCCTTAAGAGCCGACGGGGACGGAGGAGTTATATCAATACCACTGCGCTTTGCGACCCATACACAAGCAGCATTTTGTGGCGGATAAGGACGCGAGCCGGCGTCTGGTCCCACATCGTCGGGATTATCCCAATCATCATCGTCATCGGTGTCATCATCGGTATCGTCACTACTTTCTTCGTCTTTGCCGTTCTTGGCTGATGCAGGCGCACCCTTTATCCCTCCGGGACGCTGCCCTCTGTCAACCGTGGGGGGGGGGGCACGCAGACACAGCAGCCAAGGACGGATATATTTTAGGAATCGTTTTTACAGCTGACGGCGATTTACCAGTAGCTTTTCCGGTCTTACTGTAAGGTGGAGGTTTACTATCTAACGAGGCTGGAGGAGCAGAATGAGATTTGGATTTTCCTAGCGCCGCCTCCTCCGTTTCCTTGGTGATGGGTGCAGCCCGAGGCTTCGGGATGGATTTCAGGACTGAACGGGGAGTATAAGCCTGTTTAAAATTATCCCAAATCTTCTTCATATCATACCATTTGGCATATCCATCCCGCATATACGGGCGATCCCAGCCGGGGTCCCCTAATCCCTCATAAATCATGCGATAGGCCGATGCAAGATAACCAGGATCGAAAGTACCTTGGCGAGGATATGAAGGAATTTGAGGGTTGGCCTCAGTCCAACCTGCCAAATTATCGAGCCAGGGAGAAACATAATAAGCAAAACCGCACCTAGTCATCCATTCGGCCGGGGTTTCCCCTGGCGCAGGCTTAGGGAACGAGTTTCCCATCGTACAATGACAACAGACGGATCTGAAGAGGAACAGACGGAAATGTGTCGTAAATTTGTATAGCGCGCTCTTCCTGGACTCGAACCAGGGAAAACTGTCCTCCGTAGGACACTACGAAACTACTGCCAACCAGGTAGTCAATCAAACATGTCTTACCTGATTGAGAGTATCACGTCGGGGTCACCAAATTGTTAGAACCTGCGTCTGTCCTAGTTCAGATGCGTCGACATAAGAGCGCTCTGGAGCAGGGAGAGAACAAACCACACGAGTTAAATCAATCTGGTTTATTCAAGCACTGCTCAGTGATACACAGAAAGAGCAGGGTTTATATACATCAGAAGCTTGCGTGACAAGATAAGTAAGGGGCTCGGGGGCACAAGGTGAAACTCGCCAGATAAGGAGTCGTTTTTGTTATACATGAAAGAGCAGACCATACACCCCCTAGAACAGGAGGAACCAGGAATGTGGTTTCAGCGAAACTAGAAGGTACAGAGAAAATAAAAGAGTATGTTCTCGCGATTATGCACGTTTACCAGGGTGTGAAAGGGTCATAAAGCTCAGGACAGCTATGCACGAGAACACACACAATCTTACACTCAACTTGTTGTGTTTGGAGGAGAAAGAATGCTGAGTTGCATCCAAAGAACACCATACCTACTGTGAAGCATGGGGGTGGAAACATCATGCTTTGGGGCTGTTTTTCTGCAAAGGAACCAGGACGACTGATCCGTGTAAAGGAAAGAATGAATGGGGCCATGTATCGTGAGATTTTGAGTGAAACCTCCTTCCATCAGCAAGGGCATTGAAGATGAAATGTGGCTGGGTCTTTCAGCATGACAATGATCCCAAACACACCGCCCGGGCAACGAAGGAGTGGCTTCGTAAGAAGCATTTCAAGGTCCTGGAGTGGCCTAGCCAGTCTCCAGATCTCAACCCCATAGAAAATCTTTGGAGGGAGTTGAAAGTCCGTGTTGCCCAGCGACAGCCCCAAAACATCACTGCTCTAGAGGAGATCTGCATGGAGGAATGGGCCAAAATACCAGCAACAGTGTGTGAAAACCTTGTGAAGACTTACAGAAAACGTTTGACCTTTGTCATTGCCAACAAAGGGTATATAACAAAGTATTGAGATGAACTTTTGTTATTGACCAAATACTTATTTTCCACCATAATTTGCAAATAAATTCTTTAAAAATCAGACAATGTGATTTTCTGGATTTTTTTTTTCTCATTTTGTCTCTCATAGTTGAGGTATACCTATGATGAAAATTACAGGCCTCTCTCATCTTTTTGAATCCTTTTTTTTCACACTAGGTTTGAGGTCACACATCTGTTAACCATTTTAATAATTACCCAGTAACGTTGAAGAAATTTGCAGAAAGCCACCAGGTAGTTTTCTCATAAACAAACCAGCGCTGACGTAGGATTCAGAGGGAGGCGTCCTGCACGCGACGTCACGAAAATCAATGTTTCCCGGGAAATCCAAATGACAAGTTTTTTTCAGAGGCGGACCAATTCGCCTCAAATGGCTTGATTTCAACTGAATTTTTCTGGTATTGTGCAAGGTAAAAAAATTGCAGAGAATGCGGAATGTTACAGATATTTGACCAAAGTTTAATATAAAATAGGAGAATCTTGCTCCTGAATTTACCCGTGATATGCACTTTAAGGCCCTGTCACACTTATTCGGAATTAGCAGGAATCAAGCAGAACCAGCCGGAATGAAAAATTTTTCAAAATTCATGCCACATTCGGGCGGGAATTTCAAACTGACCAACATTCTTACAGCTTTGTAAGAATGCGCTTTGAACCCGCCTCGAATGATTCTTGCACATTCCGGGTGTATTAGCTTTTGAATGCAGTTCAGATGTAGTTGGAATACAGTAGGAATACCTCGAATGCTCTTAGAATGCAGTAAGAATATTAAGAATGCACTTCGAATGCCGTACGAGTGCAGTTCGATTGCTGCCCGAATACCACCCGAAGTCTGGTCGGAAGGTGCCTCGAATGCTGTACGAATTCACCTCAAATGTAGTCAGAACGCTCCCGGAATAGCCGCCGAATATGTTTCGAACATCTAAGAATTCAAAGAGAATGCAGCTCGAATACTTAGAATGTACTTCGAATATCCGAGAATATATGGAGAATTTTCATTCCAACGGCATTCCGGCTCATTTGAGGCACATTCGGGACATTCTGGCAGGATTTGAAGTGGCTTGCCATTTCGATTTTTCCCTCGAACACAATCAGAATGTTTCGAATGCTGTTGGAATGCCGTAAGAATATTTAGAATGCAGTCAGAACGCAGTTAGAATACACTTCGAATGCCGTTCGATATTTCTCCTCTTCGAATGCACCTCGAATGTTTTGAGCATGAGCAAAACATTCTGGCCAGCCACAAGAATGGGCCCGAATGTTTGGAATGCACCCAGAATTTTTAGAATGCACTTCGAATATCCCGGAATATACGAAGAATTTTCATTCTGACAGCATTCCGGCTCATTCCGCCTCTAGTGTGACTACCCTGTTAGAAAGAAAGAAAGCACAACTTTATTCATCACACACGTGTGAAATTTCCTCTCTGCATTTAACCCATCTGAAGCAGTGAACACACATGCGAGTAATGAGCACACACACACACACACACCCAGAGCAGTGGGCAGCCATGCTAACAGCACCCGGGGAGCAGTTGGGAGTTAAGTGCCTCGCTCAATGGCACCTCAGCCCAAGCCCGTCCCATATTAACCTAACCGCATGTCTTTGGACTGTGGGGGAAACCAGAGCACCCGGAGGAAACCCATGCAGACACGAGGAGAACATGCAAACTCTGCACAGAAAGGCCCTCGCCGGCCACGGGGCTCGAACCTGGAACCTTCTTGCTGTGAGGCGACAGCGCTAACCACTACACCACCATGAGATCTCATCTCATCTCATCTCATTATCTCTAGCCGCTTTATCCTGTTCTACAGGGTCGCAGGCGAGCTGGAGCCTATCCCAGCTGACTACAGGCGAAAGGCGGGGTACACCCTGGACAAGTCGCCAGGTCATCACAGGGCTGACACATATGGCCCTTTTCCACTACCCTTTTTCAGCTCACTTCAGCCCGACACGGCTCGCGTTTCGACTACCAAAAACCAGCACGACTCAGCTCGCTTCAGCCCTGCTTAGCCCCTAAAACTCGCACGGTTTTGGAGTGGGGCTGAAGCGAGCCAAAAGCAAGCCGAGTGAGGCTGGGGGCGTGAGCAGACACTCCCCTGTGCACTGATTGGTGAGGAGGAGTGTCCTCACATGCCCACACACGCCCCGCGAGCACGCTGGGATCTGTAAACACCGTAAACCCGGAAGGAGAAGAATTACGAATTACGAGAATTTCTGAAGCCTTATGCGCCTCGCCTCATCTATACGCTCTTGCCAGTATCTGTCCGCGTTGTCGGTGACAACAAGCCACAGCACCATGACCAGCAACACTAACGACTCCATGTCCTCCATGTTTATTGTTTACTATTCGGGTTGTGAGACTACCGCTTAAAAGCTCACTGATGTCACTGTTTGCACCGCTTAACGACATCACCTGACGTCCACCCACTTTCGCTAACTCCACCCAATGTGTCCACCCACTTCCAGCCAGCACGGTTGTAGTCGAAATGCAACTCCAACAGCCCCGCTCAGCCCGACTCAGCACGGCACGGCTCAGCCCAACTCAGCCGCGTTGGTAGTGGAAAAGCGGCAATAGACACAGACAACCATTCACACTCACATTCACACCTACGGTCAATTTAGAGTCACCAGTTAACCTAACCTGCATGTCTTTGGATTGTCGGGGAAACCGGAGCACCCGGAGGAAACCCACACGGACATGGGAAGAACATGCAAACTCCGCGCAGAAAGGCCCTCGCCGGCCACGGGGCTCGAACCCGGACCTTCTTGCTGTGAGGCGACAGCGCTAACCACTACACCACATGGAGATAAATTCATTAATTGTTCTGTTTTTTTTTTTAAACGAATAAAACTGCAAGTCTGTGATTTGAATTATGTAGCTTTCGGTCCACTCAAGAATTGAGTGTCAGGGAAAATTATTTTTCTGATGTATAGTTGAAAAATCTGAAAGGCAGTCTAGCTTTAAATAATAATATTAATAATTCCAGAATGTGAAAGAATTAGCAATAGAAGCGTTTTTGCTGATGTGGAGCTCTAGAATGAATAATGAATCTTTCTGGCTTTTAGTCTCTCTCTCACACACACACACACACACACACTCTTGCAACTCGCAGTGTTTTCCCAGATTTCACATTCACATTACAGACTCGGCCCTCGGCCCAAACCGCATACTTCCCTACTACACAGTGCGCTAAAGCCGGACTCCTCGCGCGCTCACTGCTGTAAGCCGCGGCGCTGAACCCTACTGTTCTTACACACTCGTTAGTGCGCGAGTATGCGGAGCTTCTGGACGCAGCACACAGACTTGCTGTCGCCAACCGCGTGACGTCATCCGCCCTCACAGCGCCCCTGCCTTTCTCATGTATCCCTCCGCCACCAGTGGCGCTTGAATGGTAAACTAGTTCCACCGTTGCTCATTTGGATGGGCATTTAAGCCAACATAACAACAATTTAAATGAGTAAAACTTGTTAAAATCAAGTTTTGTTGATCGCATTACAAAGTTAATCCTATTATATAGCACTGTATAGCACTATAACATAAGGGTCTGAGGAAATAACTCATCTCATCTCATTATCTGTAGCCGCTTTATCCTGTTCTACAGGGTTGCAGGCAAGCTGGAGCCTATCCCAGCTGACTACGGGCGAAAGGCGGGGTACACCCTGGACAAGTCGCCAGGTCATCACAGGGCTGACACATAGACACAGACAACCATTCACACTCACATTCACACCTACGGTCAATTTAGAGTCACCAGTTAACCTAACCTGCATGTCTTTGGACTGTGGGGGAAACCGGAGCACCCGGAGGAAACCCACGTGGACACAGGGAGAACATGCAAACTCCGTGCAGAAAGGCCCTCGCCGGCCACGGGGCTTGAACCCGGACCTTCTTACTGTGAGGCGACAGCACTAACCACTACACCACCGTGAGATCTCATCTCATCTTATCTCATTATCTCTAGCCGCTTTATCCTGTTCTACAGGGTCGCAGGCAAGCTGGAGCCTATCCCAGCTGACTACGGGCGAAAGGCGGGGTACACCCTGGACAAGTCGCCAGGTCATCACAGGGCTGACACATAGACACAGACAACCATTCACACTCACATTCACACCTACGGTCAATTTAGAGTCACCAGTTAACCCAACCTGCATGTCTTTGGACTGTGGGGGAAACTGGAGCACCCGGAGGAAACCCACGCGGACACGGGGAGAACATGCAAACTCCACACAGAAAGGCCGTCGCCAGCCACGGGGCTCGAACCCGGACCTTCTTGCTGTGAGGCGACAGCGCTAACCACTACACCATCGTGCCGCCCATATATATATATATATATATATATATATATATATATATATATATATATATAAATTTACCAGCTGGGAGGTCCATATTGTGACATACCGTGACCAAGGTCTTGAAAATACTATATATGGGACATTCCACCGAATGGGTGCCATTTGCTTGTTGTATCACTCCCAAATTAAACTTAATTTGTTATATCTTTTCAACACTGATTATAATAACACACACATTTAACTATTCAAAATGTGTATTGGTCAACCTCAGGCTACGTTATTTATTTTTTACAAGGTTTGAAAGTCAAAGATACTCTTTATATGAGTAACAGGACTGAAAGTAACAGGACTGAGTTTTTAGCCTAGGATTAGCTAATACATGGAATTAAGCCACATGGCATCATCGCTAATAACATGACCACATTTAGCACATTCTAGTGATTTACCAAAAATCTGTATTTTTAAAATAAACAAATATCATCTAAGAAATAATTTAAGTAACAGGACAGTATGTTGGCATTGACCTTATCAGTCAAAGTTAAAAAATCATCAAATATACAGAAAAGTAAATGAGAGAACTAACTTTTGGTCTTCCCATGGCCTTCAGAAGACACAACTGATGTAACTTCCTGTTGAGCATGTGATTTATGGAATGTTCCAAATTTGTCAGATGGGGTAATATGTTTGGGTAACAGGACTGAGTGAAAACCCAGGGACACGACTAAAATGTGTATTTTAACTAAGATATTGTGGATTTCTTATGAAAAAATATATTTAAACCATGGATAGGATATGGAGTCACACAACAGTGCAAAAGAAATACTGTTTCTGAAGGATTTTAATCATAATATTTCATCATTAAGTATAAAGTTAGAGTTTTCGGCTTTCTCCTGAAATGTTTTCCTTTATTTCATCTTCATCAGGGTAGCAAAACTTGCTTTCGTTGCGAACACTGTCAATATCACTATCTATGCTGTAAAATTAATGCTATTATGCTGAGAAATGTGAAAATAAATACTGACAAAAAATTGCTATGATGTTTGTTGTTGTTGTGAAAGAACGAGTCGCCAAAGGTCCGTAACCAGGGTCCGTATCGTAGGATTCTGGACTGTTCACGAGCCAATCAGAGCCCACGATTTGATGGAAACCAGACCACGAAAAAAATACAATATAATATCTGCTATTCTAAATACTAACAAGGGCCTGGATGGATTTTTTTTATTATTATTATTCATTTATTAATATCTAATCTGATTACATAATCCTAAATCTTATCAGTTTTCAGTGTTGCAGATATAAATGATGTAATCTGCATGTAATATACAGTATGTAAAAGTGAAAGGACACTTAACGCTCTGACTTTTTGGATGCGTTGTAAACATAAATACGTGTGATGAACATGATCTGGAAGGTTAGTGCATTGAAAATGGAGAGGCAGCAGAAGATGATCTCTCAGGTTCATTATTTATTCTGTCTATGCCAAAGTGAGAAGATGGGAAGCCGTGAGCAGAAAAATGCACCATGATAAGCAGGGGCGTAGCTGGGGGGAGTCCTGGGGTGCCCGTGACCCCCCCCCCCTTTGTCGGACCATACATTTTTTCAATAGCTGCATAAGAATATTAGAAAAGTGGCCACTGTAATTTTTCTAACTAAACTAGATTGTCACCTCAGCCTCATTAGGGTTTCTATAACCTTGTATGGACTTCCTGTGGTTTGGGCGCGAAAACCCAGTTCTGCGCAAGCACAACATGATCACACTAGAAAGCATGGTCACGCTGCCAGTATAGCTACAGTCTTTTTAGTTGCGAATTATGAGTATTTCCTCTTGTGTTAATAATTCGCCACATCAAAACAAGTGAAACTTTCCTCCTTCTTTCAACGTGAAGAGAAGTAATCAATTTTTTATATATTTTTTCCATCAAAGTTGCATTTTGTGGCTTCGAAGCTAAGTTTTAGTGTGCCATTTCTAGAACACAACATCAAGAAAATGTGGAAGAATACACTATGGCAGAGCGATCAACATTGACAAGATCGTTGACATCTTTGCCATTCGTCATCCACGACACCTTTTACTTAGAAACATTTTGGCCGATGAGCAGTCAAACAACAAGAATAGAAAGATCTGCATCGGTTGACTACGGTAAGATGTCGAGCCGCTATCCATACACTGCCGGATAAAGCTGATTTGCCCTAATCATTGTCCGACATCTCGCAACATGAGATGAAAGAATGATGCAAAGACCACGTTATTTTCTCAAATGTATTCAGTGTATTTTTTCATTTACAAACCTGTGGGTTTGTACTCAGTCAGTCTGTGACACACACACCCCCTTTGAAAAATTCTAGCTACGCCCCTGATATCATGATGATAATGATGATGATGAAGTGTAATGCATAATCTAAGTGTTATCGATGTTTAATATGTTGTAAAATGTAATATATGTATTTTATATGATTGTGTAAAATATTATACAGTCAGGGCGTAGTGTAGTGGTTAGCGCTGTCGCCGCACAGCAAGAAGGTCCGGGGCCGGCGAGGGCCTTTCTGTCTGGAGTTTGCATGTTCTCCCCGTGTCCGCGTGGGTTTCCTCCGGGTGCTCCGGTTTCCCCCACAGTCCAAAGACATGCAGGTTAGGTTAACTGGTGACTCTAAATTGACCGTAGGTGTGAATGTGAGTGTGAGTGGTTGTCTGTGTCTATGTGTCAGCCCTGTGATGACCTGGCGACTTGTCCAGGGTGTACCCCGCCTTTCGCCCGTAGTCAGCTGGGATAGGCTCCAGCTTGCCTGCGACCCTGTAGAACAGGATAAAGCGGCTAGAGATAATGAGATGAGATGAGATAATTAGAGTAGAAATTAATTTCAAAATATACCATATATATAGAGGATATTCATGGTGGCGCAAAGATATGAAGTTTATCTTCGAGTGGTGAACAGATTCACGAGTGAGCGAAGGAAATGAGTGATATATTTTTCAACACGAGAACATAAACTTCATATCTTCGCTCCACCGTGTAATGTTTTTTATATTATATGGACACATCCACAAAAAAATGTGCAATATGCAAGTTAATGAAAAGGATTTTAATTTTGAACCGTTTCGCCATTTTGACAACGCGCGTCCAGTCAGCGGAAAAACACTGGGCGTGACATCATCGGAGTGAAATATCAGGAATTATCATACATCCAGGACACTTTTTCGATGGAATAAAAACGTGTTCTATTCCCTTCTAGCAGGTTTCATTGATTTGGTTTGATAGCATGCAATATTGTTAGCGTATCACTTACCCAATGTGTATCATGTCACTCTACCCAGTGGAGACTGAGCATTGGATATGGGTTACGATATTGCATGGTTGTCAAGACAGCATGACGTTACATGTTGGAGATGTAAAACTAACACGCTAGCGAGTGAGCGACTGGGACAATTTATCAACAAACATGGCCGCCAGGTTTGCTTTGTTAAATACACATGGTTTTGAGAGAATTTTGAAAGAGAGTGACGCATGGAACACCCGATGTGTATTCCTAACTCGTCTTCGACTCATTCAATATCATGCTAGCTGAAAGCAATATATCTGATATACCACGAAAAAAGCCAGCCAATATTATTTAAATATGTCACTCAGATGCGTGATGTATTTCATATGTAAAATGCATGTTTTTCAACAACAGAAGATAAACTTCAGATTTTCAAGTCAACACGAGTGTGATTTTCTTTTTATTATATCGACACATTCCCCAAATTTATCAAAATTCATCGATTTTCTCACAACTGGCATTTAGAGATTTATGTTACGGTTTTGGTTCTCCATGTCCCGGATGGAGCTTGTATGAAAAATATATACTGTATATACATGGATAATTTGAAAACTAGTTGGGGTGTCGTGGCTCAGGTGGATAAGGCGCCATACCATAAATCCAGGGACCTGGGTTCAATTCTGACCCCAGGTCATTTCCTGATCCCTTCCTGTCTCTACACTGTCTTATCCAATAAAGGTGAAAAAAGCCCCCAAAAAAATAGTTATCAGAATTCTTAACAAATCTTTAACAGTTGATCTAAGTAATCTTTATTAATTTAGCACCTTTCATACAAAAAGCAATTCAAAGTGCTTTACAAAATGACAAATAGGCTGGCATTTATTATAAAGTCTCAATTAACAAATGGACTTTTAATACTTGTCAGTATAACATGATTTAGCAATATTATATCGGAGTTACCTTTTTTTTTTTAAACTTTCCTATCCTAGTGCACACTTTAAGTTTTCTACATCATGCATCATACCCCATCATAAGGCATTTTAATATTTTTATGACGGGCTATGATGCATGATGTAGAAACTTAAAGTAGAATTTAAAAAAAAAAGATAACTCAGATATATCCATCCATCCATTATCCATAACCGCTTATCCTGTGCAGGGTCGCAGGCAAGCTGGAGCCTATCCCAGCTGACTGTGGGCGAGAGGCGGGGTACACCCTGGACAAGTCACCAGATCATCGCAGGGCTGACACATAGAGACACACAACCATTCACACTCACATTCACACCTACGGTCAATTTAGAGCCACCAATTAGCCTAACCTGCATGTCTTAGGGATGGCACGGTGGTGTAGTGGTTAGCACTCACAGCAAGAAGGTCCCGGATTCAAGCCCAGCGACCAATGAGGGGCCTTTCTGTGTGGAGTTTGTATGTTCTCCCCGTATCTGTGTGGGTTTCCTCCGGGCGCTCTGGTTTCCAAAGACATGCAGGTTAGGTTAATTGGCAGCTGTAAATTGACCGTGACTGTCTGTGTTAGCCCTGTGATGACCTGGTGACTTTTCCAGGGTGTACCCTGCCTCTCGCCCATAGTCAGCTGGGATAGGCTCCATCTTGTCCATGACCCTGTACAGGATAAGCGGCTACAGATTATAGATGGACATGGATGGATGCATGTCTTTGGACTGTAGGGGAAACCGGAGTACCCGGAGACACGGGGAGAACACACAAACTCCACACAGAAAGGCCCCTGTTGGTCGCTGGGTTCAAACCCAGAACCTTCTTGCTGTGAGGCGACAGTACTAACCACTACACCACCGTGCTGCCTAACTCAGATATAATATTTGTCAAATGTTTATGAAAAAGACATTTGTTAATCGTGAGTTTGTAATAAATGCCGGGCTAATTGTCATTTTGTAAAACACTTCGAAATGCTAGTGTATGTGGATAGCACTGTTGCCTCACTGTCACTGGGTTTGAGCCCAGCGGCTGGCGAGGGCCTTTCTGTGTGGAGTTTACATGTTCTGCAACCCCATGTCTGTGTGGGTTTCCTCCGGGTGCTCCGGTTTCCCCCACAGTCCAAAGACATGCAGGTTAGGCTAACTAGTGGCTCTAAATTGACTGTAGGTGTGAATGTGAGTGTGAATGGTTGTGTCTCGATGTGTCAGCCCTGCAATGACCTGGCGACATGTCCAGGATGAACCCCGCCTCTCGCCCACAGTCAGCTGGGATAGGAGCAAGCTTGCCTGTGACCCTGTAGAACAGGATAAGCGGTTACAGATAATGGATGGATGATGATGATAATTATTATTATTATATGTATTTTACAGGCGGCATGGTGGTGTAGTGGTTAGCACTGTCGGCTCACAGCAAGAAGGTCCTGGGTTTGAGCCCAGCGGCTGGCGAGGGCCTTTCTGTGTGGACTTTGCATGTTCTGCAACCCCATGTCTGTGTGGGTTTCATCTGGGTGCTCCGGTTTCCTTTACAGTCCAAAGACATGCAGGTTAGGCTAACTAGTGGCTCTAAATTGACCGTAGGTGTGAATGTGAAAGTGTGTGAATGGTTGTGTCTTGATGTGTCAGTCCTGCGATGACCTGGCGACTTGTCCAGGATGGACCCCGCCTCTTGCCCATAGTCAGCTGGGATAGGCTCCAGCTTGCCTGTGATTATTATTATATGGATTTTACAATCAGCATAGTGGTGTAGTGGTTAGCACTGTCGCCTCACAGCAAGAAAGTCCTGGGTTCGAGCCCAGCGGCTGGCGAGGGCCTTTCTGTCTGGACTTTGCATGTTCTGCAATTCCTTGTCTGTGTGGGTTTCCTCTGGGTGCTCCAGTTTCCTTTACAGTCCAAAGACATGCAGGTTAGGCTAATTGGTGGCTCTAAATTGACCGTAGGTGTGAATGTGAAGGTGTGTGAATGGTTGTGTCTTGATGTGTCAGCCCTGCGATGACCTGAACATGTGTCCAGTATGGACCCCGCCTCTTGCCCATAGTCAGCTGGGATAGGCTCCAGCTTGCCTGCGACCCTGTAGAACAGGATAAAGCGACTAGAGATAATGAGATGAGACTTCAAATTGCTGGTATAGTGTCGCTGGGTTCGAGCCCAGCGGCTGGCGAGGGCCTTTCTGTTTGGAGTTTGCATGTTCTGCAACCCCGTGTCTGTGTGGGTTACCTTCGGGTGCTCCGGTTTCCTTTGCAGTCCAAAGACATGCAGGTTAGGCTAATTGGTGGCTCTAAATTGACCGTAGGTGTGAATGTGAAAGTGTGTGAATGGTTGTGTCTTGATATGTCAGCCCTGCGATGACCTGGCGACTTGTACAGGATGGACCCCGCCTCTTGCCCATAGTCAGCTGGGATAGGCTTCAGCTTGCCTGCGATTATTGTTATTATTATATGGATTTTACAATCTTCATAGTGGTGTAGTGGTTAGCACTGTCGCCTCACAGCAAGAAGGTCCTGGGTTTGAGCCCAGTGGCTGGTGAGGGCCTTTCTGTCTGGAGTTTGCATGTTCTCCCCGTGTCCGCGTGGGTTTCCTCCGGGTGCTCCGGTTTCCTTTACAGTCCAAAGACATGCAGGTTAGGCTAACTAGTGGCTCTAAATTGACCGTAGGTGTGAATGTGAAAGTGTGTGAATGGTTGCGTCTCGATGTGTCAGCCCTGCGATAACCTGGCGATGTGTCCAGGATGGACCCCGCCTCTCGCCCATAGTCAGCTGGGATAGGCTCCAGCTTGCCTGTGATTATTATTATTATTATATGGATTTTACAGGTGGCATAGTGGTGTAGTAGTTAGCGCTGTCGCCTCACAGCAAGAAGGTCCTGGGTTTGAGCCCGGCGGCTGGCGAGGGCCTTTCTGTCTGGACTTTGCATGTTCTGCAACTCCGTGTCTGTGTGGATTTCCTTCGGGTGCTCCGGTTTCCTTTACAGTCCAAAGACATGCAGGTTAGGCTAATTGGTGGCTCTAAATTGACCGTAGGTTTGAATGTGAAGGTGTGTGAATGGTTGTGTCTCGATCTGTCAGCCCTGCGATGACCTGGCGACTTGTCCAGGATGGACCCCCATACACGTCAACCTATACGGAATGTCTGTATTTTATACGGATTTGATTCAATAAACGTAGTATACCGGCGTACAAATAAAGTTATACGGATTCTTTAAAAAAAACTCCAATATTTATTTAGAGCTATAATCAATTCCCACAATGATAAAAGAGCGCATAACATTTACAAACGTACTGTACACCACAGAAAGCACAGACAGCCAGTAAAGAGTCTTATGAAATCGTGCGTTATCTTGTGGTAGCGAGACTTCATTCCACTTTTGATCATGCGCACACCGCATTGCGAGAATCCCGCCAACTGGGAAGTAACATTTTGTTTGAAACGCGTATTTCCACCTGAGCGACTTTCACTAGCGACTGAAAAGATTCTGAATGGGCACTCCGGCAAGATCAACACAGCCACTTGCTGTGACATGCAGCCTCGTGAGGTATTGGTGCAGACTGCTAAAAAAAAGCTGTCATGGAGTACAATTCAGAACATTATGGCCCTTTTCCACTACCCTTTTTCAGCTCACTTCAGCCCGACACGGCTCGCGTTTCGACTACCTCAGAGCAGCACGACTCAGCTCGCTTCAGCCCTACTTAGCACCCAAAACTCGCACGGTTTTGGAGTAGGGCTGAAGCGAGCCAAACCGAGCTGAGTGGGGCTAGGGGCGTGAGGAGACACTCCCCTGTGCACTGATTGGTTAGGAGGAGTGTCCTCACATGCCCACACACGAGCACGCTGGGATCTGTAAACACCGTAAACCTGGAAGAAGAAGAATTACAAGAATTTCTGAAGCCTTATGCGCCTCGCCTCATCTATACGCTCTTGCCAGTATCTGTTGGCTTTGTCGGTGACAACAAGCCACAGCACCAAGACCAGCAACACTAACGACTCCATGTCCTCCATGTTTATTGTTTACTCTCCGGGTCGTGAGACTACTGCTTAAAAGGTCACTGATGTCACTGTTTGCGCCGCCTAACGACATCACGTGATGTCCACCCACTTTCGCTAACTCCACCCAATGTGTCCACCCACTTCCAGCCAGCACGGTTCAGCGCGGTTGTAGTCGAAATGCATCTCCAACAGCCCCACTCAGCTCGACTCAGCCCAACTCAGCCGCGTTGGTCGTGGAAAAGCGGCATTAGAGTGACACTTTGTGTTTTTGTCAAACATTGGAGCTTTGTATTCATCCTGAAGGTTTATTGTTATTAAAGGGGTACCAAATATAATATATACAGTTGCTGATGTGACAAAGTAACGTATTCTTAAGTATTCTATCAAATTTATATACTAGAAAACAACGAAATATCTTGGTAATTGTAAATATAATACTTTATACGCTAAACCGCACAAGAGTCGCCATTTTTAAAAGACCGTGACGTCAGCGCTACCCACTGCACTAGCGGAACTCTCCGAAATAGAGGAGATAAGCGTGTAATCATGGCGTCGGGCGCATCAAGTGAAAGCGACAGCTCTGTCGAATCATACGAAGAGATCCCGCAAGACACACTGCAAGCAGGCTATGGCTTAGAAGGGTACCAGTTTGAACCTAGGAGAGGTACTCTCGACTCCAGTGATGAAATAAGAGAAGAAAGCTCGGATGACGGCGAGGATGAGACTGATGCTGACCATGGGCATGGCGAGCGTGGGGCAGAGCGTCTGCGTGCAGGTGACACGGCATGGTGCTCGTGTGGAAAATGTAACGTGGAGTTGCTCACGAGTCCAGCAGAATTTATTTGCTGCAATGAGATAGGCGCCACCCGTGGACTTGCGAAATCGTCGCAAGAGGCAGAAACAGGTTAGCCTGGGAAATCCCATGCTGCTTTGCACAATCGTTCCGATCTGAAAAGACAGCATGGAAACTATGGTCTAAAGGCTCGCCTGAGTTAGGGAGCCAATCAGAGAGTGGGGAGGGGTGGAAAGACGGTGACGCGTACTACTCGACAAACGGAAGCTTGTAGTTTATTTGGGACTGTTTACGGATCACATTTAACATGGCGGCGAGCGATACGAACCAAACTTTCGATCAAGCTTTAGACACTGTTCTGAATAGTTTAGAGCAGTAATCGTTCAGTGCCATTGTTTTCCTATTTTTGTTTTGCCTTCTCTTTCTCCTTCCTTCTCTTCTTCGCCTCTTCGTCGCTCTAACTACGTCACCGGGTACAACTGCCATGCTTGGCTATGGGCTACGTATACGCCAAATGATAGACATTCGCAACGTCCAATAAACGGCCGTTGACAATCGTAAACCACACCTCCCCTACGAGAAATTCAATAGGCGGATTCCAGACCATATTTCACTTGTGATATGGTCTGGTGTTAACCAGACTAGAAACAGGTATTTCACACGTGCTATTCCCAACCTCAATGAGCCAACACAACTGGGCAAATACATACGTCATAAGTGTTACGCAGAGAAAATGAACGTGCATTCTGATTGGATAAAATTAATATCATGGCGGGCTGTTCAAACTGCAGAAATAGTTTACTCGAGCTACTTTCAAAACACTATAACTTTCCAACCTTAGAACAAAAAACTTTTGTAAGTCTTGAATAAGGTTCATCAATGTGTGTTTTATTGTTATATTTACTCTATATTGAGGTATTTCACCCACGTGACCAAGTCATGTGATGCTGCCATTTTGGACGGCACGGCTCGAATCAGTTTGAATGCGAGGAAGGCGACAAACGAAAAACGTAAAAGAAAAAGGAGCGAGATGCAAAAAACACCTTCACTATCCAGCGACGTAGGGCATTTACAGGGCGAGCAGAGGGAGAGGTATTTGCAAAAATTGAGGTTAGCAGGCTTAGAGAATGACGTTTACCTGCTTCCACCAGGATTGTTCACTGACGTACGGAAGTACACGAAGCCCTCGTCTTTACCTGACTTCGGCCCACATGATCTGTATACCTATGTCGTTAAAAACCCATTGCCATACACAGGTATTGATCTGAAAGCGTATAAGAGTTTGGATACCTACAAATATTTTGTGTCAGGCTGGGTAACATGCCTACATCAGTGGGTCGTCCCTGGAGCCGGTGGTCGCCATCTTATTACAGCTAAGGTTTGTTCACATTTTCATTTACTTTCGGTCCTCAGGATAAACAAAATGTTATTAAATGTCATTGAAATAACTTCTTAGTCTGTTGAGACATGGCCCGTTATAAATTTGCTGTTACCAGGCAATGACCAAGAACTGTATTATTAGGGTCGGTGTAGTTGTAGCAGTGTATTAGCAACTAGCTGTTAGCACTAGCTAATGTCAACAACATCATAGCTGGTATGTTACTGTAGCAATGTTTACGTTCAGTCATTTGGATGACTGTTAAAACCTTTCAGTCTCAAGTTTTTCCTTTACTGGATTTACTAGTTTACTGAGCTAGCGCGCTCGGGCAAGCTGGGAGCTAGCGCGCGCTAGCCTGCCAGCCGGTGGCCGGCGCACGCGCTAGCTCAGTAAACTAGTAAATCCAGTAAAGGAAAAACTTGAGACTGAAAGGTTTTAACAGTCATCCAAATGACTGAACGTAAACATTGCTACAGTAACATACCAGCTACTGTTGTTGACATTAGTTAGCTTGACGTTCAAAATGGCGGACACCGGGGCGTCACGTGACCCTGTGACATCAGGTGAAATACCTCAAAATTGCCCTCTGTTCCCCTTTAATATTGAATAAAAAGTAACTGGGATACACCATTGTTAAATATCATTCAAATTTTAGGTAAATTATTTTAATTTGCATCTTATAAGGGGCGGCACGGTGGTGTAGTGGTTAGCGCTGTCGCCTCACAGCAAGAAGGTCCTGGGTTCGAGCCCCGGGGCCGGCGAGGGCCTTTCTGTGTGGAGTTTGCATGTTCTCCCCGTGTCCGCGTGGGTTTCCTCCACAGTCCAAAGACATGCAGGTTAGGTTAACTGGTGACTCTAAATTAACCGTAGGTGTGAATGTGAGTGCGAATGGTTGTCTGTGTCTATGTGTCAGCCCTGTGATGACCTGGCGACTTGTCCAGGGTGTACCCCGCCTTTCGCCCGTAGTCAGCTGGGATAGGCTCCAGCTCGCCTGCGACACTGTAGAACAGGATAAAGCGGCTAGAGATAATGAGATGAATGAGATGAGATGAGATCTTATAAGGATTTTATAAGGGAAATACGGATTTTGGAGGTTGGTTATACAGGTTTGATTGACCAAAGGTTGACATGTATGGACCCCACCTCTTGCCCATAGTCAGCTGGGATAGGCTCCAGCTTGCCTGCGACCCTGTAGAACAGGATAAAGCGGCTAGAGAGAATGAGATGAGAGATGAGATATTTTTATAATCTAGATAGACAGACAGACAGACAGCTCGCTGTCTTTCTCTCCTGTCTGCTCGGCTCTAACTTCCTCTCGCGCAGTGATACCTGGTGTTTGCGCGGAGGAGTGAAGCGGCTCGCGACACCCTGACGCCAGGCGAAAGCAGATCCGGTCGGCTCGGGTGAACGGCGTCGTGCTGAGGGAGGAGGCGCAGCGGAGGTACAGTACTCAACTTTATACTTTGTTTCAAAAAATAACATCACAACTACTGACTTTTTGATCTCAAATGCGCCGCTAGGAGCCCGAGGAGGAGCTCTTTTACAGGTTTAGATGTTAAAGTGTGTTATAAAGTGTGTGAGGAGCAGTTTGTAGGCGCGTGCTGAGTGAGTGGTGAGGAGAAGTTGGAGGTAGTAAAGTGATGAAACTCTGGAGAGGAGAAGACACTGAGGAGGAGGAGGAGGAGGAGGATGGAGGTGCACTGGGTTTTAGATCCTGGCCTGGAAATGGAGATCATTTTTCTGCACTGGATTTCATGCACAAACCCATTTTTCCATTCTTCTCTGCAATGCATGGATTCTTGATTGTGCATTATTATTATTATTATTATTATTATTATTATTATTATTATTATGCATGACCCTAAATGCTGATTGTATTTTATTTTGCTCAATACATATATCATACATCATGAAAACTTTTATTTTATCCTTTCTGGCTCTACTCACTGTGTTGTTATAACCCATACTGTATTTCTTGTGTGTGTGTGTGTGTGGTCCATTATGGTTATTATACACTTGTCAGGGATTAAGGCATCGTTGCAGCGTGGATGCAGGAGCTGATAGACTGAAGCTCGTGTTCCTGACATCATTGAAGATGACATATCAGATTACTCAGAGGACAGGAATTCGTCCTTGTCCGTGATTTAGTTTGGTGCTGAACTGCTTCGGTTCTCCGTATCGTTATACGTTTGGATCGAAGAGTCCGCTTGGACCGTTCTTCATAACTCCAGAACTGTCTCTTAAGTGATACGTAATCATTTTACACAAAGAGGTTTCCTTAAATGACAGTTTTGTGGTCTGTGTGTGTACATGTGGGAGTGTTTCAGGGCATCACGTTGCTGCTCATAAACCTGCGTCGAAAACAAAATTATTTTAAACAAATAACACTGGTAATAAACATCAAGAAGTCGAAGCGTTGCTGATCTAACTTACGGATAAACGTCGACGCGACGTTTAAGACTCGTGCGCCGCGATCACACGATTGCAAAGTCCTCGTTACGTTATTCATCTCTCGTAAATGGAAGGGAGAGAAAATAATTCGGCGTATCTGCGAAGAAATTTTTCAGTGAACGAAAGCGTTTTAGTTTAGAATCATGACGCTAGTTCGGTTTAAATAGCGTCTCGAGTCTTGGACATTTGAAAATAAATAAATAAATAAATAAATACAAGTGAGAGTTGCAAGGTTTCTTACTGTCATTTTGTGATATATTGAGTTACAGTACACTTTTCTGAGAGCATCACGGAGATCGGCAGTGCTTTTATCTTTTAAGACGTTAGCTACTAATAGCTACCGAGAGCGCGCGCGCGAGACGTCATATAATGCTGATAAAATCCGATGATGTGTTAACGCTGCGATGCGTTTTTCTAAATATGGTCTATGGATTGTTTGTTTTTGTATTTTCGCCTCTGTTCCTCGTCATTTATTTCATAAACAAAAATCCGAATGAATAAAACATGACCGAGGTTATGATATCTCGTATCGTTCCAACTCTCAGTGATGTTAAAGCAGGGGTTTTTTTTGTGTGTGTGTATGTAAATATACAGTGCCAGTCAAAAGTTTGGACACACCTTGAATATAATTCAGTGGGTTATTTTGTTTGTTTTTAATAATTAAGTCACTTCATGTCTTAAAGGTAAGATAAGATATAAACTTTTATTCATCCCTCAGTGGGGAAATTTATATGTTTCAGCAGCTCACAGATAGAAAAGAGTCAGGAATAGACAGTAACAAAAAAAGAGTGCAGTAAAGGTATAGGAATGAATAAAGTGTGTGTATAAAAACGTCAAAACAGGCTATGTACGTAATATACACAACAAAAAAAAGTAACGATGGATGTCGTTTCTCTTTACTTAGTTGAGTGCTTCTTGACATAATATATATGGATTACTACAGTTGTGGTGTGGAATTGGGCTGTTTACTGTATTTTTATTATTTATGACAGTATTTACTGTTTGAGTTCAAACGCATTAAAGCTAGACTTCGTTTCAGATTTTTTAAGTGTAGGTCATAAAAAGAATTTTCCCCGACATGCAATTATTTTTCTTTAGTGGACCGAAAGCTACTGAATTCGAATCACAGACTTCCAATTTTATTCGTTTTTTTAAAACCGAACTATTAATGAATTTAAAGCCACATGGCCCTAAATTTCCCGCTATTATTTCCTGCTTCACCATGACCCAATACAAGATACTATGTCATGCATGACATCACGTGGTGGGCTTTCCCCGTTCAAAGGCATTGTGGGATACAAATTTGAAACAGGAGAGAAAAATGGAGGACGTGAGTGTGCGAATGAAATGTGAAAGACCGACTAGAGTAACGGAAAGAAAGCGAGAAGAACAGACGTTATGTTATATACGAAGGAAAGTAAACGCAGGACCAAAGTAATAAATACCGGCGCTCAGCGAGCACCTCGGTGTGATCAGCTGTTCGTTTAGCGACAGAATGATGGAACGGTCAGTGCACGCTCAAAGGTAAACCTGCACATGTGCACATACATGGACTTCCTCTGTCTGCTTGACTGCGCGAAGCGAGCGATTTCATGCGTATTATTTGCTTTAATCCCCTCAAATTAAATAACTTCCCAGCCACAGAATGGCCTGAGATTTTGTCAGATATTACAGAAATAAATATATATCACAATGAGCAAATTTCACTGATTTTATGAAATCAAAAGGCCGTCTAGCTTTAAGAAGGCAAGAAACTCGTCCACTAATTACCTTTTGACAAGGCACGGCTGTTAATTGAAAAGCATTCTAGGTGACGACCTCATGAATCTGGTTAAGATAACGCCAATTGTATGTAATGCGTCATCAAGGTGAACGCTGGATACTTTGAAGAATAACACTTTATTGTTTACCACATAATTCCATACACGTTCCAGATGTTATTTCATAGTTTTGATGTCTTCAGTTGTAGAAAATACAGAAACGCCTATGAATGAGTGATGGGGGTGTACAAACTTTTGACTGGTTCTCTAGTTTCGGTCAGTATTTTGGTGTAAACATTATGTAACATTTATGGCATCTAAATAACGTTTTTAATAAACTTAACTCATTTTTATCCCCCCCAACAAATACAGAAAAGGAAAAAAAGTAAAAGTGTTTGGTATCGTGATCCATATCGTGACAAAAAGATCATCTTTTATATTGCGATATGAGATTTCTGCTGGATTGTACGACACTCCAACTTATAACAGCATTGTTTTAGTATCACTTTTTTTTTTGCCTTTTTTTTCTTGTAAACCATAACTTTCGCGAGCAACAAAATAACAAAATATATGTATATGTGTGTGTGTGTATATATATGTATGTATGTATATGTGTGTGTGTGTGTGTGTGTGTGTGTGTGTTATTTACCAGCTTAAGGTAGGTCCGTATGGTGAAATACCGTGACCGAGGTCTTGAAAGTACTGAGCGAGGCCCTCTGGGCCGAGGTCAGTATTCAAGGCCGAGGTCACGGTATTTCACCATACGGACCGACCTTAAGCTGGTAAATAATATATTTATTTTTTTCTTTACCAAATTCTAACAGAAAACGAGAGCGCCCGAAAGGGAAAGCCGAGCCGCCATTTTGAATCCTCATTCACGGCTGTAATGCAAATTGCTTTCTCCTCGGTATACAAGTGCACTTCCATGGCAGGAAAAAAACTACATTTTGCCACCTATGTAGTTCCCTATTTATACAAATAGGAGTCATGCAGGATTCAGCCATGTTTTTGCTCGGCATTAGCAACAGTTAGAGGTTTTTAGCTTTCTCCTGAAATGTTTTCTTTTATTTCTTCTTCCTCAGGGTAGTAAAACTCGCTTTCGCTGTGAACGCTGTCGTTATCGCTATCCATGCTGTAAAATTAATGCTATTCTCCTGAGAAATGCAGGCATAAGATTTTTGATGATCTTAGAAATAAATCTTATTAAAAAAAAAAGATAAATGTTGACAAAAAATTCTACTATGTTTGTTGTTGTTGTGAACGAGCGAGTCGCCAGAGGTCCGTAACTGGGGTCTGTATCGTAGGATACAGACCCGCTCGCCAGCCAATCAGAGCGCAGGATTTGATGGAAACCAGACCGCGAAAAAAATAATGTGTGTTATTAAAGAAAAGTTCAATTATTATTATTATTATTATTATTAAATGTAAATGTTGTATTTAAATTTTAAAAAGTGCTTTACATGTAAAAACATTAAAATACATCTGAACAATATGTAAATAATATAAAATCCAAACTGTCATTTTTAAAACATTTAATTTTTGTCGCATTTTTCGTTTCCAAAATTTACATCCCGAAAGTTTTTTCATCATTTTTGTTGGTGTTTTTTAAACCCTCAGTGAGGTCAAAGCAGATATTTTTTCTTATTTGATTTTTTTTTTCTATATATAATGTCTGCCGATATTTTGGTGCAAAGTTTTCCACAATTTCGGTAAAATACCCAAGAAAAACGAATCGGCCGATTTAAACAAATACTTTATTAATCTCGTAAATTCTCACTAAATGTATTCACTAATATGTTTAAAATCTGTATTTGTCTCTAAAGCTGCTTCGCGACGATGTTTTATATTAAAAGCGCGATATAAATAAATGGATCTGAAATGGATTGAATCTGTGTTTAAAGGCTGCTGTAGACCTCGAGAGCGTCTCTAATGTGCTCTGTAACGTCACGTCAGATTTACAGGGTGACGTAAGACACAGATGTCACGTCACGATTCCTGAACACGTTTCTACAGGATACAGGGTGGGTATGGGTTCTGACCGATCGCTTTGGGAACAGTTTCCCCGCAGGTATAGCAGTGTTTTTTGTTGTTTTTTTTTCTGAAAGAAAAAAAAAGTTTGGTTAAAATATTTCTTTATGAAAAACACTGAAAGGATTAAAATTTAAAATCTTTAAAAAATAAAAAATTTTGGACAAAATATTAATGTCACACCGACTGCTTACAGTGTGTAATAGTTTTATTAACAATTCTACAATAATATCGCAATATCAGTGTAATATCAGTCATTAATATCACAGTATCAGTGTAATATCAGTCATTAATATCGCAGTATCAGTGTAATATCAGTCATTAATATCGCAGTATCAGTGTAATATCAGTCATAGTGAGGATCATGGGGTGATGTTTTAGCCGAATCACTTCCCTGTCGTCCAAAATCCACTTCAGGGTGGTGGGGCGGGTTTTTTTTTTTTTTGCATCTCCTTGGGAAGACCCTTGGTGTCTCTCCCCTACTTCACTCCTTTTCTCTCTCTCTCCCCCTCCCCTTTTTTGCTCTCTCCCCTCTCTTTTTCTCTCTCTCCCTTTTTCTCTCCCCCTCTCTCTAGCTCTCTCTCCCTCCCTCGCTTTCCCTCTCTTTCCCTCTCTGTTTTTCTCTCCCCTCTCTTTTTTCTCTCTTTTCCTCCCCCTCTTGCTTTCTCTTTCTTTCCCCTTCTCTTTTTCTCTCTCCTCTCCCCCTCTCTCTTTCCCTCTCTCTCTCCCTTGCGTTCTCTCTTGTTCTCTCTTTCTCTCCCCTCTCTCTCTCTGTTTCTCTCTCCCCTTCTCTCTTTCCCTCTCTTTCTCTTGTTCTCTCTTTCTCTCCCCTCTCTCTCTCTCTCTCTCTGTTTCTCTCTCTCCTCTCCCTCTTCCCCTCATTCTCTTTCCCTCTTTTTCTCTCTCCCTTGTGTTCTCTTTCCCTCTCTTTCTTTCTCTTTCTCTCTCTCTCCTCCCTTTTTTCCTCTCTCTCTCTTTCTCCCCCTTTTGCTTTCTCTGTCTTTCCCCCCTCTCTCTTTTTCTCTCTCCCCTCTCTCCCCTCTCTCTCTCTGTTTCTCTCTCCCCTCTCTCTCTGTTTCTCTCTCCCTTCTCTCTTTTCTCTCTCTTTTTCTCTCTCTCTAACTGCATACCACAGGTGAAGTGTGTTAATTTACCGTCCCAAACATTTGCCCTCCATGTGTGCACAGGCGTAAGGTGTATTTGGCCCGTCAGGCGTGTCCTGGCTCAGAGCTCCTCGAGCCACTGTGAAGTTGATGTATAGGTCAACGCCGATTCCTCCATCTATATACAGTTTGTCCGTCTCCACTCTACTTCCCCTCCACCCTGCTGTTTTTTTTTTTTTCTTCGTACATCTCAGTCCAGGCCTAATGGAGGCCCCGTGTTCCATGGTTTGATAAATAATGTACGTTCTTCATAACGCCGAGTCCCCGGAGAGAACCGAGAGAGCATCATTACTGCCTCCTAAATTGATTAACGGCACTGAAGCGGCGCACAATGATACATGGAGATGATGCAGGGGGTCAGGCTCAGCCGAGGTGTGTGATGGGTGCCACATCAGCCTGGGTTTCAGTGGACTGCTAATATTTACATGCACTCAAGCTCTGAGAGTTTTGATCACGATTATGGGGATTTTATAGCATCCGGGAACGCCATTTCAGTTCATCTGGGTCATTCTTCAACTGGAGGCTTGCTCAGTGTCGCTCAGATACATCATTCTGTCTCAATAGTCCTGTCAGGGTTCACTCTTTATGCATATAAATTCTTCTGCTTTAAATTCATAC